>NC_035447.2:39390660-39700646 GCF_002127325.2 Helianthus annuus | reverse complement strand
AGAAGGTCCGATTGTCGAATGAGAAAATCAGAATTTCGGATGAAAAAATTCGGCTAAAGGAATGGTTAATGATAACGATGGATGTCGATCAGTATCCCGAGCCGAAACGTTCGATGTTGAAAAAACTTCAAACCGACATCATGAAAAAGCATAATATTATTTAAGTCTATGTTTTTTTTAAGTCTTTGGTTTTTTTTATTAAGTTTATGTTTTTTTTTATGTTTATGTAATGTGGTTTTAATATTAATGAAAATATTTTGTTAGTATATTTGTTAAATGTTAAAAAAAAGTAGAAGACTAAAAAAATAGAAGATTAAAAAAAACATAAAAGTGGTGGGGAGGACTATGACTAGGACCATCCTCCCATGCCCTCTAGTTTTGGAGGATGGACCATCCTTGGGAGGACTATGACGTGGCGCTTACGTGACGGATCATCCTCCAAGGATGGACCATCACCATACCCACTAGCCTAAGCATTGGTTATGGCACAAAAGCGTTCATGGTAAGCCGTATCACAAATTTGAGTTTAAACTTACTTGTCGTTGATTTTCCAGTTTGAACGAGTGCTAGACGAATCTTAAGTTACTAAAATTTACACAATTTACTAAAATATGTCACTCACGAGTAACATATATGGTTACTTTCACTAACTGGCGTTTAAAGTTATGTGAATTTTTTTACGAAATGACTAATGTATTATGTATTCTTTATACTTTGCCGATCAATATACCATTTTGAAGGGGTATGGTCTCAGATCTCGCGTCAGCATGACCGCGAGTGACCGTTACCCTTATCAAAAAACCCCACCGGTAAGAACTTATCTGTGTCCGTGCGAGCACGCGCGAACACAGCGGTCGAATCCAATCGGTCAAGTGATGAGAAAACCTACCTTGTGTATGAAAATGAGTGTACACATAGCGATGCGGCCTGGCACCACATCCTATGAACATTTTCATCACGACAAGGGATCTGGATAACAGCAACAGTCACCACAAGTGGCGATGCGGCCTGGCACCCTATCCCACAGTTTTCGCCAGAGTAAGGACGCGGAAACAACATCAGTTACCGCAGGCAGCGATCCGGCGCAGCACCGCATCCTACCCACGAGGCAAGTGGGACTAACACCACAGAGCAAGTGGCACCAATGACAGTCGCCCGTCAGCCCATACGTAAGCAACAGACTGACACCGCAGTAGGACGTGGCTTCACCTCCACAGCCGACAAGCCTGACACACCTGCATAAAGGTGGCGCGTCGTCAGTCTGACCACTCAACTACCCTCCTTCACTCCTCAGCTATAAACACCCATCCCAAACCAGGTTTGAGGTATAGCTTCTCAACTCTCTCACTACTACTACTATCACACACTTTGCTTCACAAGAAAATTACTAATTATCACGCCGGAGAGTGGTAACAAGGAGCACCCCCCACCCCTTCCTCCTTGTTACGAGTCACGGTGTGTTTCCCTTGTGCAGGAGACAACCCAACTAGGGGTGCTAAACGGGTCGTGTTCACGGGTTAGCGGGTTCAACCTGACGACAAGTATCCTATGGGCCCATAGGACTAGCCCGAAGACAAGTCACGGGGAGACATCCTTCAGCCTAGTCTATGGATCTGAGGCGGTGATCCCCGCTGAAATCGGTCTCCCTTCACCCCGAATATTAGCAATCAACAAAGTTGACAACAGTGACGAGCGCAGGCTTGACTTGGACCTCTTAGAAGAAAGACGCGAAAACGTCGCAATCAACGAGGCCAAATACAAAACCAAACTAGAAAAATACTAAAACACGCGCGTCCGCATCTGCGCATTCAACCCGGGAGACTATGTCCTTCGAGACAATGAGGCCTCTAACGCAGAGCGCCCAGGGAAACTTGCCCCCAAGTGGGAAGGACCCTACCTCATCCAAGAGTTCTTAGGAAAGGACGCATACAGGTTACAAACGTTAGAAGGTGAACCCATCACAAGAAACATGGAATGCACAGCAACTTCGCCGCTGTTACATGTAAGCTATATTTACATTTTCCATGTAACCTACTGGTACGCAGGCCATCTGTCAATAAATAAATGAACGATTCAATGCAATATAGTTTATTCCTTCTATTACAAATGCGTGTTCCACTTCGCGGTATCTGCAAAAACAGATTGGCAAAATCTTCATTCACGATACCCACACAAAGTGGTGACCACACACAATGTTGGGATTGAACCCTACCAAAGGAACAGATAATGTAAAGCCAAAACCTGATCACAACAGTGGATTCTCAATAAGCAGATGTTTACACTAAGCTCTCCCCTTGACAGTGGTTACCTATCTGCTGATACACTCTAAACACTGCTCAGAAGAACAACTGATGAACCAAACACTGATGGAACAACTAAAGACTGCTGAAAACAAACACTGAGCTCTATCTACTGCTGTCTTGTAAGTACTGCTGAAGATCCAAGCACTGCTCATTCAAAGACTGATCACCTTTTGAAGAAAGCACTGATGATTCAAGTAATCAGTGCTTAGGCTACAACAGTGGAACGTGAACAGTGTTAGACTTGTTTTGTATTGTATTATTCAATCAGTTGTTAGACATCAGTAGTTTTATATAGATCAGTGTCTATAGGTTGTTAGGCTGTTAGAAGTCACTATCATGGTGACGTCAGCTGAAGTACATCAGTAGTTTGGTTTGCCTATAAATATAACAGTACTCTGTACTGTTACATTTGATTCATTTTGAGTGAGTTTCTCTCCTCAATTCAATCCTTTCATCTTGTGCAACAAACTCTAGAGTATCAGGCTGAGGGGGAGTTTTAGTCTGTAAGCTTGCATTGTAACCTTTTGTTTTTCATTGTAATCATTCGACTCAAGGTGAAACAAGTGTTTAAACATACTATTCTCTTCTATGTTTGTGTTTACAAAGTTTGTATACAATTCCGCTGCACTTTACATAATTTTATATTCACTGAATGTTCATTTTGTACAAACAAGCACAATCATGTCAGCCTCAGATCCTAACAATTGGTATCAGAGCGTGGACAGTCAAATTCGATCTAACAATCAATTTGACATAACGGTTCAGCTCACAATTAATTGATACTAAGGTTGGTCGTATTTCTGTTGAAAAACAGAGTAACGAGAAATCATGTTCAAAATGATGACTCAAAAGCTCTGTAAAACAACCAAGATGTCATAAGATTCACAAATCTCATACAACTGATGATGTCATGCACAAATCACTCATAGTTTCCAGATCTGGAAACTTATCTGAAAACTATGGTGTGTTCATCTCATTCAAAACAGATGTCAACTGTTGTTATGAAATTTTGTGATGTTTTTGTATTTTACACTAAAGTATGCACCTCAGATCAGCAAAACCTATGTTCATCTAAACACTAGTGTTCTGCTGATATAAAATGAGGGAAATAAAGCTTTAGTCAAAATTCTTATGTGTTCAAAGGCAGGTTGAGAATCCTCAAAAGGACCAAATCAACTTTGTCAAAACACATTAAGAAAATAAGGTGTCAAAATAGTCCTAATCATCTGTAATGTGAGATCTGGTAATAAAACATGCACAAATGTGGTCAGATCTCTTAAAACATTACTTCAAAATGATTCTGGACTAAGCGTGTTCAAAATAAAATCTCCCAGTGAGTATTTCTGAACATGTGAATAAAAAGGGTAAAAAGGGAAAAAGAAAATGAACGAATCTCAAAGTGTGGTTATCTCAAAACTTTTGAAATCAAAAGAAAAGAGTATAAGCATACACTCTTGAGGTAACCATTGGGTGTCAGCCCAATGGCCACCAGCCCGCATTCTAACCCGGAGGTGGCGGGTTCGAGTCTTGCTCGTTCCCAATGCCCCTACGGTAGCGAATTTACCCCCAGACTCAGGCTTGCTGGGTGGCGGTCTGCGAGGTGGGATCACCTCGGCGGTTGGGAGGACCGTGGAATATCCCCCCCCCCCCTCTTGAGGTTAAAGTTGGGTTAAACAATGGGATCATGCAACTGTGTGCATTCATCAATACAGGATTCGTTCAGGTATCTATGGCATCACCAGTGATTGTCCTTAAAAGAAGAATTTACAATCAATTGTCATTGGTCAAAATAACTTGATAATGATATGATCATGAACTTATTTGAAAAGCTGTCAGATCCTTTTGATAATTTTCAAAACTTCCTTTAATTTTTTTTTTAAAAAGGTGTTTTTCTCCAAATAAAACCAGACATATATTACTTTTTATAAAATATATTTTGTACTTTTACTCATTTTTTATAGTAAAAGTTCATCTCTGGTCAGGATGCAATTTCCTTATTTTTGTGTGAAATTACTATCCTTAAATCTGATCAAAAGGAAATGGCTCACATATCAAGGTCATGATAAACTCAAGTTTGGTTGTCACAGATTAAAATTGATTGCAAATTGATTTTGAACTACTGAGATACTCATGTTCTAGTTCAAGTAATTAGACACAAAATGAGTTGTTTTAGTAGAAAAAGTTTTCATCATCTGGGATGTTAAACCACTGTCTGGAATAATGGACATTTGGCGAAACCTTGAACAAAAATATCTGTAGATAACTGCTGGCAATTTAATCTTGATAATATACATCTAAAATGTATTTTGTTAAGAATAGCAATTCTGGTGTTCAACAGATGCTAGATAAGATATTGTGCTTTCACAAGTCAAAATCAATTCCTACATCTGGACAAGCAGATGCTAAAATTATTTGTCAAAAGTCAAAACACTGCTGCAGAAACAGTTGTTACACAAATGATCCTCATTATTGTTTTCAACCACTGCTGTTCCTTAAATGCTGTTGTGTCTCAACATCTGTTCTCTAAAGAATGTCCACTGCTAATAAGTCAACCCCTGTTCTTTCAAAAACAAAAACACTGATGTTTAAAATCTTTGTTCCATCCACTGATACACCCACTGCTTCATTTCATTACCGTTGTAACTACTGATGATTGATCCATCAGTGGTTGTCAAAACAACTGTCCCCCATTATTTACCATTTCATCAGGGGTTGGCACGTGGTCAGTTTTTAACCGTCAGATCAAAATAACCGCTGCCACATCAGCGATCACTTTTTCCCTTAATAAACCCTGCCCTAAACCCCCAAATAGGGTTTTACACTGTCGAATTGAATTCCAAAATTCTTTTCTCAAAGCAGTTTCCAACCCTTCTTCTCAAAACACTCTCCGATTCTTCTTCATCAGAATGACGAAGTCAAAATCAAAATCAAAATCCAAACCAAAATCACCATCATCTTCAAAAGAGGTCGCTCAAACGACCGAAGAAATCATTGAAATCCCATATAAATCACCTCATAACTACGTGGGTCTCCTCACAAAACCTACCGATAACCACACCTTCGACTCCATCATTGATACACTATCTGCATCAAAGTATAAAACTTTGTTGACAGTAGATGCTCCCATTTACTTGCAAACCCAGAGAGAGTTTTGGAAAAATGCAAATCTTGAAAAACAAGACGGAAAAGTAGTAGCCATTAACTCCTCGTTACAGGGTAAAGCAGTTCAAATCACCCCAAAATCAATCTCAGAGGTCTTCAAACTCGATGATCTGAAAGGTAAAACTTCTTTTGATAAAACCGAGTTAAAAGCTGATTTTCTGAAAAGAGGGTATGCAGAACAATCAAAGGTAGATACCTTACAAAAAGGTTATTTTCCATCTGCACCCAGATTTTTATTTCACACACTTTTAAGTTGTGTTTCTAATAAAACAACTGCGTTTAATGAAATACCATTGAAGATTCAGTGCCTGGGATATGCTATTCTAAACAATAAAGATTACAACTATTCCCAGGAGATCTTCAATGACATGGTAAAGAATGTTGGCAGCAAATCATTTCTTCTATTTCCAAGATTTCTGAGCTATTACTTTAAACAAAAATTTGAAAAAGAGGATGAAAATTTGCCTAAACAAGGTGTCCATTTTCAAATAAAAGGTTTAACAATTGAAACATTTTCAAGAATGATGGCACCAATAAAATTAAAAGCAAAAGAGCCTGAGCAGATTTTAGAAACTACCACTGATCCTCAGGCAACTTCTGCTGAGCCCACTGCTCCAGGTGATCAAAGCAGCACACCCACTGCTTTGAAACCCACACCTGCCACCAAAAAGACAAAAAGAAAAACATCCAGAAAACCCACCATACCCAAAACAAAGGCATCTCTGGAAGATGAGATCCCAGAGACAATGCCAGTGACAGCACAAAAGTCACAAACAACCACTGCTGCTACTTCCTCACAGCAGTTGGAATAAAGATCTCAACCCCAGCCTCAAACTCCTCCTGCATCCTCACAAAAGGATCAGGTTGTAACCACAGGGACACCAAATTATGAAGCTCTGGATCCACTCGGATCTATCTTCCACAGTCCTGATCCCAAGGACATGTCTCTTTCAACACCCATACCCTCACCAATCATAATGCCACAATCAATAATACCCCTGTTGCATGCAGTTGATATTGCACAGACACAAACCAGTTCCTCTCTATCACCCATTACTGAGAGTATACCTCCACAAGTGACTGGGTCTGATGCTTATACCTCTGCTATCCCAGTAACAGCTGAGGAGGTTACACCCCCTGAGTTACAAGTAACTCTCGGTGGTAGTTCAAGTGGAGCAGCAACTACAACTGATGGATTAACAGATCTTCAGTTGGACAGTTGTTACATTAATAAGACTCCTTTGAAGGCAATTTCTTCTATGGCAACATCGGTAACCACCAGTGAGTTGATTTTAACCAACGGTACCATCAAAGGTTTATCGAGTGCTGAAGAAAGAAGTCCCCAGTACCAAGAACAAGGGGCATCAATGGATGATTTTTGGGACTCAGTTCCTACGTCACACATTGGTATAACCACCACTGGTGGGGATTCAGATGATCCTACAAATGTAGGTGATGGTTCAAGATATCAGGAATTGACGAAAAGAGTTGAAAAACTTGAAGATTCAGTTGCTGAAATTAAAGATATGGTGCAAGAGATTCTAAAAGCTCAAAAAGCACAAGCTACTGCTGTTCCTGCTCAAGCACCTGCACAACATGCATTTGCTGCAAATGAGCTTTAGAACATTTTCCAACCCATGCTTGAAAAACAGCAACACATGGCTGATCAAAAGCATGCTATTCAAGTACAAATGCTGACCAACATGGTGGAATCAAGGTTTAAAGACACTCAAGCAGATATCAAGGCTATAAAGGCCAGCATACAAAAGACTGCCCACAGTGAAAAAGTTCCATCTCCCATCCTCTTCATGGATACACCCCTTGCATATAATGCCAAAAAGGGGGAGAAAATCAAGTTGAGAAAGAAAGGAATAGAAGATGGGCTGTATATTAAACCAGAAGATACATCAGTAGTTACAAAAACAGCTGATACAAAAATTTCAAACCAAACAGCTGATACATCAGTAGTTACAAAAACTGCTGTCTGTAGCCAAACAGCTGCCATGTCATCAACACACACACCTCCAACACACACCACTTTATCACACACCATTACAACCACTGTTCCACCACCATCATCATCTAAAATCATATCACCACCACTGCCTCCTGCCATAAAGCAGAAGACAGCAGATGTTACAACATCTGCTGTAATGACAACAGTGATTGAAACACCAGTTGTTTCAACCACTGTCAGTCAATCACAAACCACTGCTATCCAATCTCAAACCACTGATCCACCCAAAACATCATCAGCCTCCCCTACATTAAAAAGGAGAAAGGTTTTCATTCCTGATGATGAGTCACCACCACCATCACCAACATCAAATACTATGTCACATCTTCCATCCCCTGCTCAAAAGCAGAAGACATCTGCTGACATATCAGCAGTTGTAATGACGACAGTGGTTGTAACACCAGTTGTTTCAACTACTGTTAGTCAAACATCCACCACTGATCTCATCATTCCGACACCACAACCTCCAAAATCTCACAAAAGAAAAAGACAAACAACACAGGCTACTGATGAAAAGTATGATCCTGTTGCTGCTAAATATCCATTGGAATTAGAAGCTGTAAAAAATGAGATGAAACAGTTCTACACTGAAGATGATCCTACAAAAAGGAAATTTCCTTCTCTCATAGGTTTCATAATTCCAGAAAACATGGATGAATATCTCGAAATGAAAGCAAGACAAGCAAGGATAAGAGCCAAAGTTGAATGCAAGGATCAAGGTGATGAAGCCATTTTGGAAAGAAGGGAATTCCTGCTCAACAAAGTCAAACAAATGGAAGAATATGCAAGTGATCTGAACAAAGAAATGTCAAGTTTATTCCCTGAAGCAGAACAACGAAATGAATTAAGAAAAGAATCTTGCATACATAATGAACGAAAAGTTCTATCCGCTGAAGAAACAAAATTCCAAGACTGGCCAATCGTTGCACTAAAGCATGAGGCTAACAGAATTGAAAAGATTAAACTTGATCCGCGGAAGAAAAAGACAGCTCCAAATTGGAACAAATACAACAAGTTCATAGCTGATCTTATTTCCGAGCATAAAAGAAAGCAGCAGGAGTTGGTGGATGGAAAGGTGGATACTGCGGATGCCATAGCAAAATGGTCAAAGCAGCAAATGGATGAAGCTTATGAAAGGCTTGAGAAGCAGAGGTTGAAAGTCTCTGACACTCCTAAAAGGTCTAACTACAAAAAGCTATAGGAGCAAGTCAAGACCTTTGAAACACAGATCAGCACAGCAGAAGCCTTTGTCACAGAGTTAAGAAAAGAAAGGAAGAAAATATTGTCTGCTGGAGAAGAAGAGAACAAAGAAGCTGATCAGATTGAAAAAGCTATCAAGAAAATAGCTTCAGGTAAAGAAAGATTAGCAAAACTACAAGACCTTGCCAAAAGGGTCAAAGTAGTAAGCCAAAAGTCATCAGCAGATGTCACAAACAGTGAGCTGTATGACAAAGAAGTTGAAGCAGACATAGCTGCAGCTAATGAAATTATTGAAAAAGCATTCACACGAGTGTATGAAGCTCATGATACTGCTCTACACTTCTTCTCTAGGCCAAATACTTTAAGTTCATCAGTCAATAAACCTCTCCCAAGAAACCCATTTGGTTTTAAAATACTAAAGTGGCTCTCTGATCAAAAGACCCACGTATTGACTCTGATCAGAACCAATGGAGAAGTGAGGCATATATCAAGGAATCAAGCACTAGGTGATGTGCGTGAAGTGTGTTATATTTTTTATGAGTATTTAAGCCCCCTTTTTTACACTTTTAGCCAAGTTTTAAATTTATAAAACACGATATTCACTAACACTAAACACACATATGGGCAAGTGCACCCATCGTGGACGTAGTATAGTGTTGGTAAGATACCGAGGTCGTCCAAGGACACAAGAGCTTTTAATACCGGTTTATCCTCAACGTCTAATCAAATCAAAAAGTTAGAAAAATGTTTTAAACTAAGAAAAATAAAAACTAACTAAATGCTGAAAATAAAAATAAAATAAAAACAGATAGACAAGATGAATCACTTGGATCCGACACGTGTATTAGTATAACCTTTGATTATTTTTGCACTTTTGCACTTGTTTAAGAGATTATCTTAGTTATTGTAGTAGGCCCCTCTTTTGAAGGCGACGTTACCCTCAACCCAGTAGTTTGAGTCAGCAAGGATACAATCCTAAAGGGTCGGATTATTGAAAGATAATGAATTAAGTTATTAATGCAAATTGTGGTAGGCCCCGCTTTTGGCGGTGACGTTACCCTCGGCTAAGTAATCTGAGTCAGCAGGGATACAGTCCTAAATAGTCGGGTTATAGTATTAATAGTAGTTAACTTATGAGGGGGTCAAAGAGTTTGGATCCCCGCCATCCAATACCTATGGACATTGAAGGAGATCCTACTAAATTTGACCCAGGTCCCAAGCAGGACCTCTAAACGTTGAACAAGGGCAAGACCCTTACCAAACCGTTCCCTTAACCCCCGACCAGGTAGCCAACATACCTCCATATAGACCGTGGAGATATGAATGGTGAAAATCTTTTATTTTATATAGACAGTAAAATAATGCCAAGACACCACGGACAAACGATAAGGAAAGATCACCTTCAACATAAGTAACTAGTTATTAAAGTCATTAATACAAAACCAAATAAAAAGTGCAAAAGATTAAAAATAAAAAGTATTATACTAAACACTTGTCTTCACCAAGTGATGTAAGAGACTTAGGCAAACATGGCCTTGATTGTCAAGAACTCTTACGATCAATCTTGGATCCCGAGACGACTCACACACTCTACGATGGACAATGGATGATGGTGGTGGATGATGGTGTTATGGTGGTGGTGGGTGGTGGATGAAGTGTGAGAGAGGTGGTGTGCCAAGGGATGAGTTGAAATGAAGCCAAGCACTCCTATTTATAGGCTGAACAGAAGCCTGGGCACGGCCCCGTGTCCGCTGGACACGGCCCCGTGCCCGTCTGACACTCTCTCTCTTCATTAATTGTAATTCGCAATTACAATAAATGCACCTGCAGCACTCTGACCACGCCCCCGTGTCTGCTGGGCACGGCCCCGTGGTGGGCAATAGAAGCTTCTACCACTTTGTCTTTTGTGCCAGGGCTGACCATCCTGGACACTGCCCCGTGCTCGCTGAGCACGGCCCCGTGTTGAGCTGGACACGCCCCGTGTCCGCTGGACACAGCCCCGTGTTCAGCTGGGCACAACCCCATGCTCAGCTTTCTTCTTGTTTTTGCTTTGGGAGATGCTGTCGAGGAGTCGGGCATGCCACGTTTCTTCCTTTTCTTTGTATTTATGTTGGATTTGGCTGCATTTTTGCTTCTTTTGTTCATTTAAGCTCTTTTAACCCTGAAAATACAAAAGGAAGACAAAAGCACACTTTTTCCAACATTAGTACTTAAAAGGGGTTAGTTTTATGCCTCATTTGATGTAATTTATATGTTGCATTTTACACACATCAAATACCCCCACACTTGAATCTTTGCTTGTCCTCAAGCAAAACTCTTTAATATGTGGCTTACACTCCCAAATGGAATGGGTAGAAGAGAAGGTTTTGGGCTTGTCTTTGAGTGTTGGGAATCCAAGATCTTTATTGGGTTTTATTTTCATACTATTTACAGTCCTATTCATTATGATTTATTTAGAACGTTTCATAAGAGAAATTACTTATTTGGTCATAACATGCCTCTTTAAAATTTCATTTATATACAAGTTCACATACCTCACGGGGGATCACTCAACACTCGGCCGAAGGTGTATTTTTAGTGAATCACTCGAGAGCGGCATGGAACTTACTTCTACCATAAGCTTGCCAAGCAATCAATCCTCCTCCTTTTTAACTATATACCTTTGTAAATATCAAGAGGACTTTTTGGGTGAAGGGTTAGGCTTGGGCTAAAGGTGTGTGGTTGGGTTAGTGGTTAGTAAAAGGGCGAAAAGCGTAAAAAGCGTCGGTTTTCGTAAAACACTTTGTTTTTTTTTTCTTTTTTTCTTTTTTTTATTCTAATGAAGCATTTTTCAAACAAGGTTTCTTTTGATGAGCTTGTTTGTTTATTGCTAACTTCATTTTTTTCTTCTTCTTTTTTTTTCTCTTTTTTTTTGTGTCACAAGAAAACCGAGCTTTGTTACTAAAATAAAGGGTTTAAAATGAAAAAGGTTTTGGTGGGTAAAGGGTGTTTGTTTTGGGGGAAGAAACGAAAAGGTTTAGGCTCAAAGGGGTTAACTAGGGGGATTTTGGGTAGGTGGTAAAAAAAGAAAAATAATAGTGTTGAAAGAAAAAGGGTTAGTCCTAATGCCTCCATCATTTACTTACTCGAGTTTAAGTTGATAAGGACCGGGAATGTATCGTCGTGGCAAGTTCTAGGGTCATAAGAAACCAAGCGGCTATTCACACAAGAAACGAAAAATGAGCATTTAGTTTAAAGATGTATATTTGTATGCTCAACAAAGGCTCAAAACTCACTTTTGTGGGAATGGGTTTATAATGTGATCAAGTATATATAATTAAATTTTAACTAGATTTGTCATGCCTTTTCATAATTTTCTTATGTTGGTTCTTTTTATCACGACGCTATTGGTTGTAAATTTGTAAAAATATAACCTTTTTAGAACTTGTTATTCCCAAATTAAACCAAGACAAGTAAAAAAAACGAAAAGTTTTTGAAAAAATTATGGGTGATTAGCGGTTCCAATAGAGTTTTGTGTAAGACTTGTTAATAGGACTTGCAAAATTCAAGGTTTTAGTATCCCCCCACACTTAAATTACACATTGTCCTCAATGTGTCCCAAAAATAAATTTTTTCGGTTGATTAAAATGTGTATAAGTGGGTTAAAAACAAGATTTTATGGTACTGGGTAGCTGAACACGGGGTGGTGTTGGCTGAGCACGGCCCTGTGTCCAGACTGCCAGTACCAAAAGCAAACAGAAGGCTGGGCACGGGGGCGTGTTCAGTGAGCACGACCCCGTGTCCAGGTACCTGAACTGGGCATTTCTGCAAATTTTTGGGCACGGGGGCGTGTTGGGTGAGCACGGCCCCGTGCTGAACTTGCTGTAATGAAGAAAAATTGTCGAGAGGCTCTGTTTTTGTGCTTAGGGTGTTGGTTCAAGCTTCCCTTAGTGTCCTTCACCATCCTGAGTGTGTTTTATTCCTGAAAATTAAAAACTAAACTAGAAAACATAAAGGTTAATCTAAACTAAACTACGGATAGTTCCGCGGAATGCCTCCGTGGTGCGCCACATTTATAAAGGTCCTTGGCTAGACCCACCTTATCAGGTGGCTCTGGCTCATCTTCAATTAGGGGGTCGTCATTGCCAAAAGGATATTTCATTGAGCGCTCAAGATCTATGCTCCTTTTGAATGCCCCTAATTGAAGAGGTAGATTGTTGAATTTCCGGTTTTTCAAAGCTTCATGAGTTTTTACAAAAGGCCGTCCCAACACTAAAGGAGCGTCATCAAGGATGACAAAGTCAGTTGGGATTACCATTTGATTTGTTTGAACCAAGATATCCTCAACTACACCGATTGATTTTATTATTTTCCGATTAGATAGAAAAATGGGTATTTGAAGTGGAGAAAAATCACTAATACTTAATTTTTCGAAAATGTAGTTTGGCATTAAATTAACACAAAGATCTTTATCAATTGTAATATTACTAATAAAGGAATTTTGAAAAAAACATGGAACCGGTGTAATGTTAATTTCAAAAGGATCTTCTTTTATTAGCGAGGTTTGATCATTAGTTAACTTAACACTTACCATTTCTTCAATTTTAGTATTAGTGTTTAACTCTTTTAAAAACTTAGCATGAGGGGTTACTAAACAATGATTTTCGAAAGTAGGTGACAAGAGATTAATTTCTTCAAAATTAGACTCTTCTTGAATTTTAGCGTTATCGACCTCACCTCTTTCGTTGTTTAACTCATGTGTCGGTTTTTCACTTTCTTGTTCTTCCATTTTTACATTTTCAACTATCTCTACGTTATTATCATTTTTTAATTCTTCTCTTGCGCGGGATTCCTCTTCCCTTGCGCGAGATTCTTTCATGTAACGTTCGATAGTTTTAATGTGTTCTAATATCCTATTGGTCACTTCGGTGAGAGAAAAAGAATTTGGATCCTCAAAGCTTGAATCCGGTTGTTCGATCCTTGGCTCCTCATAGTACTCATATGAAGTAGATGGCTCACACCATTGTTCTTCATTGTAAGTATATGATGGATAAGGGTCGAAACTTTGTTCTTCATAGTACTCATATGAGGTGGTTTGTTCACACCATGGTTCCTCATAATAAGAATATGAAGGTGGTGGCTCATATCTTGAGTCTTCAAAGTATGAGTATGAAGGCTCATACCTTGGTTCATCAAAATATGAGTATGAGGGAGGAGGTTCATACCTTGGGTCTTCATAGGATGTGTATGAAGTTGATGGCTCGTACCTGGGCTCCTCATAGTAGTTGTATGAATTGGATGGTTGATATGAGTTATTATATTGAACCGAGCGTGTGTTACGACAATTAGTGCAATAATTACCCCTATAATCATCCTCATCATAGGTGTAGTTGTAGCCTCTTGAGTATTGATCCATAAGAATCACTCAACAGACCACAACTGAGTCTCGGGACCAGAAAACAAAAATAAAGACGGAAACAGAAGCTGGACACGGCCCCGTGTTGGGTGAACACGGCCCCGTGGTCAGGGTCTGTATCTGGGCGTTTTAATTAAAGTTACTGGTCACGTTGAGCACGGGGGCGTGTTGAGTGAGCACGACCCCGTGTTCAGACTCTGTATCTTGGTATCTAACTAAAAATATGCAGCATGGGGGCGTGTTCAGCGAGCACGGCCCCGTGTTCAGGCTACTGTAAATGCAAACTAAACTAAAATGCAGAAAAATGTGCGCGCGTTTTGAAAAGGTTTTGAGAAACTGATTAGGCCGTCGATTTTAAGCTTTCTTAAAATCCTTGTGTCCCCGGCAACGGTGCCAAAAACTTGATGTGCGTGAAGTGTGTTATATTTTTGATGAGTATTTAAGCCCCTTTTTTACACTTTTAGCCAAGTTTTAAATTTATAAAACACGATATTCACTAACACTAAACACACATATGGGCAAGTGCACCCATCGTGGACGTAGTATAGTGTTGGTAAGATACCGAGGTCGTCCAAGGACACAAGAGCTTTTAATACCGGTTTATCCTCAACGTCTAATCAAATCAAAAAGTTAGAAAAATGTTTTAAACTAAGAAAAATAAAAACTAACTAAATGCTGAAAATAAAAATAAAATAAAAACAGATAGACAAGATGAATCACTTGGATCCGACACGTGTATTAGTATAACCTTTGATTATTTTTGCACTTTTGCACTTGTTTAAGAGATTATCTTAGTTATTGTAGTAGGCCCCTCTTTTGAAGGCGACGTTACCCTCAACCTAGTAGTTTGAGTCAGCAAGGATACAATCCTAAAGGGTCGGATTATTGAAAGATAATGAATTAAGTTATTAATGCAAATTGTGGTAGGCCCCGCTTTTGGCGGTGACGTTACCCTCGGCTAAGTAATCTGAGTCAGCAGGGATACAGTCCTAAATAGCCGGGTTATAGTATTAATAGTAGTTAACTTATGAGGGGGTCAAAGAGTTTGGATCCCCGCCATCCAATACCTATGGACATTGAAGGAGATCCTACTAAATTTGACCCAGGTCCCAAGCAGGACCTCTAAACGCTGAACAAGGGCAAGACCCTTACCAAACCGTTCCCTTAACCCCTGACCAGGTAGCCAACATACCTCCATATAGACCGTGGAGATATGAATGGTGAAAATCTTTTATTTTATATAGACAGTAAAATAATGCCAAGACACCACGGACAAACGATAAGGAAAGATCACCTTCAACATAAGTAACTAGTTATTAAAGTCATTAATACAAAACCAAATAAAAAGTGCAAAAGATTAAAAATAAAAAGTATTATACTAAACACTTGTCTTCACCAAGTGATGTAAGAGACTTAGGCAAACATGGCCTTGATTGTCAAGAACTCTTACGATCAATCTTGGATCCCGAGACGACTCACACACTCTACGATGGACAATGGATGATGGTGGTGGATGATGGTGTTATGGTGGTGGTGGGTGGTGGATGAAGTGTGAGAGAGGTGGTGTGCCAAGGGATGAGTTGAAATGAAGCCAAGCACTCCTATTTATAGGCTGAACAGAAGCCTGGGCACGGCCCCGTGTCCGCTGGACACGGCCCCGTGCCCGTCTGACACTCTCTCTCTTCATTAATTGTAATTCGCAATTACAATAAATGCACCTGCAGCACTCTGACCACGCCCCCGTGTCCACTGGGCACGGCCCCGTGGTGGGCAATAGAAGCTTCTACCACTTTGTCTTTTGTGCCAGGGCTGACCATCCTGGACACTGCCCCGTGCTCGCTGAGCACGGCCCCGTGTTGAGCTGGACACGCCCCGTGTCCGCTGGACACAGCCCCGTGTTCAGCTGGGCACAACCCCATGCTCAGCTTTCTTCTTGTTTTTGCTTTGGGAGATGCTGTCGAGGAGTCGGGCATGCCACGTTTCTTCCTTTTCTTTGTATTTATGTTGGATTTGGCTGCATTTTTGCTTCTTTTGTTCATTTAAGCTCTTTTAACCCTGAAAATACAAAAGGAAGACAAAAGCACACTTTTTCCAACATTAGTACTTAAAAGGGGTTAGTTTTATGCCTCATTTGATGTAATTTATATGTTGCATTTTACACACATCACTAGGCCTAAGTGTTGAAGATCTACAAGTTCTCCTTGAGCTTTCACTGTGTAGGGATGAGGCTGATTTAAGTTCCAAAGAGTTTGAAGAAGAATTTAAAAGAAAAGCAAAGGAACTTCTGATGAAGAATAAAGATCCAGAATAATGACAGGTTTTGGCATTATCTGTTCCAGGGGGAGATTGTTGGGATTGAACCCTACCAGAGGAACAGATAATGTAAAGCCAAAACCTGATCACAACAGTGGATTCTCAATAAGCAGATGTTTACACTAAGCTCTCCCCTTGACAGTGGTTACCTATCTGCTGATACACTCTAAACACTGCTCAGAAGAACAACTGATGAACCAAACACTGATGGAACAACTAAAGACTGCTGAAAACAAACACTGAGCTCTATCTACTGCTGTCTTGTAAGTACTGCTGAAGATCCAAGCACTGCTCATTCAAAGACTGATCACCTTTTGAAGAAAGCACTGATGATTCAAGTAATCAGTGCTTAGGCTACAACAGTGGAACGTGAACAGTGTTAGACTTGTTTTGTATTGTATTATTCAATCAGTTGTTAGACATCAGTAGTTTTGTATAGATCAGTGTCTATAGGTTGTTAGGCTGTTAGAAGTCACTATCATGGTGACGTCAGCTGAAGTACATCAGTAGTTTGGTTTGCCTATAAATATAACAGTACTCTGTACTGTTACATTTGATTCATTTTGAGTGAGTTTCTCTCCTCAATTCAATCCTTTCATCTTGTGCAACCAACTCTGGAGTATCAGGCTGAGGGGGAGTTTTAGTCTGTAAGCTTGCATTGTAACCTTTTGTTTTTCATTGTAATCATTCGACTCAAGGTGAAACAAGTGTTTAAACATACTATTCTCTTCTATGTTTGTGTTTACAAAGTTTGTATACAATTCCGCTGCACTTTACATAATTTTATATTCACTGAATGTTCATTTTGTACAAACAAGCACAATCATGTCAGCCTCAGATCCTAACACACAAATATTGTAATAGGCCAGCAAAGGCAAAACTTTAGCGTCTATCCGGCTGGATACGCACATATAGTTTTTACAAAACTTAAACAATTCCTAAACCCTAACGGGATAAAAACGGGAATTGACTAATACTCACACGACAAAGGTGTAGAGTGCACTCAACCACGCTTTACAGCCAACAGAGTTATTCATATACTTGCATGTCACCTAGACATGCAAATGGCAAACAAATGACTTGGTATTATTTAAATGCGCCTGAAACATTGGCCTTAAATAAACACTATTTCAACCGCGCTCAGACAAAGACAGTAAATATTCTTTACTTATCAACTTTGAGCCACACATACTTGCATATCACTTAGATATGCAAATGGAAAATTCAGACTTAATGTTATTTGCAAAAACATTAACTAGCACACATTCAAGATACAGGGGGAAAAAAGGCTTGCACAAATTGATCAAAGGGGGTTAAACTTTATATATTCCAAAATATTTTTACACCGATGCGGTGCAGACGAAGTTTACATCAGTTCTCCTCTAAAAACATTTACATAAAAAAGAGAAGTCAAAAAGGGCACACAGGCCAACCTAGTCTTCTTTTGTATCACTGGTACCCGCATCTCCCTTTGCGCCACCAGCGGTCTCCTCCTCCTCTTCAGGATCATTATACAATAACCGCAAGCGGTCCACATAATCTTCCGCCTCCAAGCATTTATCAATATCTTCTATGGCGGAAATGGACAAGTTGTTGTATGCGTTAATGGCCGCAACATACCGAGCCTTAGTATCTACACCATGGAACCCAGATCTCTCATCAGTAAACTTGCTATGGTAGAAAGGGTTCACATGGTTAAGGCATTCGTTGTAACCATCCTTGAACCCCGCCTCCCGTGCACGCTCCTTAAGCTCATTAACAGCACTTGCGTTTTCAGGCGTGTCAAGAATGGTTCCAACAATCTGCAAAACACAAGTAATAAGGTTAACAAAAGCAAAACTACAGATAGCAAAGGCACCCGATACTTACATGCCCGATACCGTGATCACGCATCCAATCGCGATCTGCCTTAAGCTAATCCAAAAAAGAAATCAGGCTATCTCTAGCATCAGCATCCTCCCTTGCCCGCTGTCACACCCCGCTTTCCACGTGTCACCGGTGGGCCCGGTGTGGGGTACAGTGACGTAGTTGGCATCGTCATAGACAATCAACACAATATAATAATGCACAGCGGAAGCAGAATAGATACATTTCAACTTTTAAATAAAGTGCAATAATAATATCACAGTAATTGAAACGGATCCACAGGCGGATCAATAAAATAAGATAAAAATTGTTCAACAGATATTTTGTCGTCCGAGCTTGCGAGACTATAGTGGACGCTCTTAGGAAACAGCCAGCCTATTTCGTATAGTACCTGCACTTAACCTTTTGGGAAAAATACGTCAGTTTACACTGGTAAATACAAATCGACTGACTCATTTTGAAAATGATTGAAAATTGATTTAAATGCACAAGGCATAAATATTTTTTTTATTAACTTGGGATAATTATGTAATATAAACTTGTGAACGATTTACATGCACTCGTATCTTTGGTGGCCCGGGATCTACTGTCCGGGCTAAAGATTAAATGACACACCACATTAAAGAGTTATACACGCCGAGTGTACACCTACACCCCGTGCTCTGGTCGTGGCCATCTCGTAAGATAATGCCAAGGATATCCGGGACACGGTCAATAACCCCCCAAAGCCTAAAGTAAGACAAGACTGTTTAAACGAGGTCGCACAAGCTATTCAAGACTGTACACCCATAAGGCGCAGGACTTGTGCGCCCGATCAAGCGGTATTTTAAATACCGTACCCCAAGCCCGTATAGGGAAAATAAGTCAAAATGTATTTACCTGAGCAAGTATGTAACACAAACGGTAAGTGTGGTAGCTTTTACTGGGCCTCCTAATCTGGAACAAAGGTTTATAATAACCTATTAGATTTCTAACGGGTCTTTTATTTAAGCCTAAGCTTTGACCGGTTAGTTTTAAGGATGATACGGTTTACGCACGATTAAGCGAAAGACCGGATAGAATGTGATTTAGACCCGAAAAGTTTGAATACTTGTATAATATGGGTATACTAAATACATTCTGGATTTTGATATGAAAATGATAACGTTTGACCCGTTTCGGTCAATTTACGCAAACTAGTTACGTAAGCCGAACCGAACGCAAAAAGGGCGTTACGGGTAGCCAAAAGAGTCAGATGCAAGTTTCCTGAGATAATATGCTTTAAATATGATATAATATCAGTAAGTTATGTTCTATATTGCCCGGGATAATTTTAAACTCAATTTATGCCTTAGAAGGGCATTTTGGTCATTTAAAAGATTATAAAAGAGTCAAATTAGAAATCTGAGTTTCGGGTCTGGTTTATACAGTAAATATACTTCATTTAACATGTTATAACAGTAGGGTATGACCCATATACCAAACTTAACAATTAAAATCAAACTATGCACCGTAGGGGTATTTTAGTAATTTCACAAGGGCTAAAACTGCCAAAACTGGAAACCTGAGTTCATATACTTATACTTACTGTTATTATATGAAAATATACCAATTACATCGGTAGGTATGAGTTTTATATGTTTAAAATGGATATAACGCTTACTATGCGTTAAAAACGCTTAAAATACGATTTAAAGGCGTTTCCGGGTTTTTTAAAATAAATCTGGGATTTTTATATTTCCAGAATACTTACAATAATTTATTTAACATATAAAATCAGTAGGAAAAGGTTTCGGGTCAAAAGAATGCATAAAACTCATTTTATGGCTTAAACGGTCAAAACCGACATAAACCGAAATAACTAGGCGATCTAAGATACGATCGGCCAAAAATTAAATAAAAATCATCTAAAATCCCAAAATATTATATATCATCAGTTGGTAAAAAGTTTTGTATCAAAACGTGGCCAGAAATAGGTTATACGCGAAAAGGGCCGTTTATGTAACTTAAGAATATAGTTTTACGCTAATGGCCATAACTCAAAATCTGGACCACCAACTGATCCGAAATTTTCGGTGCAAGTTTATATATTAGAAATAAAGATTTCTACTCTTTCACTTTTCCAAAAATCACGTTTTATATCAAAAAGGGCAAAATAGTCAACTTTTAAGCATAATCGGAAACATGCAAATGAATCGGCTAAGTATAGACTTAATCAACAAAAATTCCAGAAAGTTTTACCAAAATAAAAATACTCTCCAATACAGATCTCAAACATGCATGTACGAATCCGAATCGATAGTCTACGAATTAGTCGTTTTACAAGACTTTCGGTTCCGATTCGTATCTATACCATAGATTGTCGAGTTGATCGTGGTAAAACACATTCTTATATTCATTATAAAGCTATCTATGATGATCAAACAGATTGCATGTCATTTACATTACCATTCAAGCTTATTTTTGCAAAAATCACTTCTGTTGACTTTTTAGAAACACGTTTGACTCGACAATTAGCATGCATATAGTGGGATTCAGATAATACCCTTTTGAGGGTTTGTTTCCCACATAAATACCAACATATATGTGGTTTCAATTCGAGAAATGACTGAGTAATTCTCGTTTAATCAGGAAGTCAAAGTATAAGAACAATCAGTTTGACTTTTACTAATAATCGATGCAAGAACGAATTAAGGACTGAATTAGAAGCTTACCAAGGTCCTATTGATGCTTAGTTAACACTAGGATTCGGCCTTGATGTCCAGAAATGCTCCAGAGATTGTTTGTGAAGTTCTTGCAAGTTGAGAGCTTCTTGGTTACTATGAAAATGTCCAAGAATTGGTCTTTTAATCTGATTTAAAGCTGGATTTTAGAGGTTACTATTGTCCTAGCCATGCAAGCAATGTTATTGGAGCAATTGGAGGTGAAAAACAGCTGGTTACCACTCAATTTCGGACCCAAATCGCTGCTGTTCGCGAGATCCGGAGCTGGGCGCTGGGTCGCGGCCCGCGTAGGACCTCAGGCGGGCGCCTGGGGTCTGCAGTTCCAAAGTTTGCCCATTTGTTGCAGTTTTGGTCCCTGCACTTTGGTTGCGATGATTTGGCCATGAATCTTGACTCGTAAACCCTCGAATCTGGTTTTTTAGGACCTTGGGACATTTACCTACATGGTAATGTCCTCGGATAATTTTGCGCTCAACCGAAAAGCCATGAAATTCGACGTTGACGCTTTTAGTCCCTTAAGTACGGTTTTGGCCATAACTTTCTCATACGTTGACGAAACTTCATGAAATTTTTACCACATATTCTAGTGAGTATATTTCAGCCTTACAAAGCTTTGGGTCTGCCAAAAGTTCACTCAGAGGTATAAATTGAACATGTTGACACTTTTGGCCCCTATAGTTTACAATACTTCACTTTTGTGCAATTTCCGCGTCGTATGATCCATGAACCATCCGTTTAAGGTTATAAACATTATGTAGGGTTATCATAGAGTCTATTTATCCATTGTTGACACTTTGGACCCTTACGTTCCATAGTTTTCACTGTTTGTCACTTTTAGTCCCTCTAAAGTTTGTTTTCACATACCGGAACCTTATGACACATGTCAAGGCATTATTGGACGAAATTTTTCGAGGTGTTACACCCGCGCTTCAGCTTCAGCCGCGCGGGCAGTGACCTCCTCAATAATGGTCACCCGGTTCTGCACTTCAACCTATCAACAACAAAGAAAACACAAGTATATAAGGATAATCAATCATACTTGTGAAACAGAAACAAACTCAAGTTTAAGCGCAACTCATAACTTGAGGCCCTCAACAACTTTGTTTAAATTATTGTGGTTAGCATCCGCCTCTTCAAGAGCCTTGGCACTGCGTGCCCCCGTCTCCTTGGCCTCTTTGGCAAGCGCTTCAGCTGCGGCCTTTTCCTTCACCAAAGCAGCATTTGCTGCCTTGAGATTGGTCACCTCCTGACGAACACGGAAAAGTTTTTCATTTTCTCGAGCGCAAGCTTCCCTCCAACCCTTGCGCTTATCAGAAAGCAATTTGGCAAGAGTACGAACCTGTTTAAGGCCAGCTGTCGCAGCCCAAGCTTCAGTCTGCTTTTGCTTCTCAAAAGCAACCTTCTCTCTCTCAAGCTACTCTGCACCCTCCCGAGCAACTTTTGCCATCGCCTCGGACTCAGCCCGCAGGCGAACAATTTCCTCCTCTTTACGACCCAGAACCTTGTAGTCTTCCATAATAGCATTCGCCATTATGGAACTCCAAACAAGCATGGAGCAGAGTTGGTTTATCCGATTCTCACGAGGTAAACCACGGGCCCGGAGAACCTCAAAAGGAGTGCCCAAACCGCTCAAGATGTCCCGGCAAGCGGAAGGATCATTGGAAATACCATCCCCTTAAATAACAGTCCAAGGGGGACGATGATAACTCACACTTCGGTTTGCCGCGTACGAACGGTAGTAAAACTCCAATTCAGTCTCACCAGACTGAATGGACGGTTGGTTCTCAAACCCCATGCCCGCGGCAGTTGAACCAGATGTTTTTTCAGCAACGGGGGACTTTAGCTTTTTAGCATCAGCAAACTTCAAATTATCCCCCCCCCCTCAACATCAAATATCCCGCGAGGGGATCAAATTGTCAGATGAATCCACCGTATCAAAGATGGTCAGGCCCGCGGCTTTCTTCCCAGTATCCTCCTCTTGTGCAGAGGGCGCAGTAACCACTTCGATAGAGGGGCTTCTTCTAAACTCCTTTGCGGCCTTTTCCTTCACCAAAGCAGCATTCACTGCCTTGAGATTGGTCACCTCCTGACGAACACGGAAAAGTTTTTCATTTTCTCGAGCGCAAGCTTCCCTCCAACCCTTGCGCTTATCAGAAAGCAATTTGGCAAGAGTATGAACCTGTTTAAGGCCAGCTGTCGCAACCCAAGCTTCAGTCTGCTTTTGCTTCTCAAAAGCAACCTTCTCTCTCTCAAGCTGCTCTGCACCCTCCCGAGCAACTTTTGCCATCGCCTCGCCTCAGACTCAGCCCGCAGGCGAACAATTTCCTCCTCTTTACGACCCAGAACCTTGTAGTCTTCCATAATAGCATTCGCCATTATGGAACTCCAAACAAGCATGGAGCAGAGTTGATTTATCCGGTTCTCACGAGGTAAACCACGGGCCCGAAGAACCTCAAAAGGAGTGCCCAAACCGCTCAAGATGTCCCGGCAAGCGGAAGGATCGTTGGAAATACCATCCCCTTAAATAACCGTCCAAGGGGGACGATGATAACTCACACTTCGGTTTGCCGCGTACGAACGATAGTAAAACTCCAATTCAGTCTCACCAGACTGAATGGACGGTTGGTTCTCAAACCCCATGCCCGCGGCAGTTGAACCAGATGTTTTTTCAGCAACGGGGGACTTTAGCTTTTCAGCATCAGCAAAATTCAAATTATCCCCCCCCCCCTCAACATCAAATATCCCGCGGGGGGATCAAATTGTCAGATGAATCCACCGTATCAAAGATGGTCGGGCCCGCGGCTTTCTTCCCAGTATCCTCCTCTTGTGCAGTGGGCGCAGTAACCACTTCGATAGAGGGGCTTCTTCTAAACTCCTTATTGACTCCCGAGTACGCAGCCGCATCTCACGGAGGAGAAGAACGAGCCTTAAAAAAGGAAAACGTCTCCTCAAGCGGTTCTACAACAAAGCAAAAAACAACTATAAGCTACAAACTAAAAATGGCAAAAACTGGTAAACACATATTCAACTTACCAGTTACAACAACAGGCTTTGGCTGCGAGATAGCAGCTATCCGAGTCCTCCTCAACTTCGGACGTTTCTTCTCACCAGCACCAGCGGCATCTACTTTCTGTTTCTTCTTATTATCAGCAGGCTTGGAACCCGCAGAGAATCCACCCGCAGCCGCGCCACCACCTAGAACACCCAAACCCTCAAGGGTGTCAGATACTACCACGTAATCGGTGTATCTGCGTAAACGAGTACGAGAGATGCATGCCGCTTGCGGCACCAAAGGAGGAACAAAAGCCGGCTCATGCTTTTTCTTCGAATTGCGGATCCGCACGCCTTTCTCCACATGCTTTTTGGGAACTCGTGTCGAATCAGGGTCTCCCAAAGCCCCAAGATCACCTGCGTTTCATTCATCAACAAGCAATCAACAAGGTCAACTTATTTACGAAACAAGTAAGGAAAGTATATCTACTATACCTTTGCCTTACGGCAGTGCTGCCTCCATCGCCTCGCGATCAGGAATATGAAAGTTGTCACGAATGGTGAAATTGAACCCTTTTTCACCATCCGCACAAGCAAGCACCTCAACCTTGCCTTTGAAATCCGGGTCAAATATTCTCCAAAGGGCAGCATCCTCTGATAGTACATTTACAGAACTCAGTAACAAAAACAAGGAAGTAAGAAACCGCACAGGAAGAAAGGTACTTACCACCACTCTTCTCCCTCACAACCGGCTTTGCCTTCCTACTCCTCCTTGTCAGCATCATCCGCAGCACCCACAGCTACGAATTGCTCAGTTTTTTCCACCCGATGAGCCGCAACCTCGGAAACCAGTCCACCGTATCAACCCTGGGGACACTAATAGTCTCTGTTATGATCGTATCGGTCACATTCCAAAAGGTCAACTTGGCAGTGACCGCAACAGCAATAATGTAGAAGAATTTTGTCTTCCAATTCGTAATACCCTTAGGAGGGACCATAAGTCTCACACCCCAACCGATGACGGAATCATCGGGGCATGGCACTGAGCGAAACAGATTGTCTAGAAGTTTCCACAACAACTATTATTACTATTCAGTTAAATGATACGTCCCATACCGTATCCCAAATAATACAATAAATTATTACAGATAACAACGAGTCAAGTAATTCTGTTCCGACAACTCAGATTTAAATAAAATAAAATAAATATTGTTTCTGCTTCTAAAGACCCCTAGATTGACTGCTACAGACAACTATTTGTTGGGGGCTCTAGACGCTTTATTCTAGCCTCGCTTCCCTAGCAAGAATGCATATTAAACACCTGTCACATACATTAAAATAAAGTCAATACATATAATGTAAAGGTGAGCATACAAGTTTGATAATAGCATATAGAGTTCGAAATAGTTACGCATAACCAACACGTACACAGAGGAAAACGAAGCATGTTAATTATCGACATGGATCTATCGATACCAATGACTGCGGGTTGACTGTCCGAGACAGTTCACAATACATGATTACCACCGTAATCCATGCAAGTAATTTTCCTTAACAACCCCCGTGTTAACGGGTGCTGAGTCCAAACTATAGTACTACGTCGTTAAGGCAGGTAGACAACATTCCACGTGTAAACACAATCAACAAGCATTCATTTAGTCACGTAATACGTGCATAATCAGTTAGCGTTTAAAATAATTGAGTAGTGTGTTCGATTGTGATTTAGATAAGTAACGTTTGTAACACCCAAAAGTGCTAAAGCCAAAAAGGGTTCGAGTATACTCACAGCGATTGATTGATGGATTGAAGGGAGCGCTTGGGAGTAGGGTTAGCCTGAATAGTTCGATAGCATAATGATGAGCAATGCGTAAAATGGAAACAAGTGATGATGGGTCGAACAGCCTGGTCGATCGAACTGTTGGTTCGATCGAACGGTTTGTTCGTTCGGCTGGACAGTCCGTTTGGACAGCCTATTCGATCGACCGGTAGGCTCGATCGGTTGGACTGTTCGAGTGGATTGTTTCTTTCTTTGAGTAGGATGTGTTTGTGTATGATGGCTTGTCCTTTTGAAGTTTTCGTTGTAGTATTTGAGAACACTAAAGTGTCCTTACCTTCCAGGTCGATCGATCGAACGCTCCGTTCGATCGGCCGGCTTAACCAATCGGTTAGACACTTCGATAGTGAGTCCTCAGCTGGATGTCACCTGATTGAACAACATGTTCGATCGAGTGGCACTCCATACTACGAACGAGTTGCAAAATCGATTAAGGGTTAAAGCATAGTATCTCATGATCCGATGAGTAATGTTATCGAACAGCTCGTTCGATCTAACATCACCTCGTTCAACACTACACTTCATGAAATTGTCAAAGTGTGGGGCCACTTGCTAGCCGATCGGCTGGCCCGGTCGATCGGCTGACATGTCCGATCGGCTGGGCTGTTCGTTCGAACAGCCTGTCCGATCGGTCAGCTTTCTGACCTGGTCGGCCTGTTCGTCTAACACTTGGCTGTCCTGATTTGTTTGACGTTACATCGAGGTATTTTGACAACGAGTTGAAGCATGGAACCTTCGTTCTTACTTGTCTCCCCTGCTCGGACAGGAATCACCCAAGTCTGGCCGGTGAACGGTTCGGAACGGTAGTTTAACGTTTAACCCGAAGTCGGTGAACCTCGTAGATAGAATCCGAATCTTGAACCATACACTCATTAGAAAGATTTGTGAGTTGGCTCAAGCTACGTTTCTACCGGTTTGAAGGCATTGAGTGTAAAAGAGTTGAAAGAAAGTTGGAAATCATTCTTTCAATCCTTCACATCATGTAAATATTTAGATCTGTGATAGATCTTAGTTTGTTTATGTGGAAATCGGCTAGATCCAAGTGATTCTTGGTGGATTGAGGCCAAAACATGAAGTTCTTGAAGAACACCATGATGACATCATCCTAGAATGCTTAGATCTTGATGATTTCACGGTTAGAAATCAAGATTTGAAAGATAGAAAGGTGTAGGAGCATGTGTTGATCAAGAAAGTACAATATTTAGGATGAAAACTTACCGAAATCGGAAGAAATCTGAGAAAAGAAGGGGAGCAAGAGCTGGTCGGTCAGAGAGTTTCCAAAAGTGGAAAGAATGACAATGACAGGCCTATTTATAGGCTTCCCAAAGAGGAAAGGGCTGGCCAATCGGCCAGGCATCCCGATCGGACAGCCTGCTCGATCGGACAGTCTGTCCGATCGACTGGGCTGTTCGATCGGCTAAGAGCCTGATCGATCCACAGCCTGTTTCGAGTGTTCGGCGCGACGATTTCTGATATTTCGATTTCGATTGAAGACGATATGAGTACGATAGAGTTTCCTATTCAAATTACTTTTAATCCCAACCACTATATCTACATATAAGCATCTATATCTCGCGTAACCTCTTTTCCACTACTATCATGATTTGATTTCGATTGCATTCGATTGAGTTTCGAGTTTCGATTCGAGTTTCGATTGATTCGATTGAATACCACACAAAACATGAAGTAAGCACGCACAGGTAACACATAAGGCACACACACAAGTAATATAACACCAAATTCGCATAATTCGAGTTTCGAGTTCGTTTGTTTATTCGGTTAGCTTGATGATTGATTGATTAACTTTATCGCATTGTTACTTCTTACTATTCACAGTCGTAAATCGTTTCGCGTCGATTAAACATTTGATTTCTTTGATTCTTTTGATAAACAACACTTACTCCACATAATACAAAACATAAAATAGACTATTTACAGTCAAAGAAGTCAAAATTGACTTGGACTTTGACTTTGACTTTCGAAAACACGGGGTGTTACAGCCTCCCCTTGTTTAGGGAATTTCGTCCCGAAATTAGGCTCGAAGCTGCACAGCACCGTGAATGATATTACCAATTTCTCGCGTCAGATCTTCATTTGAACAACTGCGGGTACTTGGCCTTCATGTCGCTTTCGAGTTCCCAAGTGAACTCCGCGCCTCGTTTCCTTCCCATCGGACTTTCACGATAGGGATGCGCGAGCGTCTGAGTTGCTTGGTTTGGCGATCCATGATTTCGACAAGCTTTTCCACGAAATGCAGTGTTTCGTTGACTTGAAGATCGTCGAGAGGTACAATCAGATCATGATCAGCTAGACATTTTCGGAGGTTTGACACATGGAAAGTCGGGTGGACGTTACTAAGTTCCTCCGGTAGTTCGAGTCTGTAGGCAACTTTGCCGATTCTTTCCAGAATCTTAAAAGGTCCAACATATCGAGGCGCTAGTTTCCCTTTCTTGCCGAATCTGACCACACCCTTCCAAGGTGATACCTTTAGGAGTACGTTGTCGTCAACGTCAAATTCAAGGGGCCTGCGTCTTCTATCGGCGTAAATTTTCTGTCTATCCCTGGCTTTCGACAAGTTGTCTCGAATCTGGAGGATTTTGTCAGTAGTTTCTTGTAGTAACTCGGGACCGATTAGTTGCGAGTGACCGATCTCGTGTCACACAATGGGCGAACGACATCTTCTTCCATATAAGGCCTCGAATGGTGCCATTTGGATGCTGGCATGATAGCTGTTGTTGTACGAAAATTCGACTAACGGTAGGTATTTGTTCCGACTACCACCGAAGTCTGTGACACACGCACGGAGCATGTCTTCAAGAGTACGGATCGTTCTTTCAGTCTGCCCGTCGGTTTGAGGATGGAATGCGGTACTCAGGTTAAGCGACGTACCAAGAGCTGCTTGAAACGTTTCCCACAATCTCGAAGTAAACCGAGCGTCACGATCTGAAATGATGTCACGAGGCGTACCATGATTGCAAATGATCTCGTCGGTGTAGATTCGGGCTAGTCGTTCTACCTTGTAGTCTTCCCGTATTGGCAAAAAGTGGGCTGATTTGGTCAGACGATCAACTATAACCCAAATGTTGTCGTGACCTGATGGCGTGGGCGGAAGTTTGGTTATGAAATCCATAGCTATACTCTCCCACTTCCATATGGGGATTGGAGGTTGTTCGAGTAAGCCAGAAGGTCGTTGATGTTCAGTCTTAACTCTTGCACAAGGCAGGGAACTTCCATCATAGAGGGCGATATCCTTTTTCATTGCTGGCCACCAGTACTTGTATCGAAAGTCATGGTACATTTTTGTCGGCACCGGGATGAATAGAGTATCGGGATTTGTGGGCTTCGTTCATTATAATCTTTCGCAAATCGGTCTGCCTAGGGATCCAAATTCGGTCTAGATAATAGAAAATCCCATCTGCTTTGCTTACAAGCTGAGCTCCATCATGATAGATTCTCTCCTTCTTCAAGGTGCGTTCGTTAAAACAAGCATGCTGGGCTTCGCGGATGAGGGTTTTGAGATCATGCTGGGCTTGGGTATTGCGGATACTGAGCAAATAACTCCGTCTGCTGAGTGCATCGGCAACAACATTTGCCTTGCCTGGGTGGTAACGAATCTCACAGTCGTAATCGTTAAGAAGTTCTACCCATCGGCGTTGATGCATGTTAAGTTCTTTCTGATTAAAGATGTGTTGTAAACTCCTGTGATCGGTGAAGATCGTACACTTGGTACCATATAGGTAGCGTTGCCAAATCTTCAATGCAAAAACGACTGCGCCTAGCTCGAGATCATGGGTTGTATAGTTCTTCTCGTGGATTTTGAGCTGACGAGATGCGTATGCTATAACCTTGTCCCGTTGCATGAGAACACAGCCGAGACGAAGGTTGGAAGCATCACAATAGACAATGAAATCGTTGTTTCCATCGGGCAATGTGAGAACAGGAGCATTGCAAAGCATATGCTTGAGGGCTTGAAAGGCAGACTCTTGTTCAGTTCCCCAAACAAAAGAATTGTCTTTATGAGTAAGAACGGTAAGCGGCACAGCGACTTTAGAGAATCCTTCGATAAATCGTCGATAATAGCCTGCTAGTCCGAGAAAAGAACGAACTTTAGACGGGTTCTTAGGCGTAATCCAGCTCTTAACTGCTTCAATCTTCACGGGATCGACATGAATACCTTGACTATTAACGGTGTGTCCCAGAAACTGGACCTCCTCTAGCCAGAATTCACACTTGGAGAACTTGGCATAGAGTTGATTCCCCTGGAGTAGCTCGAGAACCAAACGTAGATATTGCGCGTGTTCGGCTTTCGATTTAGAATAGATCAAGACATCCTCGATGAATACGATGACGAAACGGTCTAGAAATGGTTTACACACGCGATTCATCAGATCCATGAAAACCGCGGGTGCGTTGGTTAAACCAAAACGCATAACAACGAATTCGTAATGGCCGTAACGAGTTCGAAAAGCGGTTTTGGGGATGTCTTCCTCTTGAATGCGCAATTGATGGTAGCCTGAACGTAGATCGATCTTCGAGAAACACTTAGCACCTTGCAGCTGGTCAAATAAGTCATCGATTCGAGGCAAAGGGTAACGGTTCTTGATGGTCAACTTATTCAATTCCCGATAGTCGATGCACATCCTGAACGACCCATCCTTCTTTTTAACGAAAAGGACTGGTGCGCCCCAAGGAGAGGTGCTCGGGCGAATAAAGCCTTTTTCAAGTAACTCCTGGAGTTGGTTCGAGAGTTCCCTCATTTTAGATGGAGCGAGTCGATAAGGAGCTTTGGCAACAGGGTTAGCTCCAGGAATAAGGTCGATACAAAAGTTGATATCACGACTTGGCAGTAGTCCGGGAAGATCGTCAGGGAACACCTGAGGAAATTCATGAACCACTGGAACATCTTTGACTTCAACCTTCCTTTTCTTTTCCTTCTCCGCTACTACAATGTTGGCCAAGAAAGCTCTGTATTCTTTGCGGAGATACTTGCTAGCTTGGATACACGACATGAGCTTGAGACCTTTCGAAGCTGTTTCGCCGTACACACATAATAAATCACCATTCGCGAGCGAGAATCGGATCATCTTATCAAAACACACAACTTCAGCATGGTTTTCGCGAAGAAAGTCCATGCCTACTATGATGTCGAAACTTCCGAGTTGCATTGGAATAAGGTCGATTGGGAAGACATGATTGTTGAGCTCGAGGGTACAATCACGGAGAACAGAGTTAACGGCGACAGTTCTTCCAGTAGAGACTTCGACTTCGAATGACGAGGGGAGATAAGAGCGCTTACGACTAAGGAGCTTCTCGAATTCAAACGACACAAAGCAGTTCTCGGCTCCAGTATCAAACAAACATGATGGATCAATACCATTCACAAGGAACGTACCATTAACCACGTTGTTGTCAGCCTGAGCCTGACGGGCGTTGATGTTGAAGGTTCTGGCACGGGCTGCTTGCTGCTGCTGAGGCTGCTGCTGCTGTTGGGGCTCTTGTTTCACCACCCTATTCGGTCACATTTTTGCAAAGTGGTTAGGATCACCACAAGCAAAGCAGACTCGAGCATTGATCGCGGGTGCCTGAGCTGCGGGTTGGCCTTGAGGGGCTGGGAGTAGAGCTTGATGAGCGGCGGCTTGAACTGGGGCTTGACGGGGACCATAGCGACAGTTCGCAGTGAAATGACCGTAAAGATTGCAGTGAGCACAGAAACGACAGGCGATTCCCATCGGATGATGATATGAGCATGTCGGGCAGAGCGGATGGGGACCTGTGTAAGCTCGCTTTGATGGCGGTGCATTGGTCACGGGAGCTGGTCGGTGATGAGACTGCTGCTGAGCCGGTATGGCTTGCAGAGGGGCAACAGTTGTTGTGATGGCACAGTTCTTGTTGCTGGTGTCACACCCTGGCTTTGCGGAAGCGTGGTTAATTTGGTGTGACTTCTTAATACCATAGCTTAATCATAACAAAGCTATATGAATTAAAAACATGCAAGAATCATCCATTAAGTTTTAAAACCAAACATAGTATCATTGTTTTAACGGGAATACACCCTAACAACCATAGTCTTATTCAACAAACAACAAAACATAAACACAGTTTAAGGACTGTGACTTGTCCAGGAAAGAGTCACATTCCCTAAACCCCGGATGACCTCGGAAACTAGTGCAGCGGGAAAACGTGCCATACCGTGCCAGATCCTTTAATTCCCTGAAATACATGTAAGTTGAAAAATCAACAATAATGTTGAGCGAGTTCATGCGTTTAGTATGTGCACGCGAATAAACCTTTATAATCATTGTAAGTGTGAATATTTTGTAAACTCTGGTATGAAAGCAAATAAGGAAACATATCAGTTAATGTGTAACCACATGGTCCAACCTGCGGGCGCATGGGAGGGGATAGGATAAGGTCACCACATGGTCCAACCTGCGGGCGCATGGGTGGTGTTACGACAGGGTCACCACATGGTCCAACCTGCGGGCGCATGGGTGGTAAGGTCACCACATGGTCCAACCTGCGGGCGCATGGGTGGTGTTAAGACAAGGTCACCACATGGTCCAACCTTAGGGCGCATGGGTGGGGTTTGTTATGCTCAAATAGGCCTATCACTTGTATCCCTCGATCGTACTACGAGGACTAATGTTCTTAAGGTTTCACCTACCCAAATCACATAACCTAACAGTTCCTTCCTTAGCTGACCATACCATGTAAGAAATATTCGTAATCATAGTAACATGTATTTCACCCCCGCAGTTTAGAAAACTGAAAACAATTAAGATAAAAGGGGGACATGAACTCACAGTCGGTGCGTCTCTACCAAGTACTCCAAATCGGGCAGCTGTGCAACGACCTACATGTGCTAATTCTATTAGACGGACGGCCGTGCCTTAGCTTTATAGTTTAAGTTTTTGGGAAATAGTTAGACAACTATTTCGTGTTTACTTCTCGTATATACTTGGTAGTTAATCTCCTTCCCAAGGATGGGGGATTTAATACATGTGCGTTCGAATTACACCATTAAGTCTCACTTAATATATTTATTTCCAATTCCAAAAAATAAGTATTTTTCTCAAAAATATTATATTTTCATTTCACATAATATTCCCCAAAAATAATACGTTCATAATCATTTCCGCATAATGCGTAAGTTACGTTTTAGCGATCGTGTGGTAATAATAATTACCGTTGTAACTTATATGTTTATCGTGAAAGCGTTCGTATTATTTTGGATTCGTCAATGTTTGTAAATATTATTTTTACTCTAAAAATAATAATATTTGTGTATTTTTCACAAAATAATCATAAACAGTGTTGTGAAAATATACTTACCAAATATATATTTATCACGTTTAGTTTTGTGAAAATCCCACCTCCGAATATTTGTAAATGAAGTCGTGGCGAAATATATTTTGAAAACATATCAAAATAATTCTAACACTTGTAAATAATTCTAAGTGTTAGGTTTTTAGAAAAATTTCGCCAGAGTTTCCCCTGTAACTGGAGGTGGCCACGCTTTCAAGCGTATCATTTTCTTTTACAAAATCATTTCAACAACTTCTTGATTCAATCAACAATTTCCGACACATCAAACTAGTCGACAAGTATGTAAATTTCATAATCACATGAACTTGTAGTTTTTCCGAAAACTATAGTGTAGATCCCGTTATATTTGGTGGATCTTTATATAAAGTAGCTTAATCTCGTAAAAACCTCGTTTTTAGAATAAATCCATCTTTACAACTTCCCGTCATCTTTTACAAAGATTGTTATTTTGTCGAAACTTTTCATTTCACAAGTGTTTATACACTCGTGGTTTGTAAAAATCATACTTGTTAGTGTGTTATCCGACTTTTAGAAAACATGATTTTCTCGACACTTGGTCCTTTGAAAATACCACTTGCAGATACGTAGATCCGCTAGTTTTAAACACTATTTTCCAAGTAAAAATACTTTTATACAAGTTCATGTTTCTCGTGTGGTAGAGCTTTACCTTTTAACCCTTGTACCGTCCGAAACAAGCTTATGTCAAGATCCATGATCTTAACCAAACCGGGTTAAATGGTGATCCGAGCTACCACAACGTAGATCGGGCCTAAATATTCACAACTTTCAAATACTGCAACTTTTACACAACTCATAAGCTTTTAACCAACAAGATTCATGTTTTTAGTAGACTTTTATGCTTCAAAATGCAAGATTCCGAGTTTTAATCATCATATATCTTATTAACCACCTTAGATTAGTTCGAGTACGAGTTTTAAGCATTATACCTCTAGCTCAAGGTTAGGGAAGAATCTATGCGAAAAAAAGGTGGATAAAAGCAAAGTAGAAAGGTCCTTCGCCTTCCGTTAGCTTCAAGACTCCTCGTATGCGACCTTGAACACTTGTGTAACCTTGGAATGAGAAGATGGAACTCGAAAATGGATGTAGAGGGGGAGGGGGTCTTGGCCGTAAGTTGTAGAGAGGGGAAGGGAGTGTTTGGTGGGTGTTGATGAAGTGAAAGTAATCTTGTGCAAATGATGTTACTTATAGGCAATTAGGTGCTTAATATCCAATGGATCCCTTGTCTACTAGATACTAGACACAATAGAATAAAATAATCAAAAGTAATCAACTCTTGTCCCCTCCTAGTTGGCCGATTTCAATGGGGGGGGGGGTACTAGTTCAATTTCAACTAGATTAATTAATGTTTAGTTAGGTTAACTACGTTAGATTTAGGGACTAACTTGGTTAGTCACGTGTTGTGCTTTATGGCGAGTGTTAGGGTGTTTAGGGACCCTAACTGGCTCAGAAAAAGATCAATATTGTTACTGTCAATATTTTTATGTTCCGGGTATAGTCCGGTTGTTTGGTTGGATAGTAATCCGTTCTAGTGCTTAACAAAGCTTTTAAGTGTCGTAAATACCATTTTTAGTGACACAACTTATTCCCCAAAGTGTCAGGAATATTTTCCTCATGTTTTGGCACTTTACTAGTTTGCCAGAAGCTGGTATGTTAATTAAAGTGCTGTGTTTTGTGCTTAGAGTACGTTTTAGGCACGTCCAGTCATTATATCTTATTCCTAGAGACGCAGTTCTACAACCCTTGTATCCCTACACTCACTATGGGTGTAGTAAAATATTTCTGGCTCATACAGGCCTTAGAGGCAGTGTCTGCCTGATGCTGGCTTTATCAGCATGTTCAATAGGTTATCCGTTCAAATGCTACTGTGCTTTTGTGCATCATGTTTGTCACTAAGGTTCAACATGTAAATAATGAAGTGACGGAAGTCAAAGTATGATGCAGGAATATACAAGTATTAGAAATCAAGTAGCAGTTCATCAGCAATTTCAGTTAAGCACAGTAATTAAGTAGTAATTAATTATTAATTAGATAGTACGGATACCTGGTTTAGCGAGGGTTGTCACATTCTCCCCCCGTTAAAGAAATTTCGTCCCGAAATTTAAGTTCTGCTTGTAGAAGCAGGGTTCTTAGGAAATAAGTGGGGGTATTTCTCTTTCATTCGGTCCTCACGCTCCCAGGTGAATTCAGGACCATGTCTAGCATTCCAACGAACTTTGACGAGCTTGACACTGCTCTGGCGGGTCTTGTTCACTTTCCAATCCGTGACCTCAACAGGTTCTTCAACGAAATGGAGCGTGTCGTCAACATGAATTTCGTCGGTGGGAATGGCAACGGTAACTTGAGTTGGACTCCTCTTCAGATTGGATACATGGAATGTATCGTGAACTAAATGGAGTTCAGCAGGTAGGTCCAACTTGTATGCTACTAACCCGATTCTTTCCAAGATCTTGAACGGCCCAATATACCTCGGATTCAACTTTCCACGCTTCCCAAAGCGTGCCACACCCTTCCAGGGTGATACCTTCAACAAAACCATATCTCCAACCTCAAACTCTAGAGGTTTCCTGCTTCGATCCGCGTAGGCTTTCTGCCGATCACGAGCCGCACTGATGCGTTCTCGTATCTGTGCAATCTTATCTGTGGTTTTCGGGACTACATCAGGACCAACCAACTGTCTATCACCGGCGTCAGACCAATGGAGCGGTGATCTGCATTTGCGCCCATATAAAGCTTTGAATGGCGCGGCACCAATACTGGTGTGGTAGCTGTTGTTGTATGAAAACTCAACCAGAGGCAAATGCTTATCCCAGCTGCCGCCTAAATCCATAACACATGCTCTCAGCATGTCCTCCAACGTCTGAATCGTCCGCTCGCTCTGACCGTCGGTCTGCGGGTGAAACACGGTGCTCATATTCAACTTCGAGCCAAAGGCTTCTTGGAAGGATTGCCATATCCTTGATACGAATCTCCCATCTCTATCGGAGATAATCGAGAGAGGTACTCCATGGCGTGTAACAATCTCTCTCATGTAAATTTCAGCCAATTTGCTTGTATTATCCTTTTCTCGGATAGGCAAGTAGTGTGCTGACTTCGTTAATCGGTCCACTACCACCCAGATAGTGTCATGGCCTCTAGGCGTTCTTGGCAACTTTGTAATAAAATCCATGGAGATTTGTTCCCACTTCCACTTGGGAATCTCTGGTTGTTGCAGAAGTCCTGAAGGCTTCTGGTATTCCGCTTTAACCTTAGCGCAAGTTAAACATTTGCTCACATAAACAGCCACATCGCCTTTCATCCTAGGCCACCAATAATAATCTTTAAGATCTTGGTACATCTTATCCGCTCCAGGGTGGATAGAGTACCGCGACTTGTGAGCTTCATCGAAAATAACCTTCCTTAAACCTCCAAACAAAGGAACCCAAATCCTTTTCTCAAAACACAACGTTCCTTCCTTGTTTGGCATCAATAACTTCTCCATCCCACGGAGATACTCTTCTTCAAGGTTTCTTTCCTTGAGAGCTTCTTGCTGCGCTGTACGAATGCGTAAGGAAAGATCGGTTTGAATAATCATTTCTAAAGCCCTAACCCTTATGGGCTTGATCCTTTCTTTTCGACTTAGGGTATCGGCGACCACATTCGCCTTCCCTGGATGATTCTTTATCTCGCAGTCGTAGTCATTCAACAGCTCAACCCATCGTCTTTGCCTCATATTCAACTCTGTCTGGTTGAATATATGTTGTAGGCTCTTATGATCTGTGAAGATCGTACACTTCGTACCATAAAGGTAGTGTCTCCAGATCTTTAGTGCAAATATCACTGCGCCTAGCACCAAATCGTGTGTGGTATAGTTCTTTTCATGTACCTTCAGCTGGCGTGACGCGTAGGCAATAACCTTTTGGCGTTGCATCAACACACAACCCAATCCTTGACGCGATGCGTCGCAGTATACCACAAAATCATCTGTACTTTCCGGTAGTGCTAAGATTGGCGCGTTGCAAAGCTTATCTTTCAATATCTGAAACGCTTCTTCCTGTTTGATTCCCTAATCAAACTTCTTGTCCTACTGTGTGAGTAGCGTTAATGGTTGAGCGATCTTTGAAAAATTCTCATTGAATCTTCGGTAATAGCCAGCCAAACCCAAGAATTGCTGAATCTCGGTTGGCGTCTTTGGCGTTTCCCAATCCTTGATCGCCTCGACCTTGGTTGGATCCATGTGGATTCGATCTCCATTTACCACGTGCCCAAGGAATTGCACTCCTCGTAGCCAAAACTCGCACTTAGAGAACTTGGCATACAACTGTTCCTTCTTTAGCAGCTCCAGAATGGCTCTTAAATGCTGCTCGTGCTCAGCCTTCGTCTTTGAATAAATCAAAATATCATCGATGAATACAATCACAAACTTATCCAAGTACGGCTTACAAACTCGATTCATTAGATCCATGAATACTGCAGGTGCGTTTGTCAGACCAAGCGGCATAACCAGAAACTTGTAGTGCCCATAACGAGTTCAGAAGGCTGTCTTTGGGATACTCTCCTCTTGTATCCTTAACTGATGGTATCCAGATCGCAAGTCGATCTTTGAGTAAAAGCTTGAACCTTGCAGTCGATCAAACAGATCATCAATTCTTGGCAGAGGGTATTTATTCTTGATCGTCAGCTTGTTCAGCTCCCGGTAGATGATGTTTATTTGAAAATCATCATCCTTCTTTTTGACGAGTAGTAATGGGGTTACCCCAAAAGGGAATTTTGGTCTGTTATCTTCCTTCTCTATCCATTGCTAAAACTTCTCTGTCATTCCTCGCATCTCCGAAAATGTAAGTCGCTACGATGCATTGACTACGGGTGCAGTGCCTGGAATTAAATTGACGCGGGATTCGACTAATCGTTGAGGAGACGATTCCGGCAAGTCTTCGAGGAAGACTTCGGGATATTCTCCAATCACAGGGATATCTTCGGGTTTTGGTTCTTCGGCTTCTTTTTCCACGACATGAGCCAAGAATGCAACACATCCTTTGTGCGAAAATTTTTGTGTCTTCTTTGCCTGATAATCCGTAGGAGCGTACCCTGCTCCATGAATCACAATCATTCCTCCGTTCATCGTTGGGGTGCGGATGACAATCTCCGCTGGGTTGTTCGACAACCAGTCCATCCCAATTATCACATCGAAGCTTCCGTTAGGCTTGTTCTATCGAGAACTGGGTATCTAGGTTACTTACTACTTAAAACAACTATATTTTCTGAAGCTAAAATTTGACAATACTGTCAAATAGAGCGTAACATTGACTATTATGAGACGTACCGATATCCACGCTTGGATTCTATCCCCGCTGTTGAGCTTTCATCCACGTGCCTGAGTGTTCTTAGGGCAATACTTCCTGAAATGCCCCACATCACCGCAATTAAAACATGCCTGGCCACAGCCTTGATCGTCACCATCCTTGCCTTGATAGTTGTTGTCGTTGTTATTTCCTCCGCGATTTCCGTTACCATCTTGACCTCTATTTCCATGTTCAGTACCTTGCCGACATGTTTCCTTGACATGTCCCACCTTGCCACAGTTACCACATTTTCCATATCTACACCGCCCGTTATGGTGACGTCGACAGTTGTCGCACTTTGGTAGAATACCCGTGTACTCTTTTCTCTTTTTGGCCTTGTCGTCGCTACTCGACTGGGTACCCTGTTTGAAATTCGCCAACTTCCTGTTGTTGTTCCCAGATGACTCTACATGAGTCTCCTTCTTCTCCTCAGAGGCTGAAAATTTGTCCATCCTGATTGCCTCTTCCGTCAGGGCTACACTTAGATTGATGGCCTCAGAGATTGTGGCAAGCTTTGATGCCGTTACCATGCTCATGATTTGGGGTGCCAATCCCCAAATGAAACGCTCAATCCTTTTAAACTCCGGATCTACCATGTAAGGAACGATACGCGATAGAACTTGGAACTTCTCCACATACTCAGCTATTTTTGGACCTTCCATCTTCAAGTTCCAGAACTCAGTTTCCACCTTCTGGCTTTCTGTTCTCGAACAGTACTTTTTATGCATTAGCTCTTTCAGCTCGTCCCACGATAGAGCATACGCAGCAACCTCACCCATTGTCTGAACCTGAAGTTTCCACCATGACAGAGCCTCATCTCGGAACAGCCCGGAAATGTACGTGACCTGATCTCTTGGGGCGCATTTGCTCGCACGCAAAACAGTGTCCGTATTCTCAATCCAGCGTACGAAGGCTACGGCACCCCCAGTGCCGTCGAAATGTAAGGGCTGGCAGCCTAAGAACTGCTTGTAGGTGCAGCCGTTGGGTGGGTTATTTCCTGAGGTACCTCCGTTGCGCTCGGAGTGATGGGCCTCGTATTGTGCGATGACTGCAGCAATGATTCCCTGAAGTTCTGCCTCGTTGGTGGGTATGCGTACATCTCGTCTTGGAGGCATCTTCCTATGATGATCGTACGGGTCAGGTCATAGTAAGTAAAATGTGCACATAACATCTCATGTTATCAATAAATCAATCACATAACATCTCATGTTATCAATAAATCAATCACATAACATCTCATGTTATAGAACATAATCAATAGATTACGGCGATTGCATTGCCACGAATCGAGACCAGAATGTAAGGTTTACAGGTACCCAACTGTATCATACAACATCAATGACTTAGTAGGTGGCGACCCTAGGCAAGTCGTGCGATCGCTGGTCATGTTCAGGAATCTCTGATTCGTCCATTTTCAAATTCCAGGACTCCCTCTCAAGCTTCTGTTATTCCAGTCTTAGAACCATATTTCTCCTTAATCATTTCCTTGAGCTCGTCCCAGCTCTGTGCATAAGCAGCATCTGTACCAAGGGTCTGAATCCGAAGATCCTATCATGAGAGTGTGCCATCTAGAAATGACCCCGAGGTAAAGGTAACACTCTGTTGGGGTGAACAGTTAGTCATCCTTAGAATGGAGTCAATCTTTTCGGACCAACGAACAATTGCAATGGCGCTTACTATTTCGTCGAAGTTCAAAGGCCTGCAGTTCAGGAACTGCTTATAGGTGCGGTCAGTTTGGGGGGGGGGGTTATCCCAGTAGTGCCATCGCTACGCTTAGTGCGGAGTGCTTCATGTCATGCATTTGCCTGTGAGATGCGTTTTTGCAGCTCGGCTTCTATCCTTGGCAACATACTGGTGTTTGTGTCATGCCTGGGTGGCATTCTCTTCTGCCGAAATGGCATAAAGTGAGTTAGACAACTTCCCAATTGTCTATGAGATACATAGCACCATAAGCCATCATGTACTCACCAAATTTTATACGTAAATATACTCAATGTATGGGTGGGGAAATAAATTTCTGAGCCTTCACATAGGCTTGCCAATTTGGCTTGTTGCTTGAAATAGGATGAACTCGAGGCTTCTTCGCCTTGGTCATTCGTGTTCGAGTTATTTCCTGCCACATTGGTTTTCATTAGCTTGACCCGCAGAGTCCACCAGGATTTCTGTGCACTACAAGTCGTTATTACGTGGGCCCCCGTAATAATAAATTGTCTTGCACAGTTACCCCAAATTTTCTCTCGTCCAAGCAGATGATCAATCAAGGAGCAACAGCAGGTGCATTGGCATGAACAGGGTCATGCTCTAATGCGGTGTTAGGAGCGACGCCTCGCTCAGGGGCCACGGCTGGCTCCGGATCAACAAACTCCATCTCAAAATCAGCTGGATCAACCATCACAGGGGGTTACAGGATCCTCCAAGGGCTGGCCTAAGCGTATGAACTCAAGGTCATGGTCTGGATCAAAACCAGATGGAAGAACAGGATCACCCTCAATACTGTGATCAAACTCAAAGCTGTGTGCGGGAACCGGTGCAGCTGATGATGCCGTACCAGGGTCGGCGTCGTGTGAATGGTGCTGCACTCCCTGTATATGCGAAAATGCGGATGTCAGGAACTCAAATGAGTCCGGGACAGGGGAATGGGCATGAGTTTCCCCTGCAGGAGCGTCCGCAAGCAATAGGCTAATACCAGCAGCAATAGGGCCTCGCCCTTGAATGGGTCCTTCTCTAGTTAGATCGTTATCGTCGTCAGAGGCCACGTCGGGGCATATCAACAATGGGATAAGCGGCAAGGGGCACAGGAGCAGGAATCACCGCGAGTGACAAATTCCCAACAAGATGGCCATCAGTAGGCTCTGCTACGACTTTAGGCAGCGCAAAGGGCTGAATGTCGTCATTGTCCGTGCCGGTAGTATCGGAAATGTGCACCTCGTGCTTCGATGTAGTATGTCGTCTGATGCTATGGCCATGGGATTCGTAGTGTCCATCTTTCTTGTACATGATGAAAGCATGACATTTGTACATAAACACATATACGTATAACAATCAATCACATCCACATATAAACATGTTAGTCAGCAATCAAATAATTCTCCTAGTCCCACTAGCCTCCCAGCCTCCCAGACTGATATTCCTAGTCCCACTAGCCAAATTCCCCCCAGTCTCTAAGACTGCTCTATCATCCACCTCGACCTCCTAGATCGAGCCTCGGCCTCCATGACCGAGCCTCAGCCTTCATGACTGAGCCTACTCTTCCTAGTCTCACTAGCCATCTACCTCGATCTCTAAGATCGAGCCTCGGCCTCCAAGACCGAGCCTCAGCCTCCAAGACTGAGCCTAATAATAAATAAATAAAATGTGCTCAACATGTGTTTATAAAAAGGTTTTGGATCTGGACTTAAGTGGTATGCAGTAAAAATGTTTTCGTGAGAGCCCTAGTGATCATAGTCTAGACTCGAGAAAGAATCCTAGTTCGCTATGATCAGAGCTCTGATACCAAGCTGTCACACCCTGGCTTTGCGGAAGCGTGGTTAATTTGGTGTGACTTCTTAATACCATAGCTTAATCATAACAAAGCTATATGAATTAAAAACATGCAAGAATCATCCATTAAGTTTTAAAACCAAACATAGTATCATTGTTTTAACGGGAATACACCCTAACAACCATAGTCTTATTCAACAAACAACAAAACATAAACACAGTTTAAGGACTGTGACTTTTCCAGGAAAGAGTCACATTCCCTAAACCCCGGATGACCTCGGAAACTAGTGCAGCGGGAAAACGTGCCATACCGTGCCAGATCCTTTAATTCCCTGAAATACATGTAAGTTGAAAAATCAACAATAATGTTGAGCGAGTTCATGCGTTTAGTATGTGCGCGCGAATAAACCTTTATAATCATTGTAAGTGTGAATATTTTGTAAACTCTGGTATGAAAGCAAATAAGGAAACATATCAGTTAATGTGTAACCACATGGTCCAACCTGCGGGCGCATGGGAGGGGATAGGATAAGGTCACCACATGGTCCAACCTGCGGGCGCATGGGTGGTGTTACGACAGGGTCACCACATGGTCCAACCTGCGGGCGCATGGGTGGTGTTAAAACAAGGTCACCACATGGTCCAACCTGCGGGCGCATGGGTGGTGTTAAGACAAGGTCACCACATGGTCCAACCTTAGGGCGCATGGGTGGGGTTTGTTATGCTCAAATAGGCCTATCACTTGTATCCCTCGATCGTACTACGAGGACTAATGTTCTTAAGGTTTCACCTACCCAGATCACATAACCTAACAGTTCCTTCCTTAGCTGACCATACCATGTAAGAAATATTCGTAATCATAGTAACATGTATTTCACCCCCGCAGTTTAGAAAACTGAAAACAGTTAAGAGAAAAGGGGGACATGAACTCACAGTCGGTGCGTCTCTACCAAGTACTCCAAATCGGGCAGCTGTGCAACGACCTACATGTGCTAATTCTATTAGACGGACGGCCGTGCCTTAGCTTTATAGTTTAAGTTTTTGGGAAATAGTTAGACAACTATTTCGTGTTTACTTCTCGTATATACTTGGTAGTTAATCTCCTTCCCAAGGATGGGGGATTTAATACATGTGCGTTCGAATTACACCATTAAGTCTCACTTAATATATTTATTTCCGATTCCAAAAAATAAGTATTTTTCTCAAAAATATTATATTTTCATTTCACATAATATTCCCCAAAAATAATACGTTCATAATCATTTCCGCATAATGCGTAAGTTACGTTTTAGCGATCGTGTGGTAATAATAATTACCGTTGTAACTTATATGTTTATCGTGAAAGCGTTCGTATTATTTTGGATTCGTCAATGTTTGTAAATATTATTTTTACTCTAAAAATAATAATATTTGTGTATTTTTCACAAAATAATCATAAACAGTGTTGTGAAAATATACTTACCAAATATATATTTATCACGTTTAGTTTTGTGAAAATCCCACCTCCGAATATTTGTAAATAAAGTCGTGGCGAAATATATTTTGAAAACATATCAAAATAATTCTAACACTTGTAAATAATTCTAAGTGTTAGGTTTTTAGAAAAATTTCGCCAGAGTTTCCCCTGTAACTGGAGGTGGCCACGCTTTCAAGCGTATCATTTTCTTTTACAAAATCATTTCAACAACTTCTTGATTCAATCAACAATTTCCGACACATCAAACTAGTCGACAAGTATGTAAATTTCATAATCACATGAACTTGTAGTTTTTCCGAAAACTATAGTGTAGATCCCGTTATATTTGGTGGATCTTTATATAAAGTAGCTTAATCTCGTAAAAACCTCGTTTTTAGAATAAATCCATCTTTACAACTTCCCGTCATCTTTTACAAAGATTGTTATTTTGTCGAAACTTTTCATTTCACAAGTGTTTATACACTCGTGGTTTGTAAAAATCATACTTGTTAGTGTGTTATCCGACTTTTAGAAAACATGATTTTCTCGACACTTGGTCCTTTGAAAATACCACCTTGCAGATACGTAGATTCGCTAGTTTTAAACACTATTTTCCAAGTAAAAATACTTTTATATAAGTTCATGTTTCTCGTATGGTAGAGCTTCACCTTTTAACCCTTGTACCGTCCGAAACAAGCTTATGTCAAGATCCATGATCTTAACCAAACCGGGTTAAATGGTGATCCGAGCTACCACAACGTAGATCGGGCCTAAATATTCACAACTTTCAAATACTACAACTTTTACACAACTCATAAGCTTTTAACCAACAAGATTCATGTTTTTAGTAGACTTTTATGCCTCAAAATGCAAGATTCCGAGTTTTAATCATCATATATCTTATTAACCACCTTAGATTAGTTCGAGTACGAGTTTTAAGCATTATACCTCTAGCTCAAGGTTAGGGAAGAATCTATGCGAAAAAGAGGTGGATAAAAGCAAAGTAGAAAGGTCCTTCGCCTTCCGTTAGCTTCAAGACTCCTCGTATGCGACCTTGAACACTTGTGTAACCTTGGAATGAGAAGATGGAACTCGAAAATGGATGTAGAGGGGGAGGGGGTCTTGGCCGTAAGTTGTAGAGAGGGGAAGGGAGTGTTTGGTGGGTGTTGATGAAGTGAAAGTAATCTTGTGCAAATGATGTTACTTATAGGCAATTAGGTGCTTAATATCCAATGGATCCCTTGTCTACTAGATACTAGACACAATAGAATAAAATAATCAAAAGTAATCAACTCTTGTCCCCTCCTAGTTGGCCGATTTCAATGGGGGGGGGGTACTAGTTCAATTTCAACTAGATTAATTAATGTTTAGTTAGGTTAACTACGTTAGATTTAGGGACTAACTTGGTTAGTCACGTGTTGTGCTTTATGGCGAGTGTTAGGGTGTTTAGGGACCCTAACTGGCTCAGAAAAAGATCAATATTGTTACTGTCAATATTTTTATGTTCCGGGTATAGTCCGGTTGTTCGGTTGGATAGTAATCCGTTAAAGTGCTTAACAAAGCTTTTAAGTGTCGTAAATACCATTTTTAGTGACACAACTTATTCCCCAAAGTGTCAGGAATATTTTCCTCATGTTTTGGCACTTTACTAGTTTGCCAGAAGCTGGTATGTTAATTAAAGTGCTGTGTTTTGTGCTTAGAGTACGTTTTAGGCACGTCCAGTCATTATATCTTATTCCTAGAGACGCAGTTCTACAACCCTTGTATCCCTACACTCACTATGGGTGTAGTAAAATATTTCTGGCTCATACAGGCCTTAGAGGCAGTGTCTGCCTGATGCTGGCTTTATCAGCATGTTCAATAGGTTATCCGTTCAAATGCTACTGTGCTTTTGTGCATCATGTTTGTCACTAAGGTTCAACATGTAAATAATGAAGTGACGGAAGTCAAAGTATGATGCAGGAATATACAAGTATTAGAAATCAAGTAGCAGTTCATCAGCAATTTCAGTTAAGCACAGTAATTAAGTAGTAATTAATTATTAATTAGATAGTACGGATACCTGGTTTAGTGAGGGTTGTCACAGCTGGAGCTGTTGTTGTTGTGCTTCTTCTTGCGACGTGATGACTTGGATGGTTGAGCAGTGGAGTCGGGGGTTGGTGCAGTAGTAGCTTGATGCAGAGACTTGGATGGCTTATCCCAGAAACCAGCCTTTACTCGCTTGTCATTGATCTCGGCGGCAAGCAAGTAGGTCTCCTCAATTGATGATGTCTTGGCGGCGTGAACAAAGTCGCCAACACAATCGGGTAGAGCTCGAATGTACTTCTTGATGGCCATGTCTGGCGTCTTGACTTGATCGGGACAGATAATGCTAAGCTGCTTGAAGCGAGCAGTTAAAGCAGCGTTGTCTCCGTCCTTCTGCTTGATGTTCCAAAACTCGTCCTCCAGCTTTTGGCGTTCATGGGGAGGCAGAATTCGTCCATCATGATGGCCTTCAGCTCTTCCCAAGTCAACTTATAAGCTGCATCATTCCCCCGTTTGTTTCGTTCGGCCGTCCACCAGTCGAGAGCTCGGGACTGGAAAACGCCTCTTGCATTTCGGGTACGGAGATTTTCAGGACAGCCGCTTTGGCGCAGAGTAACTTCAACTGAATCGAACCATTGAAACATGGCGGTAGGGCCATCTTCTCCGGTAAACTCTTTTGGTCCACATGCCTTAAACTGTTTGAAGCTGAAAACGGTCTTGTTGGCATCTTTAGGAGCATCGGTTCGCGACTCCTCAGACGATTTGCTGACGTTTTCATACACCTCGCTCACAGCTTTTGCCACTTGCTTGGCGATGATAGCAGCGAGACGCTTGTCTCTCTTCTCTTGGCGGGTAAGTGGGGTTCGGTGTCCAGATGACGACATGGTCTGCAACAGACATCGTCGTAGGTCTCAGACACAACAAATCGAATCTCACCTCACACGTCTTACTACTTACTAAAGCTCAGGAACACGATAAGGCATGAACCACATAAACATATAGGCACAAAATCACAGATTCACGTATTCATAGAAGCGCAGAAGCACATAGAGCACGTAGATCACGGAAACACATAAGCACGCAGAGCACAGAAACATATAACCACAGAACACATTCCTATTTAATCACAGAGGTAGTTAATGTCACGTAATCCTCCTACCCGCACACAGTGGCACATACAGTATCCTGACTACCTCTAAGTTTTACGAGTTATTCGAATATAGTGATCGCGAATAGCGTATCGAGTAGCATCGTATAGTCGTATAGCGTGCCGAATGATATAGTATAATTGTAGCATAATGTCGTCTAGATTTGCAGCGACTTGTTAGCGTTTTGAGATAGAATAGCAATACGAGTCGTGTGTGTTGATCGAAGTTATAGCAAAGATCGAACAATTCTCCAAAAATTTAAACACAGAAACAGATAAATACAAATAAAGCACATAAAATCGACGAATTATCAGAGTTTGCGGTTGCGGGCTCAGAATCGAAACACATAAAATTGAGAAATAGATTGTCTGCGGCTAATAGACGTCGACTACCCAAAGCGATTCGACTATTCACATTAGACTTGTCGTCACATTTCTACCTTAAGGTTCGTGCTTCTGCCTCGATTCTTGGGCTTTCAACACGCATTCCTTAGGTCATACTCGTAAGTTCAGGTCGTTGGAGTCCGTCGAGGCTTTGGTGAGATAAATAAAAATCCGGAACAAGTTGTCAAGGTTAGGGTTTCACCCCTAGCTTAGCAACTTCTTCCTTGTTTTAGTAAAATTTGAGGAGATTATTCATCAAAATATGGATTTCACTCCTGATTTGGTATAATTCTCCTCGTTTGTTATTGGAAATAATGAGAAAATCATCGATAAACTGATAAAATCAGCATTAACCAAACAATTCAGTCGAGAGTTTGCGGCTTTCACACCTAATCTCGACTAAATCGCTTGACCCTGTTGGAAAATTCGAGTGCAGTGATAGTGGGGAATAATAGAATATCACATAAACTTCGTCTGTTGGTTCCTAACTATAGTCTAGGTCTCTAAGACCGCGACCCGGACTAGGTCGTGTCTACCTAATTTCCTATAGTTATGGCTCTGATACCAATCTGTCACACCCCAACCGATGGTGGAATCATCGGGGCATGGCACTGAGCGAAACAGATTGTCCAGAAGTTTTCACAACAACTATTATTACTATTCAGTTAAATGATACGTCCCATACCGTATCCCAAATAATACAATAAATTATTACAGATAACAACTAGTCAAGTAATTCTGTTCCGACAACTCAAATTTAAATAAAATAAAATAAATATTGTTTCTGCTTCTAAAGACCCCTAGATTGACTGCTACAGGCAACTATTTGTTGGGGGCTCTAGACGCTTTATTCTAGCCTCGCTTCCTTAGCAAGAATGCATCTTAAACACCTGTCACATACGTTAAAATAAAGTCAATACATATAATGTAAAGGTGAGCATACAAGTTTGATAATAGCATATAGAGTTCGAAACAGTTACGCATAACCAGCACGTACACAGAGGAAAACGAAGCATGTTACTTATCGACATGGATCTATCGATACCAATGAATGTGGGTTGACTGTCCGAGACAATTCAATACATGATTACCACCGTAATCCATGCAAGTAATTGTCCTTAACAACCCCCGTGTGAACGGGTGCTGAGTCCAAACTATAGTACTACGTCGTTAAGGCAGGTAGACAACATTCCACGTGTAAACACAATCAACAAGCATTCATTTAGTCAGGTAATACATGTATAATCGGTTAGCGTTTAAAGTAATTGAGTAGTGTGTTCGATTGTGATTTAAATAAGTAACGTATGTAACACCCAGAAGTGCTAAAGCCAAAAAGGGTTCGAGTATACTCACAGCGATTGATTGATGGATTGAAGGGAGCGCTTGGGAGCAGGGTTAGCATGAATAATTCGATAGCATAACGATGAGCAATGCGTAAAATGGAAACAAGTGATGATGGGTCGAACAGTCTGGTCGATCGAACTGTTGGTTCGATCGAACGGGTTGTTCGTTCGGCTAGACAGTCCGTTCGGACAGCCTATTCGATCGGCCGGTAGGCTCGATCGGTTGGACTGTTCGAGTGGATTGTTTCTTCCTTTGAGTAGGATGTGTTTGTGTATGATGGCTTGTCCTTTTGAAGTTTTCGTTGTAGTATTTGAGAACACTAAAGTGTCCTTACCTTCCAGGTCGATCAAACGCTCCGTTCGATCGGCCGGCTTAACTGATCGGTTAGACACTTCGATAGTGAGTCCTCAGCTGGATGTCACCGGATCGGACAACATGTTCGATCGAGTGACACTCCATACTACGAACGAGTTGCAAAATCGATTAAGGGTTGAAGCATAGTATCTCATGATCCGATGAGTAATGTTATCGAACAACTCGTTCGATCGAACATCACCTCGTTCAACACTACACTTCATGAAATTGTCAAAGTGTGGGGCCACTTGCTAGCCGATCGGCTGGCCCGGTCGATCGGCTGACATGTCTGATCGGATGGGCTGTTCGTTCGAACAGCCTGTCCGATCGGTCAGCTTTCTGACCTGGTCGGCATGTTCGTCTAACACTTGGCTGTCCTGATTTGTTTGACGTTATATCGAGGTATTTTGACAACGAGCTGAACCATGGAACCTTCGTTCTTACTTGTCTCCCCTACTAGGACAGGAATCACCCAAGTCCAGCTGGTGAACGGTTCGGAACGGTAGTTTAACGTTTAACCTGAAGTCGGTGAACCTCGTAGATATAATCCGAATCTTGAACCACACAATCATTAGAATGATTTGTGAGTTGGCTCAAGCTCCGTTTCTCCCGGTTTGAAGGCATTGAGTGTAAAAGAGTTAAAAGAAAGTTGGAAATCATTCTTTCAATCCTTCACATCATGTAAATGTTTAGATCTGTGATAGATCTTAGTTTGTTTATGTGGAAATTGGTTAGATCCAAGTGATTCTTGGTGGATTAAGGCCAAAACATGAAGTTCTTGAAGAACACCATGATGACATCATCCTAGAATGCTTTGATCTTGATGATTTCACGGTTAGAAATCAAGATTTGAAATATAGAAAGGTGTAGGAGCATGTATTGATCAAGAAAGTACAAGATTTAGGATGAAAACTTACCGAAATCGGAAGAAATCTGAGAAAAGAAGGGGAGCACGAGCTGGTCGGTCAGAGAGTTTCCAAAAGTTGAAAGAATGACAATGACAGGCCTATTTATAGGATTCCCAAAGAGGAAAGTGCTGGCCGATCGGCCAGGTATCCCGATCGGACAGTCTGCTCGATCGGACAGTATGTCTGATCGGCTGGGCTGTTCGATCGGCTAAGAGCCTGATCGATCCACAGCCTGTTTCAAGTGTTCGGCGCGACGATTTCTGATATTTCGATTTCGATTGAAGACGATATGAGTACGATAGAGTTTCGTATTCAAATTACTTTTAATCCCAACCACTATATCTACATATAAGCATCTATATCTCGCGTAACCTCTTTTCCACTACTATCATGATCCGATTTCGATTGCATTCGATTGAGTTTCGAGTTTCGATTCGACTTTCGATTGATTCGATTGAATACCGCACAAAACATGAAGTAAGCACGCACAGGTAACACATAAGGCACACACACAAGTAATATAACACCAAATTCGCATAATTCGAGTTTCGAGTTCGTTTGTTGATTCGATTAGCTTGATTATTGATTGATTAACTTTATCGCATTGTTACTTCTTACTATTCACAGTCGTAAATTGTTTCGCGTCGATTAAACATTCGATTTCTTCAATTCTTTTGATAAACAACACTTACTCCACATAATACGAAACATAAAATAGACTATTTACAGTCAAAGAAGTCAAACTTAACTTGGACTTTGACTTTGACTTTCGAAAACATGGGGTGTTACAATAAGCTTGGGGCTACCGTGTTGTTGGCAGAAAGAGAAGAAACCCGTGTGCACTGTCATCTGATAAATCTGCCGGAAATCTACGACGGTGGTTTCCATACCAAGAGCACGAAAGGTGTACTCAAAGTTTCGAACCCGAATCATCCCAAACGGGCTCAGTTGAGAAATATGGATTTTGTACCACTTCGAAATCTCAGCAACAAAGACAGTCAACGGCAACCGGAGGTTACAGTCACCGAAAAAATCTGCCCACATGGTGACATACCCCGCCGGAGCATCAGCGCCGGTGTCACCCTCTTGTGAGTAAACAGCCCCATATTCTTGAGGCATCTGAACATCGGTTATCAGATTGTCGAACGTAGCTTTCGTCCATTTCAGCACCGGCAAGCCTCCATCGGGTGCACCACCTTCCACCTCCTCCGCCGCCACCGGCGACGAAGGATCAGGATTCTCTCCAGGAACAAAATGTGGGTTCGATGGTTCAGCCATCACGAAGAAGAAAAGCAAGTGTAGCACGAGTTCAAAAACTCAGAAACCTCACCGGAAAATCAAATATTTGATCTCGGAGAAGACGAAGGATTCTTTCTCTCTCTCACTGGAAAATTTTGAAATTTCAAAGAAGTAAGGGGAAACCCCACAACGGTTTCCCCTTTTATACTCATCGCAATTAATGCGAAATAGTAACCGAAACATCGTGCATGAAATTAACGAATCATGCAAAGCCACGTGTACAGCGACGATTCCACTGACGGTTACCACGCGCGAGTAGCCGTCCACGCGCCTGACAAAAGAGACTTTTACACTCCCGCTACAGTGCAGTGATTACCTCAGGCAGTGCAAACGTCCTTTCGTTTCAGCACATGTCAGGCAACTCCCACCAACTTCTAGCAACTCACACGTGCGGTCTACAATGTTTCAAAAGCTACAACTGAAGATAACTCTCATGTAAGCGGCATGCAGTTTTTTATGGTTTCTCAAACCATAACCTAGACCGCATGTCGTTTTTTACATCCCCTCAAAAAATAGAAAAAATATATTTACACTATGTAAAGGGGAATAACCTATATCCTCATATACCCACGAGCACACGTGGAATATGCGGAGATGACACACACGAGCCCGCACAGGTGTGTCAGATACTCAGAACCAGCGTTGTTCTTTGAACTGCGAAAACCGCTTCTGAGGAACAGCAAAACCGCATTACCTTGAAGTTCTTCAAGCTTCAAATCCCTCGTGTCCGGTTCACAACCACAGAGGGGACGCAAACAGCTTCTCCATAGGGAAAATGATAAGTATAATGAGCGACCGCACATCAGCAACCCTGACTCCTGATCCTTTAAGAGCCATATCAAAGAGAATCCCTCTTTTAAAGCGAGTCTTCTGCCGCAAACCGCAGACACTCATGAGTAGCTGCGGCGAAACGTAACTACACAAACGGTAGCTACGGAAGAGGCAGGACTAAGTCATCACACAGATGAGCAAAGCTACTTCCAGGAAAACTGCTTTCCAACTAAGCGTGAAGGAAAGTGGCTACAGAACGAATGCAAACGAGTTTCACCCAGATTCCCAAGTACCTAAGGTAATCTCCTTGAAGAACAAGCCAAGCAACAGTGGTAACAAGTCTGCTTATGACTTTGTCTGCCCAACAATGGACCGCATAGAATAAACAATGGTGGGCACTACCATGCCTATGACCATGTTTATTTGCCCACGGTTCAAGAGAACGATTCACATTGTTTGACCAAACATGGCCAACAATGTAACGGAACGAGGTAACGGAAGGACACGAACACCCCACAAAATAGGGATCATCGTTACGTGTCCAGTTGATAAACATAAAGCGAGAGCAAGGAACTTACAGCATTGCATCCGCTTCCGCATAGGTTACAACTATAGTTGCGGCCACTGACATCTTCAGTCATGATCTCAAAGGTTGGTTCGACACACCAACAGGTGGCAACCAACCCTGATGACATCAGAAAAAGGTAGACCATACTACAGGATCAAAATCCTTGGCTGAGAATTCCGCATCAGACGGAACTTGCTCACTGGTATGGAAGAGACGTCACACGACTCTACCGGATCCCCAGCTTGATTTACTTGAAGCAGGAGCCATCAGCATGGCCTAGAATCTTCTCCAAACTCCAAAGTGCCCAATCGGCCTCATAGTCCAGTATTCCTCCCACATGCAACTTGCATGAGAAAACAACACTAGACTAGGGGGACTTGATGGGGTATGGTCCCAGATCTTGCGTCAGCATGACCGCGAGTGACCATTACCCTTATTAAAAACCCGCACCGACAAGAACTTATCCGTGTCCGTGCGGGCACGCGCGAACACAGCGGTCGAATCCCCGGTCAAGTGATGAGAAGACATACCTTGTGTATGAAAATGGGTGTACACATAGCGATACGACCTGGCACCGCATCCTATGAACATTTTCGTCACGACAAGGGATCTGGATAATAGCAACAGTCACCACAAGTGGCGATGCGGCCTGGCACCGCATCCCGCAGTCTTCGCCAAAGTAAGGACGCGGAAACAACAGCAGTTACCGCAGGCAGCGATGTGGCGCAGCACCGCATCCTACCCACGAGGCAAACTGACACCACAGAGCAAGTGGCACCAATGACAGTCACCCGTCAGCCTATACGTAAGCAACAGACTAAGACCGCAGTAGGACGTGGCTTCACCTCCACGGCCGACAAGCCTGACACACCTGCATAAGGGCGGCGCGTCGTCAGTCTGACCACTCCACTACCCTCCTTCACTCCTCGGCTATAAATACCCATCCCAAACCAGGTTTGAGGTATCGGTTCTCAACTCTCTCACTACTACTACTATCACACACTTTGCTTCACAAGCAAATTACTGATTCTCACGCCGGAGAGTGGTAACAATGAGCACCCCCACCCCTTCCTCCTTGTTACGAGTCACGGTGTGTTTCCATTGTGCAGGAGACAGCCCAGCTGACGGTCCAGCCACCGATCCTCAGAAAGAAGGGATTAACCCTACTTGACGAGACCGGTGAATTAACCTCTCTTGGTTAACCACTGTTTCATCACATTTATAGTTTAATAATAATAATAACTAGTATTAAGAACCCCCGCGTTGCAGCGGGGGCGAGCACTAATGTGTAACATCCGTCAAAATAAGCTTCCAAAATCCGACCCATTCCAAATTCAGACTTTAGTCTAGTAATTATCATACATGCATTATTATACTACAACTTATGTCTTTTATTGCAAAAAGGAAAAAAAATAATGGTAAAAAGAAGTGGTGTCCAAGCCAACGATTTGGAACTTTCCAACATGACATAATTGTCTTTTTCTTTATTTAAACACATGATATGTTAGGAGTTAGTGATAGGGTTATTATAAATTAAACCTAATCTAATGTGACACAAAAAAAAGGGAATATTAAATGGTTGTGGACTATTCCGAATGGACAGCCTTATAGCCTTATGGCTAGTCCAATTACCTTTCTTTTCCAATGTGTAATCACCTAAATGATGTTTTTTTTATAGTTAGTTAAATGTCCATTAACCTAAACTTAAAATAATATGCACAATCACATAACTTATGTGTTTCAATGGAAAAAAAAAAAAAAAGTTAATGGCTGATTTACAATGCGAACACAGCCATGTATGGCAGAATTTAATGTTTTCTTTATTATTTAACCAACCAAACCTAATTATAAAAAGTTAGTAAAACCCTAATCTTCTTTTGTTACCAGCCGCTACTCAGGGGCGGAGCTACCTTTATGCCGGGGGCAACGCCCGCTACGGCTTGGCGCGGAAAAAATTGGAAAAATTAGTGTAAATTTTGGAAAAATTTGAGGTTTTTTCGATTTCGTTACGGCTTATTTATAAAACGTTACGGCTTGGCGGATTTTCTAGATCCGCCACTGCCGCTACTTGTGTCTTCCCCACCATCTTCTTTTTCCTCTGCAAGTATCAACCACACACACTAATCACTTACCTCCTAAAAATTTTCCTTACCTCCCTCTCACTTGGAAGGCCGGCCGACTACCACCATGGTGGCAGCGCACAACGGCGACGGTAGACACGTCGGAAAGAGATGAGAGAGTGAGAAACTGCGGCGGCGACGGCGGCCGTACCAATCGACGGCAACGACGAGTTCGTTCGAGTTGGGTTCAACCCGATTCCAGTTCGGGTCTCGTTTTGGGTTGTGTTTCATGAAGCCGCCGCCAGAACCACAGATCGGAGCACGAATTGGAACTCGACTCGTAAACCTTTTCATTTCGGTAGACTCTTTATTTTTTTGCCGTTCATTTTGCTTCTGTCATTTTTATTTAGACATAAAGGAACATGGGTGAATAAAGTTCCTTGTTTCTGTTCGTTGATATTTAGACAAACAAACTCAAGAACATTGGTTTCTTTTGTTCATAAAAGCAAGAAGATGATGACAACATATTGATAAAATTAAGATCCTTGTTTTGTTCGTTGTTTTTTTAAGAGAATGAACACTATCTTTCAAAAAGGAAATAAAAATCTAAATTTTTCAATAGTTGTAGTGCTGTGTATATGAAGGTAACAAAAAAAAAATGAGATAAAAGAAAAAGCAGCTCGATTGTATAAAAGAAAGAAGATGACTTCTGTACTATTAATGAAAAAGTCATAGCCTTTTTATTTTCATCATAACTAACTATATAATATGTTTTTATAGTAATTAAAAATAATGCCATTTTCTTTATTACTAAAATATGACACTTTTTTTATGATTGTTCCTTTAAGACTAGACATATTTTTCTCAACAAATTATTTTTATGTAAACCAATTAGTAGCATTAACGCAAGTGTGTTAAAAATATTTTTACACAAGATGTATCAATGGCGCGAACATGATTCACAAGAATTGAATATTGCAGACATAATTGAAAGATTTGCCACACTTGTTCCACCGGAAGGGTTATTGACGATTTCGCCTTCACAACTAAAGCTAGTTTCATTTGTTGAAGCTTCCCAATCTTACTCGTGCGTTACTTACAAGAAACCACAAACGCAACCAATGTGAGCATACTCGACCCCTATTTACGCTTTATGCACTTTTTGGGCGTAACATGTATTAATTAACAAATCCACTTGTACACTCAAACCTATCCAACTATGCATTCCAACAAACACACTATTCGTTATACTTAGGATGTTTATACATGATAGCTTCAACTTGTTTTTCCATGCTATTCGTCGTGATTAGATTGTTTATGCATGTCAGTTTTAATTTGTGTATTTATGCTATTCGTTATGTTTAGATTGTCTATGTATGCTAGTTAGGACGTGAATACAAGTTGCCATGTTAGATTGAAATAAACCATTGTACTTATACTTTTATTCAAACTTGTATGCTCGCCAGTGCTTTTGTACTGACCCATGCTTTTAATACATGTTGCAGGATTGTGACAGATGAATCCAGTAGGATTGCCTAGAAGCGCACTTAAACTTTATTGCTCGTTGTATTGTAATTTATTTTCAATCCTGTTGTATTCTGGTTCCAATACTTGTAATAATTCATTATTAATGAAATGAAATATAATTATTTGAATACTTATTCTGCATTATTTATTTTATATTTGTTATATTCTAGATTAAACCATGTAAAATGTAAACATTAAATACTTGACACAAATAGCGTTATGAAGTCTCGAGCAATCTACGCACTTCGTCTCATCCCGATGTTTCCGCCATCGGTTGGGGTGTGAATAATGCCACACTACTGCCAACGACCATCGACACAGAAGTTGCGGTGTTATGCGAAGAAACTAAACCGAAATGTAAAACATGGAATAAAATAACTAAGTTGATCTAGGACTCGCGCGTTACGATGAACCCGTGTCTATTTTTCCTGTTTGACAGGTTCATCGTAATCTATATATACAAACCATAATGCATACATTACAACAACCATTGCATCAATATGTTGCAAATTATATTTATACAAGATTTAGACCAAATTAAGTAGATTATTATAAATAATAATAATTTACAAATAAAACAACATAACTATGAATGGATCAAACCGATTGAATATGGTAAGATAATGAAAACATTATTTGATTAGTGTACAACCACTTAAGTACAACTTACAACCATACATGCATACAAAACAGATTGAACTTGGTAAGATAATGAAACCGATTGAATAATGAAACCATTATTTGATTAGGGTACAACAACTTAAGCACAATTTACAACCATACATGCATACAAAACAGATTGAATTTGGTAAGATAATGAAACTATTATTTGATTAAGGTACAACCACTTAAACACAACTTACAACCAATATTTGATTAAGGTACAACCATTTAAACACAACTTACAACCAAACATGCATACAAATGTTTCAAATTAATAGTATATAAAAGTATATAAATAACTTTTATAAGATCTATAATGTTACCAACTTGTTGTGTTTTGTAAGTTATATATAATTTTTGAAAAAAAAAACCCCAAGCTTAAGGTACAACTCTAGTGTTTTGTAAGTTATATATAATTTTTGAAAAAAAAAAAACCCCACGCTTAAGATACAACTCTACTAAACACTAACATTTTTTTTTGGGAAACCCTCAAAGCTTAAGGTATAACTATACTAAACACCAACATGTTAGTAATTTATAATATGTAAATAATAATAATAATAATAATAACAATAATAACAATAATAATAATAAAACTGCCCCATTTCATCTTCCCTCACAACTACCCCATTTCATCTTCCCTGTGACTTACATAACTTATAAAAATAGTTGGTCAATAGGAAATACCAAATATGTTACTCCGTGAGTAAATAGTGAGAGCTAAATATGTAATTTTTGAAAATTTAAACAAAACTGTAATGTAAACTAATTATATAGACCGTACATATAGTTAACTCTATATGTTATATTATCTTCTTACATAAAAGTTACCATATCTCTTGTCCATAATCTTTATTTATAGTCTTATCCAATAATTAAAATTAAAAGTTTTGAACTATATAAGTAGGGCTGTAAACGAACCGAACGAACACGAACAAGGTCATGTTCGTGTTCGTTCGTTAAGGAAATTAACATGTTCGTGAACTGTTCACGAACGCATACCGAACATAAGTTCATGTTCGTGTTCGTTCGTTAAGGAAATTCAGTTGTTCACGAACAGTTCGTGAACACTGGACTCGAACACAAACGGACGCAAACAAAAAAACGAACTCAAACGAACATTTAACTTGAAACCGAAAAATAAAAATATTAACATTCTTAAACATTGGATATAAGTAGTTAAATATAACCATGAAATGATAAATTAAAACACAAGAAGTCTACTACACAACCAAACGATGAATCAAGTTTAACTAACTTAGACATAATTATCCCTAAAAATATCTTAGAATTTCCAAATTTTAGCAACTTAGAAAAAATAGGGTTTTAAGTTTTTAATATGTTTAGATAAAAGGTTTATTGTTTATTATTTTTTTAATATAATCAAACGACCACGAACTAACGAACATGATCGAACGTAACCGATCATATTACCGAACGTTCACGAACGCAGCCGAACGAACGGGACATGTGTTCGTGTTCGTTCGTTAAGCTAACCGAACGAAAATTTTTGTTCGTGTTCGTTCATTAAGCTAATCGAACGAACATAAACAAACTTCCCGCCGAACAGTTCACGAACTGTTTGTTGAACGTTCGGTTCATTTACAGCCCTATATATAAGTAAATCACATAGAATGATATAAAAAGATTGTTGCAAGTGAAATATAATACCGAGTTTGATTTGTTTAACTATATATAAGTGAAATATAAAACAAGTGAAATATAATACCGAGTTTGATTTGTTTAACTATATATAAGTGAAATATAATATCGAGTTTGATTTGTTTAATTATAAATGAAATTGGTTAAAGAGTTATGTATCTTTTTATAAAACAAGTGAAATATAATACCGAGTTTGATTTGTTTAACTATATATAAGTATAATTTGCAACATACTTATACAAGTGGTGGTTGTACTTCAAGCATTGTTGGTTTATGTGCTTTATATATTGTACGCTATGAAGAATTTGCTATGCCTTCATATCAGCTTTTCTAGACAGCCTCCGTTGCACGTATAACCCTGCAACACGTCGCGCTCGGGTAACAAGTGTCCTGGTACTCCCCCGCGACACGCGGAAGATTTAGGAGTACCCCCCGCGGCCCCGCGTGTCTTCTGAGAGTTCAATTCCAAGATTCTTTTGTTTTTCGTACTGGTTCGCGTCGTACAAGTCCGGGGTTGCGATCAGAGGTCCTTATAAGGTGTTCTGGGTGTTGTTGCATTGAGCAGACCCTCGCTTGATACGGTGATGCTCGTGAACAACCCTAATCAACATTAATTGGGATTTTGAATGACTTGACGACAAAAATTTGTAATATCTTAGTTAATTGGGATGTTTGTAATCACTTATTTGAACATATAGTTAGAAACTTATGAAATATAATCATCTTTATCAATTATCAATATACTATTAATTAATTAATTAATTAATTAATTTATATATCAAAAGCCATCTTGATGAATAGTGTTGTTATAGGTTTTTTGTTAATTTTTATTTTTAGTATAACTAGGTTTATCATTGTCGTCGCGTTGCGGCAAACTTCTTTGGTTATTTAGTCCATGTTTACATGTGTTTTGAAATCACTACGAGCGCGTTGCGCACGGAATCGCTGACAAGAAAAGAGATGTAGAAAAAAACACTAAAAGATAACCAAAAGAAAATTAACAAAAAAAGTTGTATGGTAATGATGTTGTTCGTATGAAACTCATGGTCAGAGATGAGTAGATGGTACAGGGTATCGATACCGAATTTCCTAAACTGAAAGATCTTAAGTACAAATTTGGTACCGACTTTTGTCGTTCCTGGTACCGGTTCGCTACTGGTTTTACCTTCATATATCTGTACCATAATCGGTATTTTCGGTGCCATTACTGATTCGGTATCGGTTGACACCGAGCTCATCCCTACCCCTAAAACTAATAAGAGAAATCATTAAAAGTTGAAGAAAAACAACAAAAAATAGTTGTATGATACCATTGTTGTTCGTACGGTACTCATGATCAGGGATGAGCAAATGATATGTAACACCCCGTGTTTTCGAATGTCAAAGTCAAATTCAAAGTCCAGGTCAAGTTCTTTGACTGTAAATAGTCTATTTTATGTTTTGTATTATGTGGAGTAAGTGTTGTTTATCAAGAATCGAAGTAATCGAATGTTTAATTGACGCGAAACGCTTTACGACTGTGAATAGTAGGAAGTAACAATGCGATAAAGTTAATCAATCAAAAATCAAGATAATCGAACCATCAATCGAACTCGAAACTCGAATTATGCGAAGTTGGTGTTATTATACGTGTGTGTGTGATTTATGTGTTACTTGTGCGTGTTTACTTTATGTTATGTGTGGTGATCAATCGAATCGAAACTCGAAACTCAATCGAAATCGAAAATGAATATGGAATGTAGATGCTTGTATGTAGATATAGTGGTTGGGATTAAAAGTAATTTGAATAGGAAACTCTATCGTACTCGTATCGCCATCAATCGAAATCGAAATATAAAAAAAATCGTCGCACTGAACACTCGAAACAGGCGGTGGATCGATCAGGCTCTTAGCCGATCGAACAGCCCAGCCGATCGAACAGGCTGTTCGATCGAGCAGGCTGTCCGATCGGAAAGCCTGGCCGATCGGCCAGCCCTTTCCTTTTCGGGAAGCCTGTAAATAGGCCTGTCATTATCATTCTTTCCACTTTTGGAAACTCTCTGACCGGCCAGCTCGTGCTCCCCTTCTTTTCTCAGATTTCTTCCGATTTCGGTAAGTTTTCATCCTAAATCTTGTACTTTCTTGATCAATACATGATCCTACACCTTTCTATCTTTCAAATCTTGATTTCTAACCGTGAACTCATCAATATCTAAGTATTCTAGGATGATGTCATCATGGTGTTCTTCAAGAACATCATGTTTTGGCCTCAATCCACCAAGAATCACTTGGATCTAGCCGATTTCCACATAAACAAGCTAAGATCTATCATAGATCTAAACATTTACATGATGTGAAGGATTGAAAGAATGATTTCCAACTTTCTTTCAACTCTTTCACACACAATGCCTTTAAACCGGTAGAAACGACTCACTAATCATTAGGATGGTTGTGCGGTTCAAGATTTGGATTCTATCTACGAGGTTCACCGACTTCGGGTTAAACGTTAACTACCGTTCCGAACCGTTCACCGACCGGACTTGGGTGATTCCTGTTCGAGCAGGAGAAACAAGTAAGAATGAAGGTTCCATTGTTCAGCTCGTTTGTCACGGCCCCCGACCCGGTTTTACCCGTTTCGGGGCCCGCGACATAGAAAGTCTGCGGTATTCTGTTTATTGTGAGTTTAGCAGCGGAAAATTTGTTCACAGGATCGGCTAAGTTAAAACTTTTCCCGATTATTTTTATTTCACAATTCGGGATAAAACCCCGATAATTTACAAGACATAAGTTTAGTGACAAATTATCATTTTAAACATCTTTATTTATTTTACATTGAGCCACTATTTTAAGCTTGAAATGCTTTCCCTGCATTTTTCCTGAATTACAGCAAATCACCTGAAACATGTTTGAAAAAGATTTTGTCAGCGGGGAAATACTGAGTGAATTATTCTAGTTACTGGAAATGACACATTTATTATAATTCACAGTGGTAAGATCTTTTACAATGTTTCCTGATATCAACCAACTACCCACAGTACTTTACCACTCGATCCATTGGCCCGTACGTCCAATGGTATCTGTGATTATGGTCATATCACCCAATGGCTGCCCCAATGGTGACGATTATCAAGTAATGTATACAATACCCCACATACCGGCTGTAATTTGGTGATTCACATAAACTTAATCACTGTAAGTTATAATTCGGAAAATAATTTGGAGTATTGTAAATAGTCACAAACTGTGATAAAAGAATTTATAAAAAGAGAATAACTCACATTGCAGATTTAGTACTTGACAGAATATGATTTTATCCCTGTCAATCTAATTTCACAATAATGCACACAAAACAGGATTAGTGATCAATACAACGATTACGATAATTCCCCGAGATCAATTTTGACAATGAATGTCCAAGTGCAATACTTCGGCTCATTTATCAAAATGACAAACGATAAAGTATAGTACTTCAACTCGTATATCGAATTATCGACAACGACAAAGTACAATGCTTCGGCTCATTATCGAATTATCAACAACGATAAAGCATAGCCCAATGTGGGCGGCACTTAGGCATTCTTTGGGTATATTGATCCCGGAAACTGAATCGTAATAGTGATCGAGTAATTACCCTGTTCCGCGGCAGCGATTCGATAATTGTGTGTGTGTGTTGGACTGTTTTGCTTATAACTCGGCCTACGTAACTCCGATTTTCGTCGTTCAAGTGCCAAAATTCAAGTCCCAACCCCTGCTATTTATACTGAAATTTTGACACCGTCGCGTAGCGCGAGGGGGTACCCCCTTAGCCGTCGCGCTACGCGAGTGACCACCCTATTTTCATAGAGTAGCCCTTCGTGCATGTAGGCTTGCTGTGTCGACGGTTTTGTAAATTTCGAATTTTATAATGAGTTATGAAGATAATCGTTATTAGGGTTTTGCCCCCCCTGAGTTTTAGGGCCCCTGATCCTGATTCTGATTGTTCTGGAAATTCTAGGGTTAGTGCAGAATTACTTGGGTGTCTCAATTAGGGTTTTCTTAATAGCTAATTACTATCCTAATTATTTAAAATTTAATGAGAGTTGTTACATCCTCCCCACCTTAGGAAAAATCTCGTCCTCGAGATTCACTGGAATAGATGAGGATACTTGCGCTTCATTTCTGATTCCAGCTCCCAAGTGTATTCTGGTCCTCTTTTTGAATTCCATTTGACTTTGACTAATACCAGTCGTTTGTGTTTGAGAAACTTGACTTTTCTATCTTCGACCTGTAGTGGTTTCTCTATAAACTTTAATTTTTCGTTCACCTCTATATCTTGAAGGGGTACTACCAGGGATTCGTTTGATAAACATTTCTTGAGATTGGATACATGAAATACATCATGTACTCCAGCTAGTTCTTCTGGTAGTTGTAAGCGATAAGCAACTGGTCCGATTCGTTGAATCACTGGAAATGGTCCCACATATCGGGGACTCAGTTTTCCTTTCTTACCGAATCTGACTACTCCTTTCCAAGGAGATACTTTCAGTAGTACTTTGTCTCCTATTTGGAATTCGAGTGGTTTACGACGATTGTCTGCATAACTCTTCTGGCGATCTCTTGCTGTTTTCAATCTTTCCTTGATTCGAGTGATCTTGTCGGTAGTTTCTTGCACAATTTCTGGACCTGATAATTGACTTTCTCCTATTTCTGCCCAACACACGGGTGTTCTGCACTTGCGTCCATACAGTGCCTCGAATGGAGCGGCTTCAATACTTGAATGATAACTATTGTTATAGGAGAATTCAATCAATGGTAAATGGTTATCCCAATTACCTCCAAAGTCAATTACACATGCTCTGAGCATGTCTTCCAGAGTTTGGATTGTTCTTTCACTTTGTCCATCAGTTTGTGGATGATATGCAGTACTGAGATTAAGTCGAGTTCCCATGGATTCTTGGAAACTTGTCCAAAATCGGGAAGTGAAACGACTATCTCGATCTGATACAATGGAGAGCGGAACTCCATGTAAAGATACTATTTCATCCACATATAGCTTGGCTAATCTTTCCATGCTAAAGGTTTCCTTGATTGGTAGAAAATGAGCTGATTTGGTTAATCGGTCCACGATTACCCAAATAGTATCATTACCTTTTCTGGTTTTGGGTAACTTAGTAACAAAGTCCATTGTTATAAGTTCCCATTTCCATACAGGCATTTCTAATTGTTGCAGTAGGCCTGAGGGTTTCTGGTGTTCGGCTTTAACTTGTGAACAAGTTAAACACTTAGATATATATTCAGCTATGTCCTTTTTCATTCCGATCCACCAGAAATTCTTCCTTAAATCTTGGTACATTTTGTTATTTCCTGGGTGTATAGTATACCTAGATTTATGAGCTTCTTCTAAGATCTTTGATCTTAAATTTCCTTGTTCAGGTACCCAAATTCTGTTTTGGTGAAATTTCCAAATTCCATCATTTCCTTGTTCTAATTCTTTTAGGTAACCTTTCATTCCTTCGACTTCGTCATTGATTGCCGTTTTCTGGATTTCTTTCACTTGCTCCCGTAAATCTACTTGTAGATTTATTCTAAGAGCACGGACTCGCTTTTGTTTTTCATGGAACTTACGACTTAAGGCATCTGCTACTACGTTGGCCTTTCCTTCGTGATATTGAATATCACAGTCGTAATCACTCAAGACTTCCATCCATCTTCTTTGTCTCATGTTTAACTCTTTTTGCCCGAATATATACCTTAAACTCTTATGATCTGTATAAACAGTAAACTTACTTCCATACAGATAATGTCTCCAAATCTTAAGGGCAAAAACTATAGCTCCTAGTTCTAAATCATGAGTCGTATAGTTTTCTTCGTGCTTTTTCAATTGTCTGGAGGCATACGCAATTACCTTTTTGCGTTGCATCAATACACATCCATATCCTAATTTGGAAGCATCACAGTATACTTCAAAATCTTCTGTTCCTTTTGGTAAGGCTAAGATTGGTGCATTGGTTAATTTCTGCTTTAAGATTCTAAAAGCTTCTTCTTGTTTTGGTCCCCATTCAAACTTAGTGGCTTTACAGGTTAGCTTAGTTAATGGTACAGCTATTTTGGAAAAATCCTTAATAAACCGTCTATAATAACCGGCTAAACCTATAAAACTTCTAATTTCCATTGCAGTTTGTGGAACCTTCCAGTTAATAGTGGCTTCGATCTTAGCAGGATCTACGTGAATACCTTCGTGATTCACCATGTGGCCTAAGAATTGCACTTCTTGTAACCAAAATTCACACTTTGAGAATTTCGCGTACAACTTTTCTTTTCTTAACAGAGTTAAGAGTGCATGCAAGTGCTGACAATGCTCGACTTGACTTTTGGAATAAATGAGTATATCGTCAATGAATACGATCACAAATTTATCCAAATATGGTTTACAGATTCTGTTCATCATGTCCATGAATGCAGCTGGGGCATTGGTTAATCCGAAGGGCATGACTGTAAACTCATAGTGACCATACCTAGTTCTGAAAGCAGTTTTAGGTATGTCTTCTTCTTGTACTTTCAATTGATGGTATCCGGATCTTAAGTCTATCTTAGAGAAATATCTAGCTCCTTGTAATTGATCGAAAAGATCGTCAATCCTAGGTAGTGGGTATCGATTCTTAATTGTAACTTTATTCAACTCTCTATAATCAATACACATTCTCATTGATCCATCTTTCTTTTTCACAAACAACACTGGTGCCCCCCAAGGGGATGAACTAGGTTGTATAAATCCTTTGCTTAGTAATTCATCTAATTGCTTTTTCAATTCTAACATTTCGGTAGGAGCTAATCGATAGGGTGCTTTGGCTATTGGTGTAGTTCCTGGAATTAGATGAATTCTAAATTCTACCTCTCTGTCAGGTGGTAACCCAGGTAAATCTTCTGGAAAGACATCTGGGTATTCTGAAACTACAGGAATTTCCTTGAGTTCCTTGCCTTTAGTACAAATGATTACTGAAATCATATATACTATTCCTTGGTTCCGTTTATAATTAGCAACTTTCATTATTGATATGAACTTTAACGGCTTCCGAGGTTTATCTCCTGAAATCTTAATTATGTCTCCAGTGGGTGCTTGAATTTCTATAGAGTTTCTATCACATATGATTTGAGCATGGTTGGCTATTAACCAATCCATTCCTAACACCACATCAAACTCGGCTAATTTCATCGGTAATAGGGTTGCAACAAATTTATGACCTAAAAGTTCTATTTCTACTTTTTGCAAAACCTGATTAATTTCTATGGAATTTCCATCTGCAGTTTCGACTGTAAAGATTTGCCTAACGGTGGTCAATGGTAACTTAAGAGCTTGACAGAATGAAGTATTTATAAAACTTTGGTTTGCACCAGAGTCAAATAATACTTTTGCATAGACGTTGTGAACTAAAAACGTACCGGCGATCACATCCGGAATGAGTTCTGCTTCTTGAGTTGTTAGCTGAAAAGCTCTGGCATTCTTTTTGATAGTTCCTTCAACCGGTTTGCCTTTGTTGTCGATGATTTTGTTCAGTTTAGGACATTCAGTTTTGTAATGTCCCATTTCTCCACAGTGAAAACAGGTTACAGTCTTCTTTTTACAGTTCTCTTCACTATGGCCTACAGATTTGCAAAAGTTACAAATTGCATTGCATTTTCCAAAATGCTTCCTTCTGCAATTTCTACAAAATGGCGGAATGGAAGATTGTCTTGCTCCTTTCTTCTTGAAATTACTATTATTACCCACCCTAAATCCTTGGGTAATTTTCTGAGCCAATTCTTTCTTTCTATCTTCATCTCGTGTGCGTATCAGTTCGTCGGTTAAGGTATTAGCTAATTCCACAGCATCGTCAATAGTGCGAGGTCTCGCCGCTTTAACGATATTGCGAATTTCACTAATTAATCCCCAAATATATCGAGAAATGAGTACCGGTTCTGGCGAAGCCAAGTTAGGTACCACTCTCGCATATTCGAAGAATGTCGAAGTATAACCACGACAATCCACCCCGGTCATTCGATGATTTAGGAATTTATTTGCCATTTGTTCCTTTTCATACTCAGGACAGAATTTTCTTTCGACCAGACTTTTAAATTCGTCCCAAGTCATAGCATAGGCTACCCGTCTGCCTTTTGCCTGTAGCACTGTGTTCCACCACTCTAGTGCTCCTTCTTTAAACAGGTTTGAGGCATACATGACTTGATCTCCTTCAGCACATTTACTTATTGCAATTACTGCTTCGGTTTTCTCCAACCATCGCAGCGTTGCAGTTGCTCCTTCGTTGCCTGCAAATTCAGCGGGTTTACAAGCAAGAAATTCTTTGAAAGTGCAACCAGGCGTTGCAGTCTTTCGTTTCTTAGGGTGCTGCGTGTGCTGAGATTCATTGTCATGATTTATATGATCATTGCCCCCGTTTATACTGTTACTGTAATTATCTTCGATGGTATGTTTACTAGGAACAATATGTTGTGGATCGTTTGGATTTTTCATAGCAGCAACGAACATTGGAATTGCATTGGCTATGCCTTGGGCAACCATATTTTCAATATCTTGTTTGGTCATATATTGATCTTCTGGGTGTTGCTCCGATTGATTAGCTTCATTTACTGGTTCGTTATCGTTATTTGCCATCTGATGATAAATTATTATGTATAATTAGCAATTAACAATTCATACAAATCATTAAACAAGTTACAACACATAAAGCCCAAAATTATCGATTTCTCGATTGCATTTCATATCAGTATAGTATGCATCAATACACACCGATATTTTACAACGTTTTATTCATTATGTACAACTGATTTTTCTACGTTCTTTTACTATTATACAAGGATAATTCCACCATCCTCCTATTTGTCATCTCAGAAACGGAATTCCCTTTCGTCGTATTTCCAAGCAATCTGTCCCCCTATTTCCCTAATTCTATTCCCTGCATCCATTAACTCTTCACCAAAGTGGCGAAGTTCAGCCAGGTTTTCATTGCTCATCGGTGGATTAGGAAGGGGTTCTGGGTCGAATTGTGGAAGAAACGAGTAAGGGCTATTGACAATATTTTGGAATTGCCAATCGTTTGTCCACCATTCTTCTGCAGGTTGGTCATGGACTATTGGTTCAGTGATTGTTGGTGCAAAATTCATAGGAATTGGGTTTTCGATAGGATACGTAAAAATACCCGGACTGACAGGTTGCATAGTCTCACATTTTTCTAGTAAAATATCTATTTGATCCTGAAAAGTAACTTTCCTGGTTTGATTAGAACTCTCTCCGACTTCTACCTGAGTTGGGTTAGAATCTTTTTCCTATTTCTAATTCTATTTCCTGAGAATACTGATCAAACTGCTCCTCCATTTGCCTAGACTCATTATTAGCTTCAGTTTCCTGTTCTTGTGGATTAGGGTTTTCCTGAATTATAATTGCTTTTCCTTTGTCTAAGGGTTTACTATTTTTAGGGGTTTTTGTAACTGTCTTTCTCTTACGTATACGGCTTCCCCAAACATAATTTTTCTTTGGCTTTCTTTTTTGTTTAGTTACTGGTGGAGTAGGGAGTTTTACAGGTTCATCCACATCAGCAACGTATCCCGTAAATTCATGAGAAACTTCAATATTTACTGGGTACAGATTGAGGTTCTGAAAAGCTTCAGAGATCTCGTTCATGCTGTGTAGCATATATGCAAAATGCACAAAATATCAAGTTAAAACTTTGGAACAAAGTTTACCAAATAAACACAGAAGTTTTATTGCATACTTATTTGTACAAAATACAGGAAACACTCAGTTTTATTTATCTACTTACTGAAAATTACTAGTACTGTATTCAAGATGCTTTTTTTTTTTTTTTTTTTTTTAAAGATTAGCATTTTCTGCTACAGTAGCTAACATATATAAATTAGCCCATTTTTCATCAAGTTTATCCTCCCAAGGGGATTTCTTAAGTAATTCCAGGGTTTCCTTTTTAATTTTCTTTTCCCTGATTTGCTCCTTACTTTTCTTAATAATCATACTCCTTTTTCTAGGAGAAAGCGGATTTTCGTAATTCGCTTTTTGCACAAATATTCCTTCCTCAGGAATCGTAGGGAGCTTTGAAATTTTAGTTTTAGACGAACTTCCTTTCTCGTCAATTGATCTATCTAATTTAAGATAGATATCTTGCAACTTTTGTTTACCCATACTGTAACTAACAAATAATCAGTTAAAAGCATATAATCACATAATCACATAATAGTAATCAGGAAGAATTAAGTATCGGTTAAATACTTAATTAGCTTAACTCAGTGGCTCTGATACCACCTTATTTCTGTCACGGCCCCCGACCCGGTTTTACCCGTTTCGGGGCCCGCGACATAGAAAGTCTGCGGTATTCTGTTTATTGTGAGTTTAGCAGCGGAAAATTTGTTCACAGGATCGGCTAAGTTAAAACTTTTCCCGATTATTTTTATTTCACAATTCGGGATAAAACCCCGATAATTTACAAGACATAAGTTTAGTGACAAATTATCATTTTAAACATCTTTATTTATTTTACATTGAGCCACTATTTTAAGCTTGAAATGCTTTCCCTGCATTTTTCCTGAATTACAGCAAATCACCTGAAACATGTTTGAAAAAGATTTTGTCAGCGGGGAAATACTGAGTGAATTATTCTAGTTACTGGAAATGACACATTTATTATAATTCACAGTGGTAAGATCTTTTACAATGTTTCCTGATATCAACCAACTACCCACAGTACTTTACCACTCGATCCATTGGCCCGTACGTCCAATGGTATCTGTGATTATGGTCATATCACCCAATGGCTGCCCCAATGGTGACGATTATCAAGTAATGTATACAATACCCCACATACCGGCTGTAATTTGGTGATTCACATAAACTTAATCACTGTAAGTTATAATTCGGAAAATAATTTGGAGTATTGTAAATAGTCACAAACTGTGATAAAAGAATTTATAAAAAGAGAATAACTCACATTGCAGATTTAGTACTTGACAGAATATGATTTTATCCCTGTCAATCTAATTTCACAATAATGCACACAAAACAGGATTAGTGATCAATACAACGATTACGATAATTCCCCGAGATCAATTTTGACAATGAATGTCCAAGTGCAATACTTCGGCTCATTTATCAAAATGACAAACGATAAAGTATAGTACTTCAACTCGTATATCGAATTATCGACAACGACAAAGTACAATGCTTCGGCTCATTATCGAATTATCAACAACGATAAAGCATAGCCCAATGTGGGCGGCACTTAGGCATTCTTTGGGTATATTGATCCCGGAAACTGAATCGTAATAGTGATCGAGTAATTACCCTGTTCCGCGGCAGCGATTCGATAATTGTGTGTGTGTGTTGGACTGTTTTGCTTATAACTCGGCCTACGTAACTCCGATTTTCGTCGTTCAAGTGCCAAAATTCAAGTCCCAACCCCTGCTATTTATACTGAAATTTTGACACCGTCGCGTAGCGCGAGGGGGTACCCCCTTAGCCGTCGCGCTACGCGAGTGACCACCCTATTTTCATAGAGTAGCCCTTCGTGCATGTAGGCTTGCTGTGTCGACGGTTTTGTAAATTTCGAATTTTATAATGAGTTATGAAGATAATCGTTATTAGGGTTTTGCCCCCCCTGAGTTTTAGGGCCCCTGATCCTGATTCTGATTGTTCTGGAAATTCTAGGGTTAGTGCAGAATTACTTGGGTGTCTCAATTAGGGTTTTCTTAATAGCTAATTACTATCCTAATTATTTAAAATTTAATGAGAGTTGTTACATCGTTGCCAAAATACCTCGACATAACGTCAAACTATCAGAACAGCCAAGTGTTAGACGAACAGGCCGACCAGGTCAGGATGCTGACCGATCGAACAGGCTGTTCGAACGAACAGCCAAACGATCGGACATGTCAGCCGATCGACCAGGCCAGCCGATCGGCTAGCAAGTGGCCCCACACTTTGACAAATTCATGAAGTATAGTGTTGAACGAGGCGATGTTCGATCGAACGAGCTGTTTGATAACATTACTAATCGGATCATGAGATACTATGCTTCAACCCCTAATCGATTTGCAACTCATTCGTAGTATGAAGTGCCACCCGATCGAACATGCTGTTCGATCTGGTAACATCCCACTGAGGACCCATTTCTGAAGTTCCTAACCGATCGGTTAAGCCGGCCGATCGAACAGACCGTTCGATCGATCGACCTGAAAGGTAAGAACACTTCAGTGTTCTCAAATACTACAACGAAAACTTCAAAAGGTCAAGCCATCATACACAAACACATCCTACTCAAGGAAAGAAACAATCCACTCGAACAGTCCAGCCGATCGAGCCTACCGGCCGATCGAATAGGCTGTCCAAACGGACTGTCCAACCGAACGAATAACCCGTTCGATCGAACCGGCAGTTCGATCGACCAGGCTGTTCGACCCACTTGCACTTGTTTCCATTTAACGTAATACTCATCGTTATGCTACCGAACTATTCAGGCTAACCCTACTCTCAAGCGCTCCCTTCAATCCATCAATCAATCACTGTGAGTATACTCGAACCCTTTTTGCTTTATCACTTTTGGGTGTTACATACGTTACTTATCTAAATCACAATCGATCACACTACTCAATTACTTTAAACGCTAACCGATTATGCATGTATTACGTGACTAAATGAATGCTTGTTGATTGTGTTTACACGTGGAATACTGTCTACCTGCCTTAACGACGTAGTACTATAGTTTGGACTCAGCACCCGTTCACACGGGGGTTGTTAAAGACAATTACTTGCATGGATTACGGTGGTAATCATATATTGCGAACTGTCTCGGACAGTCAACCCGCAGTCATTGGTATCGATAGATCCATGTCGATAATTAACATGCTTCCTTTTCCTCTGTGTACGTGCTGGTTATGCGTAACTATTTCAAACACTATATGCTACTATCAAACTTGTATGCTCACCTTTACATTATATGTATTGACTTTATTTTAACGTATGTGACAGGTGTTTAAGATGCATTCTTGCTAGGGAAGCGAGGCTAGAATAAAGCGTCTAGAGCCCCTGATGTGCTAAAAGTGGTTTAACTAAATTAACTAAATTAAACCCTAAACTAGACTCTCTAAGTTTTAAATTTATAAAACTAAGACTCTCTAAAACCCTAAACCACACGACCGGAAAGTGTACCGATCGATGCAGTATAGCCTAAGGAAGTCCGAGTATCGAATCCAAGAGACTCTAATAAATTACGCTAATGACTCTATCTAGACCTAGACTGACACGTACTTTAACTAATTGTTTATTCGATGGGGGGGGGGGGTTTCTAAATATCCTAAAAATATAATAAACTATTAAACTAGAAAAAATCAAAAAAAAAGACTAAACACGAATATGGACGAAGACTTTGACCAAAGGCGATGAAGACTACCTAGGCTAGACGCAAGTTTAACTTAGAATGGATTTCTATTCGGTAATTTTGTGGTATGGAACCGGGATCTTTGGATACTAAACCTATTAAGATACCACTAAGCCCCTCAAACACTCTCAAGGCGATTCTTGTGGCACTACCTAGGCTGTTACGCTTACCGGTTTTCTAGATTTCCTCACAGTCCTCTAGTTTCTTGAAAGTGTCTATATAAGACGCTCTACCTCACAGCGCGAACGTCTAAAGCAACTACGGGTTTTAGTCTTGATTTAATAGACAATGGAATGTTAAGGACTTATAACCAAACCAAGACCTATTAATAACCTCGAGCCTCACAGCGACAAGTTTAGCAGAACACTTGATTTTATTAAATTACCGAATATTACTTCTAAGGTTACTTACTCGATTTTCACCCTAAAGGATTAATGATCTATTACGTGATAAAGACCGTCACCTAAATCAAGAACCCTAGCACAACCCTATTATGTGATAAAGACCGTCACCAAGGATTATACGAAGCAATAAACAGTGATAAAATAATCGTCAAGCACGCATATGCACCAAGTTAAATTCCCGAAGCTTTTACAATACAAAAAAAATCCATAAACCACGACAAGAACCGAATAAAAATTCAAACTTTATTAAACTATTGTCATAACCTAGGTAGTTAAATAAATTTAGCCAAGAAACATGGTCTCAAAAATAATCAAACAAGGTTTAGAACAAGAATTCATCGAATGAAAACAAAGAAACTAGAAAATAAGAGAAACTGAGTAGCAAAACCCGTTAATCCCTTGCTCTCCAAGCTTCCCGCTTGATGCCGATGATTCCCACGAAACAAGCTTTAAATTTCGTCCCTGATTATCTTCGTTCCTTCTGTGACCGTGCGTCCCCTCCTTTGTGATGTATATCCCTTTTTTTCGATGGCAGCCTCCAATAATATTATTATTCGTCCCCTTTCAAAGTCGGTTCCCTCTTTTTTTTAATATAGGCCGTCTTTTCTCCTCCAAATTGCGTCACCACCAAAAGTTCCTTTTGATTCATATTTGTTTTACAAAAATTGGGCTGCCCTTATTTCTACTAAATTCGTGTCTCTCCTTGAGGCCCATTTTCACCTTGTCCACAAAATGCACGTTCATATGATGGATTTGAATGTGATTCATGCCCACAAATTGCTGTTGTAGTTTTACGGCCCAATGACAATCCATGATTCATGCAAATCAGCTCTCTCTTCTATTAGTCCCTTTCAAAGAGTACATGGGTCAAGAGATGTTCTCAATTTATTCATAACAATCGTGGCCTCGACCCATTCATAGAAAATAGCTGCAATTTTACTTCGGTCCCTGGCATACCACTCTGCCCAACTGGCTGGTCATTTACATATTATTCGTTTTTGCTCCATTTGCACCAGGACCTGCCAAAACACAAAATAATATAATATACACTAAAAACTAAATAAAAATAAATAAAACTTATACAATAATTATACAATTTACACGGGACAAATATATGTATTTTACCAGTAATCAAATATCCCCACACTTAACCTTTTTTCGTCCCCGAAAAAGAATTATGCATAACGGAATCATAGACAAGATAGTCATTCGGGCCAAAAGCTTTTGTTAATTTATTTAAAACCGAGACATGTGTTAGCTGCGATTGCAAGTATACTTATCCTCTTAAACCCAAACCCGGTTCCAAGCCCTTATCATGCAATTTAGGTTCAAATATGAGTCAATCCACCTAGGGTCTCACACTAAAAATCGCAGGCCCATCTACTCCCACCTCAAACTTATAGGACAAAAGGAACGATCACTGGACCAATTCCCAATCGCCTTATACCAAGATCAAGAAAGTTTAGAATCAAATCTATTCTTATTTTTTTTTCTTTTCATTTTTTTCCCATCACTTTTCCTTTCTTTTTTTTCGAGCGTAGACGTTGCTTTCCCTAACCCAGAGGCATTCCGGCTGTAGAGTCGCTATCCCCAACTCGGATTACTTAGGCTTCGGTACTTTTTACTTTCTTTGCAAGGCCGATTTCACACACCCTAGCGGTAATCCGGCTGTAGAGTCGCTATCCCCAACCCAGACTACATAGAAATGGCTACTTTCATTCAGTTTCTAGCTCTTTTTTTTCTCTTTTTTTTCATTTTTTCTTTTTTCAACGAGATATGACAAAAAACTCTAGCGATCTTAACTTATAACGGCATCCCTTATACTATTATTGGCGGTTTCAATTTCCCCCACTTTCCCTAGATGAGAACCCAATAGTAGACCGACATTTAGGTATATTTAAGATCAAAGGAACCTAGAACCGAATCGAGCCTACCCGCACATCCCAAACTAGACACAAGCTCAATTATATTAATCTCATATTATTATTATTTGAACCCGAACAAAAACCCGACTTTTCTATCATTTTCCGTTTTTTTTTTTTTTGCAAACTTCTTATTTCAAAAGACATTTTCTAATTTTTTCAATTTTTTTGGATTTTTGATTTTTTTTTCGACTTTTTATGACTCGACTAACTAAACTAACGACACTAAACAATAGTTCCCATCCCCACACTTAAATTTTACATTGCCCTCAATGTAAGATGGAAACCGACTCAAAAACTAAAAAGAAATAAAAAGACTAGGGCAAATTGGAAAGGACTTAGCTGGTAATATGACGCATAAGCTCCAAATCTCTCGTCCAATCCAGCTCGATCGTATAGCATTTCATTCGCGATAGGCTTTTGACTCTAACTGGTACACTCGATAAATGCTTGATCTCTGATAAGCAGCTCTAAAATCACCCGAATGGAGATTGAGTACGGGTGGTACATATTCAAACCTGCATAAACACAAACAAGCAAACACCAAAGCAATACCGACTCGACACAAAAGACTGACTCAATACCACTAAATTAGACTCATAGTACATAATAAAAGACTCAAAATACAAACTCTACAAATTATACCAAATATATAAAATTACAAACTCTACAAAACCTCCCCACACTTGAATTTAATCAGGAGGTTTCTCTTTGACCTGGACCCTGTCCAACCCGTTTAATTCCACCCGAACCTCAAAAATTTTCAAAAATATATTGGTGGAATTATACAATATTTTAAAAAATTGAAACGGGTCAGACCACCAAAATTTAAACTTACCTGGCATTAACCGAATGCGTGGCATGTAATGAGAAGACCGATCATGCGTGAACTGTAATGTCTTCTTCTTTTCCATCTTGCACCAACCTTCGATCCTCTTTCGTTTTCGATCTCTTCTTTTTCGTTTCTTTGCCCTCTCCTGCGGTTTTATTGATTCTGAAGTTTCATCTATCACTAACACCAGGGGCCAGCTGTGGTGTTCTTCTTCCTCCACCACTTTCAAAAAACGATCCCCACACTTAGTCTCTTCGTAAGGGGTAGGTTCGATGAATTCCGACTCTAAAACCTCATCCTCCCCAGAAGACTTAATTTCAACCTCTTCACTTTCTTCCTCTGCACCAAACATCCGACCAGTGGAATCCCCCAATTCCACTTCTTCTTCCTCCACTTCTCTCTTCACTAACGACCTCTGATACGCCGCCCATTCTTTTTCGTCTATTTCATCATCAGAGTCACTCCCGAAGTCATATATAATACCCTTCTGGACCGGAGGTGGGACTTCGTCGTCCATTATCGTCTCCGTGACTGGAATGATCTCCTCATCTGACTCTTCTTCTACTTCCTCTAGCTCACCCCGCTCTCGAACTAACTCCTCTACTCTCTTTTTATTTCTCTCCGCATATTCAGCCATGCTTTCCAGGGTAGCTTGATTTTGCGCTATGAACTGCGCATTTTGTGTCATTATCTGAGCGAACATCTCTTCTATCCTACTCATACTACCCTCAAAACCTCTATTGCTCGTCTGAACCAGGTTACGTTGCGGCTGCTGATACAGATCATTGTAATATGGCCGATGATCATAACCTTGCAGAGAATACCCCTGTGAAAAATATGGCTGCGGCTGCACAAAAGGGTTAGCATAATATGGCGTAGAGGACCCCTCATATTGTGAGCAATTAACAGTAAAATGAGGTCCTCCACAAATCTCACACATATTTACAAGACTCAAGAAAAATAAAAGACACGGACAATTAGACTCCTACGACTCAATATACAAAAGCAAGTAGTACGTAATATGTCAAATAAGTCCAAACAAAGTAACTAACGCAATCGCCAAAGAGTCCCCGGCAACGGCGCTAAAAGCTTGATGTGCTAAAAGTGGTTTAACTAAATTAACTAAATTAAACCCTAAACTAGACTCTCTAAGTTTTAAATTTATAAAACTAAGACTCTCTAAAACCCTAAACCACACGACCGGCAAGTGTACCGATCGATGCAGTATAGCCTAAGGAAGTCCGAGTATCGAACCCAAGAGACTCTAATAAATTACGCTAATGACTCTATCTAGACCTAGACTGACACGGACTTTAACTAATTGTTTATTCGATGGGGGGAGGGGGGGTTTCTAAATATCCTAAAAATATAATAAACTATTAAACTAGAAAAAATAAAAAAAAAAAAGACTAAACACGAATATAGACGAAGACTTTGACCAAAGGCGATGAAGACTACCTAGGCTAGACGCAAGTTTAACTCAGAATGGATTTCTATTCGATAATTTTGTGGTATGGAACCGGGATCTTTGGATACTAAACCTATTAAGATACCACTAAGCCCCTCAAACACTCTCAAGGCAATTCTTGTGGCACTACCTAGGCTGTTACGCTTACCGGTTTTCTAGATTTCCTCACAGTCCTCTAGTTTCTTGAAAGTGCCTATATAAGACGCTCTACCTCACAGCGCGAACGTCTAAAGCAACTACGGGTTTTAATCTTGATTTAATAGACAATGGAATGTTAAGGACTTATAACCAAACCAAGACCTATTAATAACCTCGAGCCTCACAGCGACAAGTTTAGCAGAACACTTGATTTTATTAAATTACCGAATATTACTTCTAAGGTTACTTACTCGATTTTCACCCTAAAGGATTAATGATCTATTACGTGATAAAGACCGTCACCTAAATCAAGAACCCTAGCACAACCCTATTATGTGATAAAGACCGTCACCAAGGATTATACGAAGCAATAAACAGTGATAAAATAATCGTCAAGCACGCATATGCACCAAGTTAAATTCCCGAAGCTTTTACAATACAAGACAAATCCATAAACCACGACAAGAACCGAATAAAAATCCAAACTTTATTAAACTATTGTCATAACCTAGGTAGTTAAATAAATTTAGCCAAGAAACATGGTCTCAAAAGTAATCAAACAAGGTTTAGAACAAGAATTCATCGAATGAAAACAAAGAAACTAGAAAATAAGAGAAACTGAGTAGGAAAACCCGTTAATCCCTTGCTCTTCAAGCTTCCCGCTTGATGCCGATGATTCCCACAAAACGAGCTTTAAATTTCGTCCCTGATTATCTTCGTTCCTTCTGTGACCGTGCGTCCCCTCCTTTGTGATGTATATCCCTTTTTTTTCGATGGCAGCCTCCAATAATATTATTATTCGTCCCCTTTCAAAGTCGGTTCCCTCTTTTTTTAATATAGGCCGTCTTTTCTCCTCCAAATTGCGTCACCACCAAAAGTTCCTTTTAATTATATATATATATGGAACCCATTAAGTCTAACCACCATCCAAATCAATATTCACCATTGGATCATGATAAGATGAAATCTCAGCCATTTAAACTAGCAAAAATAACCACTCTAATGAAGGTTATTTGCAGTTTAGTTTTCTGCTGATGGTTTTGCTCCAGAAATTTAGGCCCATGATCTCCACTCCTCTTGCAAGTTTTCTCCAGCAAGTCCCCATCTTTTAATCTGAGCCATTTAAATTTATTCTATAAGCAGCAGTTCACGTCAGTTCCACGCTCTCTCTCCTAGAATACAGCGATTGGCGACAGTTTTACTAGATCAGCGCTCCCACGTCCGGTGAACTGCACACATTCTCCTCCACCCACGTTTGCCGCTTTATCCTCCCAACCACCCTAGCCCACCCATTATATAAACCTTCCAGGCCAACACCAACCAGCATCGCCGAGTTCAAATTCATCCTTTTCACCCACTACCAGTAACGTTGAAGAGGGCTTTGAATCTTCCGGTGGATTTATCGAGTTCATACCCGATGACGCCGATTGGAAGAATACCCTTCAGGAATCCGTGTGTAATTAGCAGGTTTCATCTCATCTCACCTCTGTTCGAATTAGAAATTAGGTTAAGTTTTTCTTTTCATCAGTGTGATTCTTAATGTTTGTAAATTAATATTAATGACCAATTCCTTTTCAATTATAAAGCCCCAAATCTCGCTTCTGTTGTAATTGAGTTCCATACGAACACCATTGCCTCCCAACCATGAGATTGAAGAGCGACGCAGCCGAAATTTAATGAACAAAGGTCCCCTATCTGATTGATTTTAGTTTTTTTTTTTGAGCTTTTAAGCAATTTATTTGGGTTTTATAGGTTTAGTTTATTGTAGTCTATTTGCACATTGTAGGTTTTTTATTTCATTTGCTGATCACTTTGTTTTACATATTTGTAATAAGTATGAACCTAATCTTTATAATGCATCCAACTTATGATTAATGATATTTGTCATGATATATACACACATATATATGCTTTGGATTTTGGATGGAAAAAATAATGTTAAGACATGTCAACCCAGTGGGGCACATCCAAGTGAATACATTGGTGAAGATCCTCTTGTAAACCCAAATAATCTTATGTCTTTTGTCCAGTAAGTAATGTGTCTGATTATATTATTATTTATCTGTTTTAATTTCAGGTACATGATTACATTCATGTTGCAGATTTTAGCTGCTGGGCTTATGGCTGCATTTAAAAAACTCTAGGACTTCTGATATACATGTTATTGTTTTAATATAATATCAAACATGTGAACTTTAATAAAATCAAAGTGAGACAAATTTTAAATCTTTTACATGTAAAACGTGATTCACTGTGTTGACCACAACCATGCACATCTCGATGATCCCTGGAGGGAAGAATGGGAAGAGTTTCCTTCAGGAACAAGGGCTGCTGCTGCCGGTATGTTGAATACTTAGTATCTTATAAAATGTAAATTCGTATACTTCTGTTGCAATTAGAGGCTTATGTGTTATCTTCGTTTATACCAGGTGGGATAACAACATTAATAGATATGCCACTTAATAGTGACCCACCTACTGTTTCTGAGGAAACCTTGCAACTCAAGGTGAAGAAGACTAATCTACACTGCAATCATTTGTTTATATCTTATTATTTGTCCAGAATATTTATTATCTCACCTGATCGTTGAGTGAAATGCTAAATAGCTGTTTTTATGATCATGACAATCTGGATGAAGGATAAAGGCTGCTAAAGGGAGGATCTTTGTTTATGTTGGTAAGCTCCTGAATCTAACAAATAAGCTGAATTTGGTGCACCGTGACTCCTACCTGTTTACTTATGACTTGTCAATGTGGCTTGTCTTTTATCTCTAATTGGTCAAACGGGTAAAACCAAACGAAATTAGCCTAAAATGAAACGGGTCAAAAGTATACTAAAGTATTTTTTTTAATGCATAAGATTTCTAATGAACTCATTTGACTTTTGTATCCATATTTGACACGCTAATATTTATAAAATATAATTCAAAAAGTTGGACAAAATTCGTTCGAGTCAAGTTGACTCAGTCAACCCGACCAACCCGGCCCACACTAAGTACCTGTTTTGACCTGTGACCCAATCTCCTATTTTGCACCAATATCTGTGACCCTTTTATCATCAAGTAGTACCTCTGTCACTTGCTCTATGACCCGCCCCTAGATCCATTCATCGCAACATGAAATATTATAGGAGGTGAATCTTTACTTCTTTTACACAGGGTTTTGGGGAGGTCTTACCCGAAAACGCATTTAACGCAACTATCCTACAAAATCTCCTAAATGCGAGTGCTCTTGGTCTAAAGGTACAAAAACAACCACATATCTAAGATACACATATTCAGACTCATAGTTGTTAATAGTGCTCATAGTGAGCGCTATAGCGAATAGCGTAGAGTAGCACTCATGTGTCGCCATTTGAATTTGGCGCCTCCATAGTGGTTAAACAGCAGGGTTTTATGTTTTTTTCTGTTCAATATAGCAGGATGTTATAGGTATAAGATAGCAGGATTTTAGGTTTTATATTAAGTATATATATAAAACATAGTGGGTTGGGTCGAAGGTCACTAAAGAATGTTTTCAACATATCAACCTTCTGGAATCAGTTTACTATAAACAACTTGATAGTTTCTAAGAATTTTTACACAAGAAGATGAAAAAAATGGACAAAACTGTTCTGAGGTCAATACTAAGCGCCCTGACAAAAATGTTTGATCTGAACCTTTATATTTTTGCAATCAGTTTATGTTGATTATAGAGAAGTTTTAGATACAATGGTGACTGGATGGAAGGCTAAGAACTGGTGATCTTTGTTACTTTGACAATGTAGGATTCTTATACGTTCTGGATCGGTTAAAACAATCAAGTGTTTATAGCTATATAAGTGGCCAACACAGGTGGGTCATGCAAGTTGGGTAACGGGTCATACGGGCCACGCCCGTTGTGTTGACTCGTAGCACCTTTTGGCCAAACGTTTTTTATCTTTAGGGTTCTTTCTACTTGCTTATGGGGACATTCAACCAACTCAAGGTCAAAGTATGTAGGTTATTTTTTTTTTATATTTACAGTTAACATTCAATATTTTTCATGTAACCCAGTTCTTGATTTTGCAATTCATGCCTTCAATTCACTCCAAAGAAAGTATCTTTGAAGACCATTTTTGTTTTTATTAGACTGGGTTTTCTTTGACCCGGATTCTTGTAATTGGCTTGGTGTCACATATTCTCTGAATCAAGCTACAAAATTGTAAGAAAGTTCTGTATTTGATACCAATTTAAGCATGATTTTTATTTCTTATTGCTATTGTGATACAAATTTGGGTTTACAGTAATATATTGAGTTCTTTAATTGACTTTTACCACATTAACTTGCGAATATTTTCTTTGCCATAAGTATTTATAAGAAACCTTGGAATCATATGTCGTTTCCGAAAAAAAACCTTGGAATTGGCACTGGTTGGATACGCACATGATTACTTGGATTATCATTATCATGTACTACGCATGCATACATTATAGATGTTTTATTCTTTGCATTATCATGTACTACGTATACTTATTTCATTACGCCGTTAAGGTACCCGGCCTACTTATACCATGTGTCCACTTAACGTGGGTGTTTGGGATTTTGCTTATTTTGAGCTCCTTTTAAGTTTTTGTCTTCTTAAAAGTTAATAACTCATTTTTGTAGTGTTTGGATAATGTGTTTTGAGAATGAGTTTTAGTGGTTTGAAAAAAAGAAAAGAAAAAGTTAGATAGTTGTAACTTTTTCAAATAGGAGATGGAAAAGAAGAAAAAGAGAAGCAAACCGAAACACTATCAATATACATTATTTTTGTTTGTTACGTTGTGAGCGTAACCCGTCCACCGGACGGGTATTAAACTAGTTCATATTTGTTTTACAAAAATTGGGCTGCCCTTATTTCTACTAAATTCGTGTCTCTCCTTGAGGCCCATTTTCACCTTGTCCACAAAATGCACGTTCATATGATGGATTTGAATGTGATTCATGCCCACAAATTGCTGTTGTAGTTTTACGGCCCAATGACAACCCATGATTCTTGCAAATCAGCTCTCTTTTCTATTAGTCCCTTTCAACGAGTACATGGGTCAAGAGATGTTCTCAATTTATTCATAACAGTAATCGTGGTCTCGACCCATTCATAGAAAATAGCTGCAATTTTACTTCGGTCTCTGGCATACCACTCTGCCCAACTGGCTGGTCATTTACATATTATTCGTTTTTGCTCCATTTGCACTAGGACCTGCCAAAACACAAAATAATATAATATACACTAAAAACTAAATAAAAATAAATAAAACTTATACAATAATTATACAATTTACACGGGACAAATATATGTATTTTACCAGTCATCAGCCCCCAACAAATAGTTGTTTGTAGCAGTCAATCTAGGGGTCTTTAGAAGCAGAAACAATATTCATTTTATTTCATTTAAATCTGAGTTGTCGGAACATAATTACTTGACTGGTTGTTATCTGTAATAATTTATTGTATTATTTGGGATACGGTATGGGACATATCATTTAACTGAATAGTATTAATAGTTGTTGTGGAAACTTCTGGGCAATCTGTTTCGCTCAGTGCCATGCCCCGATGATTCCGCCATCGGTTGGGGTGTGACATGATACCGGTAGCATTTATCCCAACCCGTAATAAAAAAATCACTAAAATTAAGAAAAATAATAAAGAAATAAAAGTTTAAAAAAAACTATACATATTATTATAATAATATAAGTACTATTTATTAGGTTTGTTTATTTATATATATACAAGTGGGATTTTCCGCGCGCTTTGCTGCGGGTCTTTGGTCATTATCAGTCTAGTTCTTTACAGTACTCGTACTAACACTAACAATTGTTGCTAATCTACACACGTTTTACATCGATTGAAAACAATAAAAACGAATACTTTACCGGTATCGGTGTTGTTCGGCCGGTATCGGTTCGTTACGATATTGGTATCGTACAGACACTCGATATAGCTTACGATACCAAAAAACACTTTATTGCGAATATAACTTTGTGTTCAATGAATTTAATACCGCCACATCGAGAAAACTACATAAACAAATACGGTATTGTTACCAATTTTGTTTGGTCAGTATATGTTCGGTTTGTGATGATAAAAAAATAACTATATATGGCTCGTTTGAATAGAACTTTTATCGAATTGTGCATAATAATAGGCACATGATCACGTTCATAATAATAAAAACTATACCGATGTTGTACGGTACGATACTGATGTTGTTCAGACAGTGTCGGTAATATTAAAAAAAGAAAATCATTAAAAGTTAAAATTAAAGAAATATTTTTAAGATTAAAATAAATATAATAGTAATCTATTGTAATATTGAAATGATAAAAGAATGGAAATATATATATATATATATATATATATATATATATATATATATATATATAGTCTTAGGATCCTGTAAAAAGGACATTTTTCGTGAGAAGTATGAGAAGACATAAAAATTCATATGTAGACATCATGTTTTGGACTTGGGCATAATGTTTTGTTGGTGCACTACATCTGTCGACTTCGTCTTGTATCGAGTCTTAGATTGCATTGTATAGATTAGGGCACGAATTACGAGAAAATAGGAAGTCTTAGTGTTTTAGCATGCTGATTTCGCTCATATGGTCAAGTGTACATTCAGGCGAAATCACTATGTCTGATTTCGCTCATGTGGTCAGGTTGATTTCGCTCATGTGGACCCTGTGTCTCTTGGGGCGAAATCACAGCACTATATATAGTAGTCTTGAGCGAAATCACTACATCTGTCGACTTCGTCTTGGATCGAGTCTTAGATTGCATTGTATAGATTAGGGCACGTTTTACGAGAAAATAGGAGAATGTATGTATCTCAGATGCTGATTTCGCTCATAAGGTCTTAGGTAGGTGATTTCGCTTATGTGGTCAAGTTGGGATTTCGCTCATAAGGTCCTATGTATGTCGGGGCGAAATCACAACACTATATATAGGTGTCTCTCGGGAGAAATTAGTATTGAATGCCTTGTATTCCACGCCGAAGTGCTGCCGATGTGAAGACTGCTTGTATTTGCATTCAAATCAATATAATCAGTAGTTAAAGTGAAGAATCAGCTGTTTCTAGCTTTGTTTCTTGTTATTCCGCACCTGAAACAGAGTAGAGCATCTCTGAACGACTCATTCGGGTTAGGTCAACGATCCTACAAGTGGTATCAGAGCTCAGGAGGAGGAGTTCTGCAGAGATTAGCTGGAATTCATCAAGTTTTCTTACTTCTACACCTTCTTTATTCACCAGAACGAGATTTACCGGTCAAAATTCGCTCAAAATTCCACAGACTATAGATAATTGGACATAGACAAATCCCTGAAAGTTTAAGACCTAAACACGGACTAAAAATGGACAAAATTCGCCCCCGGGTTGATTTCGCTCATGTGGACACTCTCTGATTTCGCTTTTAATTCATCTTGATTTCGCTCCTGTGTCACAAAAGTTGAGGGATTTCGCTCCTGAGTACATCAGATTTCGCTCCAGGGTGTCCAAAACCCTGATTTCGCTCCAAATCCCATCAGATTTTGCTCCAAGGTGTCCAAAACCCTAATTTCGCTCCAAAGACAAGTCTGATTTCGCTCCATTGTGCAAAAGCCAATAATTTCGCTCCAAAGTACATTGGTAATTTCGCTTCTGTGCAATATCAGATTTCGCTCCAAGGGTGACATATTCAGTGATTTCGTTCCTGTGGTTATTGGGATTTCGCTCGAAACTGTAAATTGGTTAATTTCGCTTCAAAGTTGCTAATTTTGAAAAACGTGATAAGTCATCATGGATAACGAGTTCTATAACGCGTTTGCAACTCCGTCTGCTCCGTCTGTCATTGCACAAACCATGAACTTGGAAAATGAGACAGGAAACACCCAAAAGCCCCCGAAACTGATGAGTATCGAAGAATACTATGGGTGGAAAGACAGATTCGAAAATTGGGTTCAGGCAAACCATCTTAGGTCATGGGAATGTATAGTGAAGAAATACGAGTTGCCTCGAACAGATTTGCAAGTTCTCAAAGAGTTATCAGAGTTTACTGATCAAGAACGGGTTATGTACAAAGCCGAAAAAATGATGATCAGTCTGCTTCAACAATCTATCAAAGAAGACATCTTCATATTGCTTCAGCACGACAAAACTGCAAAATCAATCTGGGATGCACTTAAAGTCAAATTTAAGGGTAGTGAGAACATGATAAAGAGCAAGAAGGCGTTGCTCAAGAAAGAGTTTGATCTGTTTAGCAGTCTACCGGGAGAGGATACGAAGAAGGTGATTGAACGTTACTGTCACTTAGTGCGGTCCATGTCAATGTTAAGTATTACAAAAGATCGTGAAGAGTGGGTAGACAAGCTGGCTGATGCATTGCCACAGAAAGAGTGGGGAACATATTTGATGATTCTGAAGAATACGGGTGTTTATGATGGGCTAACAATATCTCAGTTTATTGAAAAGATCGAGAGTCAGGATTTGGAACAGCAGAAGATTGCTAGGATGAATAGTCCGAGTGGTCAACAGGACGTAAAGATGTACTACAAAGGTAGTGTTCCAGTTCCAGAAGCTAAGAGAAGTCCGAAAATCCAGACTGCTTTTAGTGCTGGGGATTCAACAGAAAAAGCTGATCAGGGTTCAAACAAAAGCAGCAGCTGTCACACCCCGATTTCCACGTGTATCACCGATGGGCCCGGTGGGGGATTATCGTGACGTAGTTGGCAACAATATAGTCAAACCACAATATATAAATGCACAGCGGAAGCATAAAGATGAATATGATTCAACCATTTACTGTAATATCAAATGTATCACAAGTAGTTGAATAGTATCCACAGGAGGGATCAAAATCAATAAAAATGTTGTTCAACAGATAGGACATCAAGCTTGCGAGACTTCTTAAGATGCTATGGAGCTAATGCCAGCCGATTTCGTGTAGTACCTGCACTTAATCTTTTTGGGAAAATACGTCAGTTTACACTGGTAAATACATTCAACCGACACTTTTGAAAAATGTTTATAAAAATTGATTTGAATGCACGAGGCACAAATTCTTTTATAACTTGGGGAGAATTATTTAAAATTATAATCTTGTGAACGAATTACATGTTCCTTTTATGCGTTCAGTAGCCCGGATCTAGTCCGGGTTAAAGATCAATAGACACACCACATTGCGTAAAACCGAAGTGGGTAAACCATCGGCTACGTCTTTTAATAGTATAGACATAATACCGGGTGTACGCCTACACCCGACTGTCAAGGTCGTGGCCATTTCTTCGAATGATGCCAAGGATATCCGGGACATGGTCATTAACCCCCCAAAGGCTTTTAAGTAACAAGACTGTTTAAATGAGCCGATCAAATTTAATACCCACTCAGCGTGGAGGATTTAATGCTCAATCAAGCGGTATTTTATATATACCGTAACCCAAGCCCGTAATACGGAAAATAAGTTAAAAGTATTTACCTTTGCAAGTATTGTCTTTAATCGGTTAAATCACAGATATCTTTTACTGGGGCTCCTATTCTGGAACGAAGGTTTTAAAATAACCTATTAGAATCCTAACGGGTCTTTATATTAGCCGTAGCCTAGACCGGTCAGTTTCGAGGGATAGGTACGGTTTAATCGCGTGAAAGGCGAAAACCGAGAACGGAATGTGATTCTGACCCAACAAGTTCGGAGACTTGTTTTATATGGGTTTAATATTCACACTCTGGATTTTGGGGTCAAGATGATATGGTTTGACCCGCATCGGCTAATTTATGTAACTAGTTACATAAGCCGAACCGTGCGCGCAATAGGCGCAACGGGCAACCGTAGGAGTCCTACACTGTTTTCCTAAGTCAATATACTTTAAAGAGGTTGTGGTATCAGTAGGATACCTTCCATAATGCCCGTAACGAGTTTTTGTTCATTATACGCCCCGTAGGGGTTTTCCGGTCATTTTAAAGACTTTTAAAGGGATTTCTGAGTTCTACAGGAAACTCAAGTTTTGGCCGAAAAGGGCATATTTGGTATTTACCGAACCGTAGCCATAACCGCAGGTTATGAGCAGGTTAAAATTAATTAAAAATCTTTAAAAATCCCAAAATATTATTTTACTACAGTGGGTAAAAGTTTTGGTGACGAAATCTTGGTTTAGGTAGGCGTTACGCTAATTGCGCTGTTTATTACAAAAGTTTCTTATAAATGCGCTATTTAGCATAACTCCCATTCTAGACCTCGGATTGGCGTGAAACTTTAGGGACATGCTTAGAATTTAGTAAGCAAGGTTATGGTCCCTTCACGTGTCCGAAATACTCGTTTTATTTTAAAAAGGGCGTTACTATCAACTTTTAAGTAACTAACAGAAATGCGTAAAAGACTCGGACAAACAACGAACCGGTCACAGAGGGTGAAACCATCACGTGACCTGGTCCTAAGAGAGTCCTAAGGCATATCTACATTGCACTAAAACGGGTCAGAACTGAAGTCAAAGCAAAAGTCAAACTTTTGCGACATTCGGCTCCGAACCGGGTCAATATAGCAAATGGCCGAATCAAACGAGCTTAGACAAGTTTATGTACTTAATATCATGTTTTATGATCATCAAAACAGGTTTCATAGCATATACATTACAGATTATGTACCAAATTGCAAAATGACTTTCTGTTGACTTTTTAAGTGCACGTTTGACTCGACATTCGACATAGTTAGAGTGGTGATCAGTGGGAACCCTTTTAGGGGTTTATTATCCACATAAATGCCAACACACAGCTACTTTTGATTCGAGTTAGGACTGAGCCATTGAGAACTTATCTCGAAGTCAAACCGTGGTTACGACGGTTTGATTTTTAGCTATTTAACTAAGCAAAACTAAACCATAAATGTTCTAAATAACTTACAGAAGCTTGAGCACGGTTTGGAATTCTAGAAGAAGACTTGGGAGCTTCAGAAATGATCAAGGGAATGTGTTTTGAAGTGTGATGAACTTATGCACATTGTAGCCTATTTATAGTGAAAGAAAGGCCTTAAGATCCTTACAACTCAGCCTACAAGTGAGTATGGATGATGGGCAGGTGGCCTAGAGTGCTATGGGTCGAGTAGAGGGCACCCATGCTTCACTTATTGCTCATTTGGTCGTTCACTAGCTCAAAAGGCAAGTCTGTCCAAACATTCTGCATCTGGGCGTCTCACGCGGCCCGCATGGAAGAACCATGCACTTTTTACGCGGGCCGCCTGAGTTCTAATATCAGAGGCGTACAAATAGAAGGCTCGCGGCCCGCGTTAACTTACTCCAATTCTTAACGCGGCCCGCGTGAGGTCAGATTTTCAGGATTTTTAAATCTTTTGTAATCATGACAAAATCCTACTAATTAATAACGAAATCTTCGGTAATTAATTACCTGACCTTTCGGGTTTGAAGGGGTAACTTTGCGATTTGGCCCTTGATTATTTACAACTAAGGGTCTCGTGTTATTTACCCGCATTGTTAAGTCCCCGGTTATCTTGTTAATTATTCGGAAAGCCTTGACTTTCATTGTTGACGCTTTTAACCCTTCTCGTACGAATTTGATCATTACTTTCTCGTTTTAAAACGGAACTTCGCGGAATTTATACAGTATATTCTAGTGAGCGTATTTTACTATTACAAAACCTCGGGTACGTCAAAGGGTCACTTAGAGGTATAATTAAACATGTTGACACAGTTAACCCCCGCAGCTTGTAATCTCTCACTTTCTCCCGCGTTTCGCTTCCGTACGATCAATGATTTATTCGTTTGAAGGTACGAGCACCATTTAGGGTTACTATATAGTATACTTACCCTTGTTTGACATTTATAACCCTCGAATTTATATATTTTCAAGGTTTGTCAACATTAGTCCTTTATTAAATATAATACGCCACGTGTAAACTTAAGACACGTGTCAATACATTATTGGACACAAAATTTCGAGGTGTTACATCCTCACCCCCTTAAAATAAATCTCGACCCGAGATTTACTCAAACAAATAGAGATATTTCTCTTTCATCGTAGATTCAACTTCCCACGTGAATTCGGGACCTCTCCGGGAATCCCATTTAACCTTAACTATCGGCACATGTTTTCTTCGGAGCTTTTTCACCTGTCGGTCTTCAATCGACAAAGGCTTCTCCACAAACTTCAAGCTCTCATCTATATGCACATCTGTGTGTGGGATCACTAATGATTCATCAGCGAAGCACTTCTTTAGATTGCAGATGTGGAACACATTATGAATTCCATTGAGCTCTTCCGGTAAGTTCAACTTATAGGCAACTGACCCAACACGTTCGATAACCTCGAAAGGTCCTATATATCTCGGGCTCAGTTTACCTTTCTTACCGAAACGCATCACCCCCTTCCAGGGTGATACTTTTAGTAGCACTTTTTCACCTACCTTGAAGTGAAAATCCTTACGCTTTGGATCAGCGTAGCTTTTCTGCCTATCACGGGCAGCCTTGAGACGTTCCCGAATCTGGACAATCTTATCCGTTGTTACGAAAACTATCTCTGGCCCTGATAATTGGACCTCTCCCACTTCCGCCCAACAAACAGGCGATCTACACTTCCTACCGTATAATGCCTCGAAAGGCGCAGCCTTTATGCTGGTATGGTAGCTATTGTTGTAGGAGAATTCGATTAGGGGTAGGTTCTTATCCCTGCTACCACCTAAATTGATAGCACATGCTCGCAGCATGTCTTCTAACGTTTGAATAGTACGCTCACTCTGGCCGTCTGTCTGAGGATGGTAAGCCGTACTAAAGTTCAAACGTGTGCCCAAAGATTGTTGGAAACTCTTCCAGAAATAAGACGTGTATCTAGTATCTCGATCAGAGATAATAGACACAGGTATGCCATGTAAGGCGACAATCTTATCAACATATAACTGGGCCAATGTATCGGAGCTATAAGTCTCCTTGATGGGTAAGAAATGAGCTGACTTAGTCAGTCGATCGACTATAACCCATATTGTGTCGTTTCCTTTGCTCGTTTTTGGTAACTTGGTGATAAAATCCATAGTTACACACTCCCATTTCCATTCAGGAAGTTCAGGCTGTTGTAGCAAGCCAATTGGCTTTTGATGCTCAGCCTTGACTTGCGCACAAGTCAAGCATTTGGCTACATAGGCGGCTACAGACTTTTTCAAGCCTATCCACCAATAGTTTGCCTTTAAATCCTGATACATTTTGTCTGCTCCGGGATGGACAGAATATTTGGAACTATGGGCTTCCTGGAGGATAATATCTCGTAGTCCTCCATAAATAGGAACCCATATCCGCCCATTCAATCTCAAAAGTCCATCCTTGTGAAGAGTTAATTGCTCCTCAGTTACTCCCAACTTTTCCTTAGGATAATTAGCTTCTAACACAGCCTCTCGTTGTGCAGCTAATATCCTTTCAATCAAGTTATTCCTTACTTCCATCCTCCTCGCATTGATTCGGATGGGTTTCATCCTTTCTTTCCGGCTCAGGGCATCAGCGACTACATTCGCCTTGCCGGGATGGTACCTGATCTCACAATCATAATCATTCAAGGTCTCCATCCAACGGCGTTGCCTCATGTTTAGCTCCTTCTGATTGAACAAATGTTGAAGGCTTTTGTGATCTGAATAGATCACAAACTTGATTCCATATAGATAATGCCTCCACAGTTTTAGTGCGAATACAACGGCACCCAGCTCCAAGTCATGGGTGGTGTAATTCTTTTCGTGCACCTTCAACTGTCTTGAAGCATAGGCAATCACCTTGCCTTTCTGCATGAGCACACACCCCATGCCAGTGTGTGACGCGTCGCAGTAAACTACGAACTCTTCGGTACCTTCTGGTAGCGTCAACACAGGAGCGTTGCTCAGTCTTTGTTTCAAAATATCAAAGGATTCTTGCTGTTTAGGGCCCCAAATAAACGTTTCCTTCTTCTTGGTTAGAGAAGTTAAGGGCGCAGCAATCCTTGAGAAATTCTCAATGAATCTTCTGTAGTATCCTGCCAATCCCAGGAAACTACGGATCTCTGTGGGCGTCTTTGGCTCTTGCCAATTCATGATCGCCTCTACCTTAGCGGGATCCACCTGGATACCACGCTCACTTACGACATGTCCAAGAAATTGGACTTCTCGTAGCCAGAATTCGCATTTAGAAAATTTGGTATAGAGTTTCTCACGTTGCAGCAATTTAAGAATACATCGTAGGTGTTTCTCATGGTCAGCTTTATTCTTTGAATAGATAAGGATTTCGTCGATGAATACGATGACAAATTTGTCTAAATACGGCTTGCAGACGCGATTCATGAGATCCATGAACGCAGCCAGTGCATTTGTGAGCCCGAAAGGCATCACTAGGAACTCGTAGTGACCGTAGCGAGTCCTAAATGCTGTTTTATGCACGTCTTCATCTCTGACCTTCAGCTGATGGTAGCCCGACCTCAAGTCGATCTTTGAGAAATAGCTAGCCCCTTGCAATTGATCAAACAAATCGTCGATCCTTGGCAATGGGTATCTATTCTTTATCGTGACTTTATTAAGTTCTCGATAATCGATGCACAGACGCATCGATCCGTCCTTTTTCTTCACAAACAGGACAGGTGCTCCCCAGGGAGACGAACTAGGCTTGATGAAACCTTTTGCTAACAGTTCATCTAGCTGGGTCCTCAGTTCCTTCATTTCAGTCGGTGCTAGCCTGTAGGGTGCTCTAGCAATAGGAGCTGCTCCAGGGATGATATCTATTCTGAATTCCACTTGCCTATCTGGTGGCAACCCAGGTAGATCTTCGGGGAAAACTTCTGGATACTCCGAAATGACAGGAATGTCCTCTATCCTTGGTTTGGGTTCTTCAATAATCACTTGTGCCATGTAGATGACACAGCCTCTTTTTAAGCATCTTGAAGCTTTGAGCATAGTTACGTTCTCGGGCAATCCATACTGCGTATCCCCTCGAATGGTGAGCGATTCACCAGTCGGGGTCTTTAGCACTATTTGTTTTCTATTGCAGACGATCTGGGCCTGGTTGTGGGATAACCAGTCCATACCCAGAACAATGTCAAAACCAGCCAGATTAAAGGGAAGTAGAGATAGAGGAAAAGAATGGTTCTTAATGGATATCATACATCCCTCTAATATAGTGGAGACGGTTTCTACAGTGCCGTCTGCTAGCTCTACCTCGTATTTCACATTTAGGGTTTTGATAGGCATGTTCAGCAATTTGCAAAATTTTTGGTCTACAAAGGATTTATCAGCGCCTGAATCGAAAAGTACTCTTGCAAATATATTATTCACGAGAAAAGTACCTGTGATTACGTTGTCGTCTTGCAGGGCTTTCTTCACATCCATTTTGAAGACTCTAGCGTTATTCTTTTTGGTTTCTTCAGTCTTCTTTGCGAACTTGGGGCAGTTGCTTTTGATGTGCCCCTTCTCACTACAGTTGTAGCAGGTCGCATCTTTAATCTTCTTACAGTCCACAGTCTTGTGGTCTTTGGACTTGCACAGTCCACAAGTATGCGTCTTTGACTGAGACTGTGAGTTCGGCCCAAACCTGCATTTCCCAAAGTGGAATTTTTGGCAGTTTTTGCACTTGGGCTTCTCCCCGGTTTGTTGCCCATCTTTTCTCGACTCGGTCCCTCTCTTGCCATCACCGTTTCCACGGTGTTTCTGTCCCGACCTTCGTGAGGTTTCATCCTCACGCTTCCTCTTCTCGGCTTCTTTGTTCCTCTGCGATCTCAGTCAGACCGCGTCCATCGTGAGGGACAAAGAAAGGTCAGTCACAGACCTGAAGGTCGTTGGCCGAGAGGCCTTCACACTAGCCTTTATCGCGGGTTCTAATCCCCCGATAAAACGAGCGATTCTCCTTGGTTACGGGTTTACTAAATATGGAACCAAGCGAGACATCGTGTTGAAGCTCGTCAAGTAGGCCTGGCAGTCCAGATTTGTCATCACCAATGACACAAAATCGGACTCTATTTTCTCCACCTCATGCTGAGGGCAGTAGTTCTCCTTGATGAGAGAAACGAATTCCTCCCACGTCATGCTGTAAAGCACAGCTTTTCCCGAGGCCTGAACCAGCGCCCTCCACCAAGCTAGGGCCTCGCCCTTAAACGACTGCGACACAAACTTTACTACATCCCTTTCCGCGCAGCCACTGATGTCCACCACTGTGTCCATCTCATCCAACCATGTCATACATTCGACGGCACCCTTCTCCCCCATAAAGTCTCAGGGTTTACAAGACACAAAGTACTTGTATGTGCAGCCCATGGCCCGAGAAGCATCGGTATACTCCCTTTCGCGACGAACACTATTTTCGTTTGACGAGTGGTTGTCGTCGTCTTTCTTGGGCTTGGACGAGTGGTTATCGTCGTCCTTCTTAGGTTTGGATAGTGGTTTGCTGTGGGTTTTTGAGTGTGTCTTTGGCTTTGATGGTGGTTTGGAAACTGTTCTGCTTCGAGATTCTGTATATTGTCGATCTAGAGATGCTTGCACAGCGTTGTCGACAAGAGCCTTGAGTTGAGCGCCCGTTAGATTTATTTGGGCATTATCATAATCATCTTCATTTGTATGACTACTTCCTCCATTAGGATTCGCCATAGTAGCTTGTATCTGCTGCAGAAGATAATGAAAATTCTATTTAGGAGTTTATCATTGAATTGTCTTTTATGGCAATTCATTAACCATGGTAACGAAGACCATATCCGGTTAATTTGTTACTCACTTTATATTTAGGATTTGAACATACTTATCCTAACCACAATTAATATTGCTAGCGGCATAAAAGCCTAGTCACGAGGACGTTATTATAATATTAGCCGAGATTACAGAGAATCGAGGTATGAAGGTTTGAACCGTAGTCCTTTTACTCCTTCTGACAGGGAGTCCTAAACCACCACTGTCTTTTGCCTTATTATGACAATATGTATGGCCCGTAGGCACTACATCGCTTATGGATGTTTAACAAGTGATCATCTTTACTGATGATTTAACCCATGATTTATTATATCATTAATTTGGGTTTTGGAATCCTTTAAAGGATTCTTGTATAAGAATGACGTGTGTGACTTTAACGAATCACATCTGTCATGATTGTTAACATGCTTACAGAGGTTAACAGGGAATCAGAATCTTTTAATTAGGTCTTACCATCTTGGCTGGATCTTAAAAGACACCTGGCTAGGTTTCACTCTGAAGATTCTTTATTTAGGCAGATCAAATTAAAAGGAATGATTTTGATTTATTTCATATATAGTAATAACAAAATGAAATTCATAACATAACATTCCAAAATTTTAATACGATTACACACCGCCCTAAACGGGACTTTTAAACAGTACATACCTACATAGAGGTTAAAATAAGAGACAAGTCCACGTAGGGACTAATACAAGATAAGTGTCCATGCAAGGACTAAAAGATAAGTCCACGTAGGGACTGAATACGATAAATGTCCACGCAGGGACTTCTTTTATAATAAACATTACATTAGAACATACATAAGGACTAATGATCACGTTTCTTCTTCTTGCCCTTCAGTAGGTTTGCTAAGCCCTTGAGGAATCCTCGGTGGCTCTTACGTTCTTCCTCGAAGTCTCTTTCCACACGGCTCAAACGGTGGAGTATTTCTTCTTGTTCGGGAGGAGAGAAACGTGGTTGTGGCGCCTGTTGCGGAACTGGAGGTCTGGGAGGTGCTGGGTACCCATGAGCTGAGTAGTCCGATACTCCCATGTTTCCATGAGCTCCGTCGGGATAGCGGGCATTATACCTAGCCGCTACCACATATGGGTCGCGCTCATAGTTGTAGTTGTAATGTGCTTGCGACGATGGTTCGAACGGGTTGTAAGCCGTTGGGCCCGTGTACGCAGGTATTGGGTGGTCATACCCAAATGGTGGCGAAGTTGGTGCAGCTGGTGCGGAGTTCGCCTCCTGTACGGGACTTGAAGGTCCTTCTTCTTGTAGTGGCGGGTAGTGGCTACTACTAGAGTGTCGATGGGTGCTGAAGTGAAATTCCCCTCCTCGGGTGGACATACGAGCATTTGTCCTCCTACGCCTTGGCGGATCAGGCATTACTGGCTGTACCGGTGGCGGAGGTGGTGGCGTAACTGCCACGAAACGTGGATCCTCGGAGGGATCTCGCGGATGTTGCGGCTGTTGTGATGTCTGTGGCGTGTGGTACCACTCGTGTTGATTAAACAATGCCATGAAGCTATCTGGTCCCTGATAGGGTGTACCATGAAAGGATGACCCATCAGAGATTTCTATTGGATGCGTGGGCGTACCACGAGCAGGTTCTGTTGGATCAGTATCCTCGTCCATATGATCTTCGGAGAAGTGATCTTGTGGTCCTAACGGAACAAAGCCTGAAGGTTCCTGGATGTAGTCAGCTGGATTAAACTGACCTCTGAAGTATGGAGTAGGGTCGTCAAAATTTCGGTGCGAAACCGAACGCTGTAGAGGTATGAAGGAGGGTTGCGGGTTGTTGGGATCATTTTCGGAATTTGGCCCGAATGAGTGCCGGTATGATGGCGTCGAGCTATGCGAGGTGGAATGCCTCGCAGGTTCATAAAGGTCTCTTCGCCTTTGCGGTTCTTCACTCCTTGTGGTCGAAGGAGCTCGCGTATTTGAAGGTCCAGCCTCGTGATCGTTGTGAGTAACGATCTCTCCTCTGCCTCTTCTTCCCCTTCCTCTTCCTCAGAAAATCACTGGCGGCATATTTCCTGCTTTCAAAACTTTAAATAACAATAATAAAAGAAAAGACAAACTTGGAATAACAATTCGAATTTGTCCTATGTTCTTGTCTAGACTCAAGTATGTGCAATTGTGTCACTGAGATTAAACACATTAGGATAGTGTTTAATTCACTCAATGTTGGCTCTGATACCAACCTGTCACACCCCGATTTCCACGTGTATCACCGATGGGCCCGGTAGGGGATTATCGTGACGTAGTTGGCAACAATATAGTCAAACCACAATATATAAATGCACAGCGGAAGCATAAAGATGAATATGATTCAACCATTTACTGTAATATCAGATGTATCACAAGTAGTTGAATAGTATCCACAGGAGGGATCAAAATCAATAAAAATGTTGTTCAACAGATAAGACATCAAGCTTGTGAGACTTCTTAAGATGCTATGGAGCTAATGCCAGCCGATTTCGTGTAGTACCTGCACTTAATCTTTTTGGGAAAATACGTCAGTTTACACTGGTAAATACATTCAACCGACACTTTTAAAAAATGTTTATAAAAATTGATTTGAATGCACGAGGCACAAATTCTTTTATAACTTGGGAGAATTATTTAAAATTATAATCTTATGAACGAATTACATGTTCCTTTTATGCGTTCAGTAGCCCGGATCTAGTCCGGGTTAAAGATCAATAGACACACCACATTGCGTAAAACCGAGGTGGGTAAACCATCGGCTACGTCTTTTAATAGTATAGACATAATACCGAGTGTACGCCTACACCCGACTGTCAAGGTCGTGGCCATTTCTTCGAATGATGCCAAGGATATCCGGGACATGGTCATTAACCCCTGTTGGTGCATGTTTGTGACAACAGCTTAGATTTGGTCTTTGGATATCTTGTAATTAGTTAAACGATAAACAGTTAGCGGGTTTAGCTTTGTAATAGTTAGTTGTTATGTTTGGGCTAACTAAACCCAAGGAATTGGGTGATGGGGGCGAATTGGGCCTGTCCAATTCGCAGCCCAGGAGTCTTTAACCTAGCCCAGTTGTGAACCTTGTGTTATATAAACAAGGTTAGACATTAGGGTTAAGGTTAATCAGCCAAAAACAGTGTTTGAGAGAGTAAATTCGTGAGAGCAATTAGGCTTGGACGAAAATTAGGGTTAGGGTTTGATTGATTGTAATACGTTTGTTTGATAATCAATAGAAACCCGGTTTGAAAGTGATTGCTGATTTCTGTTTCTACACTTTTCTGCTACAATCTGATCTAGAGGATTCCGCACTCTAGGTTAGATAGACGATTCTGTGAAAGATCCATACATCAAGGGGACCTACAATTGGTATCAGAGCATTAGGCTCTTGAAGGCTCGGTTCAGAATTGGCTGCTGCAGAAAACTAGGGTTTTGGATTGTGGTTAAAAAAAAAAAATTCGAAATTTTTTGGATATTGTTCTTGAGATTTTCGAAAATTTTAGGGTATTTTGATCTTATTTGGTATTTAATTTTGCTGTTTAAGTGTTTTTGGTTGCAGGTTTGGTTGACTTTTGAAGGATTTTGGCAAGAAAGTCTTGAAGATTCGAAGATTGTTCTTCGTGTTCTTCGTGTTCTTCGTATTTTCTTCAAAAAGTTCGGCTGATTTGGTGTTTAATTTTGCAGGAAACTGTTAGAAGAATCTGGAAAATCTTTAGAAATTTCGAACAGATTGAGTTTCCAAAATTTTCTAGCAAATTTGCTGAATTCGGATAAATACTCTGACAGACCAGCAAATTTAACCTCGGTGACCGGTGAAATTAAATTTCCCAATCATCTGATCAAGCGAATTTAACTTCGGTGACCGGCGAAATTAAATCCAAAGGCGACTTTGGTAACCGTATAATTTTCCTCAGCGAAATTATTACGGTGATCGGTGAAATTAACCGTCGTGCCAGCAAAATTGACTTGCCAGCGAAGTTATCTAGAGAAATTATCCAGCAAAATTAATTCGATCAGCTAGCATATTTATTCCAGCGAATTTAAAAAGCTAGCATATTTATAATTCCTCTACCAGCGAAATTAACTTGGTTTGCCAGCAAATTTAGCGTGACACGGTGAAATTAACTTGGTTTGCCAGCAAAATTAGCGTGACACGGTGAAATTAAGTTGGTTTGCCAGCAAAATTAAAAGGTGGAGTGGAGGAACTAGATACGCATAGAGGAATTAACGTTTTCGTGAATAGAAAGTGATCCATTGCTCGTTTGACGAAACCGTCTACACCGTTGGACTCGGTTGATTTTTAGGACCAAAAAAAAAAAAAAAAAAAAAAAAAAAAAAAAAAAAAAAAAAAAAAAAACCCTCTGGAAAATCCCGAAATCGGTTTTTGACATTATATATCATTGGACTCGTCTTTTCGAGACGATTCTAAAGGTGTAATTTGGTAACCACTGTTTTCGGAAATATTTTGTACGGTTTTCTCAGTCTGCAACGTTTAAAATGTCGAACATGACAAACTTGAATGCTCCAAAGATGATGAAGGTGGAGAATTATCTTACATGGAAGGACAACTTCAAATCCTTCATAAAATCTCAGGATGCACGAATGTGGATATGTATTGAAGATGGGTACATAAACCCAGTACATGATTTTGAGGGCAGACGACGTAGAACAGACTACGTGAACATGAATGAGGCTGATAAGAAAGTGTATGAAGCTGAAAAGAGAGCTTTAGCTGCAATAAAGTCATCCTTACCTGATAGCATCAAGCATACCTTCTCAAAGTACACAAATTCAAAGGATATGTGGGATGCATTACAAAAGCGATATCAGGGAAATGAATGCGCCACTCAGGCCTTCATGGCAGAGATAGTGCCAGTTGATGAGGCTGAAACTAGTGTGAGTGATGTTGAATCTCAAGTGGAGAATGCTGAAGCAAAAGTGGATGCTGAAGTAGAGAAAGAGAGTGAAGCTAAACAGGTTGTTGCTGATCAAACCACAGAAGTTCATGAGAAAGAGGTACAATCTAATTCTGTGTGTTTGAGGTGTCGTGAACTACAGGGTGAGGTTGACAGGTTGTCAACTCAAAATCAAAGTCTGGTGAGTGAGATGTCTAGTATAAAAGAGTCAAACTTTTTTGCTAAAAGAAATGAATCTCTGTACTTGAAGAAGATAAAAGGTTATGAAAGTGAAATCGAAGCCTTAACATGCAAGTTAAACGAAAAACTTCAAGTAATAGACTTAGCTCACGAAATGATGGCTGAGAAAACAAAAGAGATTTCTGAAAAATGCAAAGAGTTGTCAGATGCACAACTCAAAATCATTGAACTTGAACAGAAATTAAGTCAATTCAGAGATTCGTCTTTTGTTATGAAACACATGATGGGTGGGTTAAAGAAGAGTAATGACAAGACTAGTGTGGGATATAATGAAGTCCCACCTCCTCTTAGTCATGACTATTCTTTCCTCCCGGATGAAAATGAGCTAGCAGCCTGTATGTCAACTGCACCAAGTAGTTTCGGATCGACATCAAGTCAAGGTGATGGGTCTGAGAGTTGTGATGCCAGGAAGAACAATAACAGGGAACCTTTGAAAAAGAAAAATTCACCTCCTAAGAGCAAAACTCAAACCTTTGTTAAAAAGATTAATTTTGTTCAAGGTAGTGATATGAAAAATGAAACTGCTGTTATTGAAAAAGAATCAAATGTAGAGTTTGCTAAAAATAAAAACAAAGAAAAATCTGAATCAAAGCAAACTGAACAAAATTCTTCCAAGGCATCATCACCATCTGACAAGGGATCTACCTCAGAGACTCCAACTAAGAAGTCTTTGAAAAGGAGATCGTGCTTCCGGTGTCACATAAAGGGACATGTAGCTAGCTGCTGTCCTAACAAAAATGGTGAAGCACAAATGAGTGACAAACAGAGAGGGAAATTACCAGAGAGGAGTGGTAATAGTGAGGAGAAATGCTCAAATTCTCCAAAGAAATCTGCTCCTAAGCAACCACAAAATGTTGTTGTTGGTGTAGATAAGGCTGGAACAGGAACTCCACAAGTTCCACATTTTCAAAGAAATCAACCTAGATTTCAGCCTAGATCTCCACCAGGCAGATATCAGAGACCTAGAAGCAGTTCACCTAGAATGAACAATTTTAATGGAAATACAAATAATTTCAGAAGTCAAGGTCAATATCAAAATCGATACCAGAATAATGGTGGTCGAAATTTCTATAACAATGGCTTTAGAAATTATAACAATCAAGCTTCTTGGAATCAAAATGTAAGGTTTCAAAATCAAAATTTCCAAAGGTCAAATTGTCCAAGTGTATATAGGAACCCTCAGGACCAAAGGCCTAGTGGAAATCAAAATCAAATTCCAACAGGTCTGAGATCCAAGACTCCAGTTAGGAGTAATGGATATTGGATGGATGTTCCAGTAGTTGTTGGTGAATTTGGACGACCCAAGACCATTAAGGCTTGGGTCCCCCAATCTAACTAATTTCTAAGTTAGTGTGTGCAGGAGCTGCTAAGGAGGATTATCAACTTATGTTGATAGTGGCTGCTCTAGGCACATGGCGGGGGGTGTGAGATTGTTGATATATATTTTTTAAATGATTTAAATTGAAGTTCAAAGTGCTTAGTCGACACAGAGGATAACCTGGCAGATCTTTATACTTAAGCATTTGACAGGGCTCGCTTTGAACATTTAGTCGAACTCAACGGGATGAGGAATCCTGAATAACTGGTTTTTCATAAGAATTTTTTGTAAATAGTTTACTGTTTTCTTAAAAATCAAAAACACAAAAAAAAAATTGAAAAATCAAAAACATAAAAAAAATAGAAAATCAAAAATGAGTTATCACTGTGTGAAAAGGAGAAATGATAGTACATCAGCAAGTTAGACTGTCACACTAAACATAAAATTAAATTGCTTAAGTGTGATAGCAGCTTCATCATATGATGTACCAGTAGGCAAAAAGCATGAAATAATCAACTTACCAATGTGATATAAACTTAAATGAACTGAATATGAGTGGGGAACACATCAGTGGTGTATGGTTTAATGACCTTAATTCTTGCGTTGATAGATTCCCAAAATCTGAAGTTTTGGGTCTTTATACTGTTGTTTCAACTAGGGATATCTTGGCTGTCTGTCTGTTAGAACTAAAATTGTACATGACCCCAGGAAAGATAGTCACTTGGAATTAGCTCATTTCTATTTGAATGTCTGTATATTTCCCGATACACACAATTTTGATCTGATTCTGAAATCTTCTCTGAAAAAAGTCGTGTACCTCCTCTGCTGCATCCAGATATATGCTGACCTGGAGGTGCTAGGCAACGACAGCTTCTGCTGCATCCAGATACATGCTGACCTAGCTGTACGTTGTCGCACTATAGATCTAATACACCCGAAAGAGGCCCTCAAGTGCCCAAAAGAAACCCAAGAAACCTATATCAAACTGAGAAAATCTCATTTGATCTGTATATTATACCATCTCTACTAAAGATCTATTCTGTTCTCTTCTCAACCTATTCCCAGTTAAGATTTCAGAAATCTGGATTGGACTTGTGAAATATGTGGTAGGGAAGATACTTGCATGATAGAGTGTGTTGTTTATATTTCCAGGATTTGATTAGTATTTATTTGGGTGTTCATTGTTAAGAAATCAAAACATGATAAAACAGATTATATGCAGAACTGGACACAGTCAGGATATCTTGAAGGATGATATCAGTATACTCACCTACTACGATGAACCTTTGTGCATACCTTGATCGTGGGGGTATATCCTGAAGTGGGACACGCTCGTATTTCAGAAAATAAAATTACCTTAATGTATCATACGGTGAAGGTACTTGAAATGTTCATGCATTTTGTTTAAGTGGACAAACATACTGGTAATCGTCTTGAACTGTTTTTCACGAAAAAATTGAATAAAGAATTATCTAATTGTGTGAAACAGTTTGATTGTGCTGATATGATCTTCTTACCAGTGATTCTCACAAAAATAGAGTGTTTATTGTTTTTGTTATTTACTTGCTTTCAGAAAATATAAAAATCCAAAAATAGTGTCATTTTCTGTTTAAAATTCTTAACGTACGAAAAACTGTTATTCTTGGAGGAATTGTTACTGATAGGGGGAGACGGTGTTAGAAAGTGAGTTCAAAATTTTAAATCAGACAGGTTCTTTTGTGTTGGACAAAATGTTTTGCGTGTTGGTGATAAGTTGAAAAAGCTTAATCTGTTATACAGTTTAACAAATCTCTTGAAAAATAATAATTTATTTAACTTTGTTGAAAAATTCTTATGGTTTCTCGAGATGTTTGTTTTATAGTATACAGATTGAAGCAGTTTGTTGCTGAGAAGTTGCTGTGACGTGTGAAGATGAGAGTTTGATTTGCTGCATGGTAGAACCTCCTTTCTAAATTGCAGACAAGATTGAAGAGTTGAAGATTGCTGTGCAAATGCTAAACTGGAGTTTATTCAAGTGCTAACGTGTTGAAGATTTGGTGATTGGATGCATCAGCTTAGGGGGAGTCTGTTGCTGACAGAAGCTATTGAAGCTGAAGCTATCCAAAGACCAAAGACAGTGCAAGACTGCATGAAGATTGCAAGAAGACCGAAGACAAAGTTTTGACTCAAGACAAAGTTTTTATGAAGCTATTGTCAAGGGGGAGTTTGTTGGTGCATGTTTGTGACAACAGCTTAGATTTGGTCTTTGGATATCTTGTAATTAGTTAAACGATAAACAGTTAGCGGGTTTAGCTTTGTAATAGTTAGTTGTTATGTTTGGGCTAACTAAACCCAAGGAATTGGGTGATGGGGGCGAATTGGGCCTGTCCAATTCGCAGCCCAGGAGTCTTTAACCTAGCCCAGTTGTGAACCTTGTGTTATATAAACAAGGTTAGACATTAGGGTTAAGGTTAATCAGCCAAAAACAGTGTTTGAGAGAGTAAATTCGTGAGAGCAATTAGGCTTGGACGAAAATTAGGGTTAGGGTTTGATTGATTGTAATACGTTTGTTTGATAATCAATAGAAACCCGGTTTGAAAGTGATTGCTGATTTCTGTTTCTACACTTTTCTGCTACAATCTGATCTAGAGGATTCCGCACTCTAGGTTAGATAGACGATTCTGTGAAAGATCCATACATCAAGGGGACCTACAACCCCCCAAAGGCTTTTAAGTAACAAGACTGTTTAAATGAGCCGATCAAATTTAATACCCACTCAGCGTGGAGGATTTAATGCTCAATCAAGCGGTATTTTATATATACCGTAACCCAAGCCCGTAATACGGAAAATAAGTTAAAAGTATTTACCTTTGCAAGTATTGTCTTTAATCGGTTAAATCACAGATATCTTTTACTGGGGCTCCTATTCTGGAACGAAGGTTTTAAAATAACCTATTAGAATCCTAACGGGTCTTTATATTAGCCGTAGCCTAGACCGGTCAGTTTCGAGGGATAGGTACGGTTTAATCGCGTGAAAGGCGAAAACCGAGAACGGAATGTGATTCTGACCCAACAAGTTCGGAGACTTGTTTTATATGGGTTTAATATTCACACTCTGGATTTTGTGGTCAAGATGATATGGTTTGACCCGCATCGGCTAATTTATGTAACTAGTTACATAAGCCGAACCGTGAGCGCAATAGGTGCAACGGGCAACCGTAGGAGTCCTACACTGTTTTCCTAAGTCAATATACTTTAAAGAGGTTGTGGTATCAGTAGGATACCTTCCATAATGCCCGTAACGAGTTTTTGTTCATTATACGCCCCGTAGGGGTTTTCCGGTCATTTTAAAGACTTTTAAAGGGATTTCTGAGTTCTACAGGAAACTTAAGTTTTGGCCGAAAAGGGCATATTTGGTATTTACCGAACCGTAGCCATAACCGCAGGTTATGAGCAGGTTAAAATTAATTAAAAATCTTTAAAAATCCCAAAATATTATTTTACTACAGTGGGTAAAAGTTTTGGTGACGAAATCTTGGTTTAGGTAGGCGTTACGCTAATTGCGCTGTTTATTACAAAAGTTTCTTATAAATGCGCTATTTAGCATAACTCCCATTCTAGACCTCGGATTGGCGTGAAACTTTAGGGACATGCTTAGAATTTAGTAAGCAAGGTTATGGTCCCTTCACGTGTCCGAAATACTCGTTTTATTTTACAAAGGGCGTTATGGTCAACTTTTAAGTAACTAACGGAAATGCGTAGAAGACTCGGACAAACAATGAACCGGTCACAGAGGGTGAAACCATCACGTGACCTGGTCCTAAGAGAGTCCTAAGGCATATCTACATTGCACTAAAACGGGTCAGAACTGAAGTTAAAGCAAAAGTCAAACTTTTGCGACATTCGGCTCCGAACCGGGTCAATATAGCAAATGGCCGAATCAAACGAGCTTAGACAAGTTTATATACTTAATATCATGTTTTATGATCATCAAAATAGGTTTCATAGCATATACATTACAGATTATGTACCAAATTGCAAAATGACTTTCTGTTGACTTTTTAAGTGCACGTTTGACTCGACATTCGACATAGTTAGAGTGGTGATCAGTGGGAACCCTTTTAGGGGTTTATTACCCACATAAATACCAACACAGAGCTACTTTTGATTCGAGTTAGGACTGAGCCATTGAGAACTTATCTCGAAGTCAAACCGTGGTTACGACGGTTTGATTTTTAGCTATTTAACTAAGCAAAACTAAACCATAAATGTTCTAAATAGCTTACAGAAGCTTGAGCACTGTTTGGAATTCTAGAAGAAGACTTGGGAGCTTCAGAAATGATCAAGGGAATGTGTTTTGAAGTGTGATGAACTTATGCACATTGTAGCCTATTTATAGTGAAAGAAAGGCCTTAAGATCCTTACAACTCAGCCTACAAGTGAGTATGGATGATGGGCAGGTGGCCTAGAGTGCTATGGGTCGAGTAGAGGGCAACCATGCTTCACTTATTGCTCATTTGGTCGTTCACTAGCTCAAAAGGCAAGTCTGTCCAAACATTCTGCATCTGGGCGTCTCACGCGGCCCGCATGGAAGAACCATGCACTTTTTACGCGGGCCGCCTGAGTTCTAATATCAGACGCGTACAAATAGAAGGCTCGCGGCCCGCGTTAACTTACTCCAATTCTTAACGCGGCCCGCGTGATGTCAGATTTTCAGGATTTTTAAATCTTTTGTAATCATGACAAAATCCTGGTAATTAATAACGAAATCTTCGGTAATTAATTACCTTACCTTTCGGGTTTGAAGGGGTAACTTTGCGATTTGGCCCTTGATTATTTACAACTAAGGGTCTCGTGTTATTTACCCGCATTGTTAAGTCCCCGGTTATCTTGTTAATTATTCGGAAAGCCTTGACTTTCATTGTTGACGCTTTTAACCCTTCTCGTACGAATTTGATCATTACTTTCTCGTTTTAAAACTGAACTTCGCGGAATTTATACATTATATTCTAGTGAGCGTATTTTACTGTTACAAAGCCTCGGGTACGTCAAAGGGTCACTCAGAGGTATAATTAAACATGTTGACACAGTTAACCCCCGCAGCTTGTAATCTCTCACTTTCTCTCGCGTTTCGCTTCCGTACGATCCATGATTTATTCGTTTGAAGGTACGAGCACCATTTAGGGTTACTATACAGTATACTTACCCTTGTTTGACATTTATAACCCTCGAATTTATATATTTTCAAGGTTTGTCAACATTAGTCCTTTATTAAATATAATACGCCACGTGTAAACTTAAGACACGTGTCAATACATTATTGGACACAAAATTTCGAGGTGTTACAGTAGCGGATTCTCATCATTTCCAAGTGTCAATCCTAAAGAGTCAAATACAAGTTTTCATTCTCAGAGTACAAAGACAGGAAATGGTTATGTGATTCAGTGCAACATCGCTCTAAATCTTCCAAAAGGTCAAAGTTTTTTGGAAGAAACCGCTAAAGATCACATGACTTTACTTGGATCTGTGTTACTTTCATATGAAGGTTTAGTTGCTGGTTGGATCGGGAATCCTATGCTCACAAAGGAGGATTACGATCAAATAGACGCCGAAGAGATGGAACTGATGGACATTAAATGGTGTCTAGCGAGTGTTCTTAGACGAGCTGAAAAGTTTAAACTGATTACTGGGAGAAATGACTTTCTCGATGCACATGTATCTACTTTAGGTTTTGATAAATCTAAAGTTACTTGTTTTCGATGCAGGGAGAAGGGCCATTTCAAGCGAGAGTGCAAGAACAGGGAAGCTAGTGGTGCTCAGAATCCGTTCGGAAAAGACGATTACTACCGGAAAGCCATTTATCAACAGGTCGGTCAATCACAAGACTCACAGACGGCTCATGGTAGAAAGATTGAGGATTCAAAGAGAGCGTGTTTAGTAGATTTCAACTGGAACAACTACATATCACCTGAAAGCAAAGCATGTATAGTCGATCAAGATGATGAAAGACTACCTGAAGGCTTCAGCTGGGATATGTTTGTTGATGAAAAAGGAGAGTACAAAGCTTTCATCACTAAAATTGTCAGAGAACCAGACATGTTTGCCACGTGGATGAAGTCGATTGGTGAGACTGTGAAGAGTGTGGCGGAAGAGTCTATTACATCTGACAAAAGCTCAGAAAGTGCTGATGAAAACTCACAGAGTTCAGATGAGAGTGTACAAAACGATGTTAGCTCAGAAAAATAAGTTGTCTTTGATCAAACACCATCTGATTTATCAGATGCTAGTTCTGAAAAGTCTGCACAGTTTGATCAATCACCAATTGATGATAGTAGTGATGATGAGGAAGAGAAACATATCAATGTTGCTAAATCTCATCTTTCTCCTGAAAGTTTTCATTTTTATTTTGCAGATCGCATGGAGAAACTGAAGGAGAAACGAGCTGCTAAAGAACAACAACAAATGAAAACTGAAGATGTTGTTCAGAATGTGAATATTGAAAGTGTTGCTGAGGAGATTGCAGAAGCTGAGAAGGTGATTGAAGCAGAAAAGGTGGTTGAAGTGGTAAAAACAATCGAAGTTGAAAAGATTGTTGAAGTTGTTAAGCCTTGTGAAAAATGTTTGGAAGCATGCAAGGAATGTGCAGCAAAGAATGAGAAAATTGCAGAGTATGAAAAGAAGAAGGAGCAGTTGCTGTTCAATCTCAACTATGTGAAAGAATCTTATGATGTCTTGAACAAAACAGTAACTGGTCTTCAAAAGACAAATTCTGAAAGAGAACAGGCACTAACGATGATGAATGCGGTCATGATGTCAAAGCAGAAAGCTATCAACTTTTACATCGAAGAGAGTGCTAAGTGGAAGCAAGAGTTGGAGACAGAAAAGATTGAGAATGAGAGAATTAGACGTTTACTACAAAGTTATTCTAGTTCTGATTATCTCATTGATCATATTTACCCAACTGTTGCAGGTATGGAAGCTTTTCAAGATAACAAGCCAAAGAAGAAAGATAGTGGTAAGAAACCGACTGTTAGCTATAACAAGTGTCCACCTCCAATTTGGGAAGGGTATTCTCCTAGAAAACCAAACGAGGAGCAACTTGAAAAAGCAGTCAATATAAAGCTTAAAACCGACACAACTGATGAATTACCAGAAAACATTGACGTCACGTTTACCTCGTCTGACACTGATCATGAGTCTGAGTTAATCAAAAAGGTGGTCGATCAGGTGTTGGATACTGATGAGGAGTCCGAGTCAAAGTCTGAGTCTGGAGGGTCAAATTCGTCAGTCAGCAGTCCAAAGTCGTTGGTTAAACGGTCTTATAGTAAAGAATTTTTGTTATCAAAAACAAATTTGGATAATGAAACATTTGAAGTAGCATACACTCTAAATGATTCTGACAAATTATACTCTGACAAAGAGTTTCCAATAAGAAGTGTTTGTTTTGACATGATCAAAAAGGTTTTCAAAATGACAGAAATTAATATTTCTGAAATAAAAGATTTAAATCTTACTGAAAAACCTAGAAAATACACTTCAAGAGTTCAACAACGTCTAAACAAGAAAAAAAGTTACAATTCTGGTTCTGGTTTTCAAAAGAAACCAAACCAAAATCGTAGCTACAAAAAGAAAGGTTTAGGATTTGTTCCACCAGAAAATCATAAAAATATGAAAAATTCTAAAACAAAAACAGAATTTGTGTCAGGTAGAAGTGCTGAAGATGAACAGAAGAAACCATTCTAGAGACAGTCAAATCAAGAGTTTCTTGCTGAAAAGAAGAAGAATGGAACTGAAGTGTTTCATCCAAAGGAAACTCGAACCTGTTACAAGTGCAATGAAGCTGGTCACATTGCATGGAACTGTCAAAAAAATGCCAAAACAAAACAGGGAGTTTCTAGGAAATTGAAAGAAAAGCTTGTTGAGGTTGAACCACCAATTGAGAAATTTAAGATTTTTGAAAATTCAACTTATGAGATTGGTGAGTGTTCTAAAAAGAATTTTTACAAAAAGAAAGAGAAAAACAACCAAGTGTGGGTTGTTAAAAAGGTTGAAGAGAAAGTCGGCGATGAATCTGGTTCCACAAAGCCAGAAGAGCCACAGGATGAAGTGAAAATTTCAGTGAATGGTGATGAGTTTCCATCACTAAAGTTTGAAGAGGTTAAACAAAAGGTTGGTAAGGTTGAAATCTCGAATCAATTTTACACTGAGAAAAATAAGTTTGATGTCGAGAAAACATTCAATGGGAATGTAAAGAAAATTTTTGGGAAAATGTTGAATGGGAAAGCTAAGGGGGTTAAAGATTTTTATGCAACTAAAAAGGCAACATACAACCCCACTGCGCAAGAATTGAAAGCCATCAAGTCTGAAAAGACTTGGATGGAAGTTTGTTTTCCTTGAAGTCTAATGACTATGCCGGAGATCCCAAGTTTATATCGTGGATCAGGAATCGGCATTCTTCATGTTTAATAAGTTTGTATGAAAGTTTGTTGAAATCGTTAAAATTTTACAGGTGATAGGACTACGCCGGAGCTTCCAGGTTGGTAAGTGTGAAGCAGGAATCGGCATCCTGGTTGATAAAGTGATTTATGTAGACGTAACATTCCTACAATTGGTATTGTTTGATTATACCTGCAAGTGGTTATTCTTACAATTGGTACTGAGGTTGCTTAATCGAAAACGGTAAATCAAGGACATTAAGTTGTACTTGATTTACTACACATGATAAAAATAGACAAGATGATGAACCATATCCACGTACTTAACATGTGATACACCTACAAGTGGTTAAAACAAACTCATTTTCCGGAAAAATCATTTTGATTAAAACAAACTTTAGTGTTTTGAAATCTAAATGAGAAAATGGTTTGTGAAAGGGGGAGTTCCGATTGTTTATGCCTAGTGAATGGCGAATTGATGCGATTCGATGTCGGTTGTCATGTTTCTGTACAGTTTATTTTCAAATTTCTTTAATTTGTTTGCATTTTAGGGGGAGTAGAAAATTTCAGAAAATCCAAAAACATTAGAAAATTTAAAAAAGCCAAAAACATGATAAATTCAAAATAGAGTTTTGCTGTATAAAAGAGGAAATGATAGTACATCAGTGGACTGCCACAACATGCTAAAAAATTGGAATGTAAAATGTGATAAACAATCTCGCGGTGGATGTGTCAGTAGGTTTTTACACACTTAGTAAATTGTGACGAGATATAAACCTAAAAATCAAACTTGCTTGTTCTGTGGGTTAACAACTTCTTGGATATATAGGTCACCCCTGAAATCTTGTTTGAAAGGTCCCTTATTCTGAGATACTAGGTCTTTATGCTCAGTGATATCTGGGGTATTATCCAGGGACTTCTGCTGTATGGAAGTACTGACCTAGTCCCCGGATAATGCTTTCCGCAAAAGCTTGAAACATAGCTTCACTCTCAGCATGCTGATAAAACAATAAAATTGATAGTCGCTGTTGTTGTAATCAAAAGATCCTCTAAAGGGGACACACCCAAAAGTCGAAGCCGTTATCTCTTTGCGTATACGGAAGTATCGACCTGAGCTCTCACGGCCCTCGCAATTAAACTCCTGACAGATATCATCTGTGGTATACTCACCTGTAAGACTGAATATTGGGATCTGGATACGAGAGTATATTCAAGTAGTGGGACACACGAACAAGTTCAAGAGCTTAAAACACTAATATCGTATCTCGGATCAATTGAACTTTGTGTGAAAATTTAAAGTGGACCAATATACTGACAATCTAGGTGAATTAAATAGAACTTAAAATGTAATCAGCTTAACGGTGTTAGTGACATGTCTCATGATAGACTGTCGTCGGGTCTATGCAAAAACCTAAAATTACCTATAGACAGGGTAAGTCAGGTATCGAATCCAGAGGAGCATGTGGTCAGTGTAATACCGTTTAACTAATCTAAACTTACTTTATGAAATTTGCTAGTTTATCTATTTTTGTAATTTTTATGAATAAGTATTGTGAAAATGAGAAAACAAAGATAGGAACGTGACCACTCCGGGATTCAGATTCTGTAATTACTAATAAGCTAGTTCTGATTTTATTGGATGCTATTGATTGAATAGTAAATCTGTCACATCTACCAATTACCTATGCAGTTCAAAATCTTAATATTAATTGATCAGATAAATATTAAAACAAACATACATAGAAATCATTCAATCAATAAAAGCATAATTGGATTCAACACGTAATTATAACTCTGACTGTCAGTCAGGATTTGTCTGTCACACAAATAATATAATCATGTAAATAGTCGGCTGTCACCCGACTACAAATCCAAATCTCAATACAAAACAAAAACTAGAATTAAAAGTGTTTAACAAGAATCATTCACCCGAAGTGTCCACGAGAAATTTAGCCGCTCATGAGGGTCGAACAATCCTGAGAAGCTTGAAAGAATAACGAATTCATGATTGAGTCGATGTGTTGCGTGGATGGTTAATGATGTTCGATCCCCCTTATGCTTCCTGCCGTCAATCATTTATATGATGGATCCCAAGTTGTGCCACCAAAACTCAAGCCCAATGATGATGTCCTTTGTTATCGGCCCAATAAACATATGCGTGTGTCTTCAATTATCCAATGATGAATGATGTTTTATTAAAAATAATAACAATTCAACAAAGCCCACTATGGCTGCAAGTCAACGGGTCCACGTGTGTCTAAAGTCCACCGTAAGTGATGGATGATTTGTGTTGACATCAAGTCAAAACCCTCTAGACTCTATTGGGCATATGTCGGCTGCCTCTCCTCAAAATATGTGTATATATTTTGGATGATGGATCATATGATTTAATTTTGATAATTAATCACCTCCAAAAACAATTGCCAAAAGTCCACGTGACCCCTAAAAATTAGAGATGTTGGCTGCCTTCAATGCCTCTAACTTCACCGAATTACGCGATTAACCTGTAAATTTACGAAAGCTCGTAGTGAACATATTTAAAGTATATAATCACGTAAACGGTAATAAATCACACAAGATAAGCACGTTAACACTCGGGTTTCACACCCTCCATCACATCCCCACACTTACTTTTGATTGTCCTCAAGCAAACCGATACGGAACTACTCACTATATTAACAACACCTCTAAACCCCTTATACCGATGCAACAATTTAAGTCCCAAGTCATACCCGTTCCATAGACTGACACAATCGAGATTGACAGTCCGACAAGCAATTGATGCAGTTTATAAAACTTAAGACTTGTCTATTTAAAACTAACATGCTTAGGATTCCAACACATGCTACACGCCCCTCACAATCAACTCTCCTCTCGGTTTAAAAACTGAACTAGCGTGTAATGTGCTAGTATGTATAACACTCAAAACCAAACATGCAATTCTGTAGTCATAGGCTTGTATGACAATCAAACCTCCACTGTATCATATAACACGGCACGCATCAAAAGGACTTTCGGTTTTGGGCTTAGGCTAAGGGTAGGAAGATTTTAGGCTTATATTTATAGATTTTTATGTGGCGAACAAACAAACGACCAAACCATGACAACTTTATTCGCACACAAAACAACTTTTGGGTTGGTTTCTACCCAAGAACATAGACGATATTCACAATAATTTCTTTTTGTCTTTTTCTTTTTCTATATTTTTTTTCTTTGTTTTTTTTTTCAATTATTCAAAACTTGTTGTTCACGGTCGGTATCAAACGATTCACATTGGGTGGACAAACGAAAGGGTAAATAGGCTCAACAGGGCTACTAAGGGTGATAACTAGGTAAACACAAAACAAACAAACGGTGTACGGGATATCCTAATGCCTTTATCATTTACGTGCACGTATCAAACCACAGTCTCAGCATGCATCAAATCATACAAGTTCTAACACAGAATAACATGCGGCCTGCTCTCAACAAATGAAATCATAATGTAAATCATTCTATCATTCTACAGGCTCAAAATTCTCACCAAGAAAAGGGTAAAAAGGCTGCCGACACGTAGCATATGCAATCTAAAGCATGTTACCCCTAAATAGACATCTCTTTTCAATTCTTTTATCCTAAAAACATCTGTCAGACCTACTCTCATGAAACTTAAAGGAACGACCATGACAAGGGACTATGTTAGTTTACTACCGGCAAGGAACCCATTAGTGATTGAAACGTTCGGTTTTTTATCCGTTTAGCTTATTTAAGGTGATGAAATTTTTCAAAATTTAAATTTTTTTTTTCACTTTTCATCGTTCTCAATCACTTTTAACCTCTTTCAAACCTTTCCCTTCCCGGGTTTCCCATATCCCCACACTTGGGCGACATTGTCCCCAATGTATAGTGCTTTTAAAACAAAACCCGGGAATACCAACTAACAACCCCCTGAGTGGCTATCCCTAGCACAAATAACGTAAACACATTCCCTAAACATAAATAGTTCAACACCACCAAAAACAAAAATAAAAATGCAATAATAAAAGTGGAACAGACTCCCCTGGTTTAAAGCGTAGAATCCTCATGCGTCATGTTCCACCACGACCGTATAGCATTTCATTCGCGGCCGTGTCCAACAAGTACTCGGGTCAATCTCTACGATTAGTGTTCAGATCATCCCCGTCCAAATGGAGATTGAGTATGGACAGTTTTGACTGACTCTAATCCGTGCATTGTCCGCCACTGCAACTAGGACGTATTGGGATTTCACCAAACATCCCCACACTTGGACCATTGCATCCGTAGAAATTATTAACCTGGTAACCTGCAACAATAATCACGCAAAACAGAAAAACAAAAAAAAAATAATAATACACTACTCTACATCCTCGGGCTGCCTCCCGAGAGCGCTAAGTTTATAGTCTTCAGCCAGACCGTATCTGGTTAAGCTCATGGTGGTTCATATAGTATCCCCTGTGTATGAAACACATGGTTATCATCCCACATCCATCCATCATCTCTTATGGCATCCCAATGATCCGGGTTATCTGGATCTGTATCATCGAAAGAATATAATAACTCGCCCGTACGTGTCTCTATGGGATTCTTCTTGGATTTGGTTGCTTCCTTTGGTGGCATCTTTTTTCGCTTGGCTAATTGCTTTTTAATTCTCAATTTGAGCCACCAAGGTGACTTGGCCTCTTTATCCTTCACGATCTTGTCATCTTTAGACCTGTCAATCATAGCAACACTCTCTTTCGGGCCATCGTCACATACTCGAGAATAACTCGTGTTAGTAACAAAATCCCATGAACAAGTATTTATAAATGAATAATCAAAAGAATGTGAAAGGAAGTCAATAGAAAGCTTACGGCTCCCGTATGTCATATCAACTGTACCTTTCCAGCAACAGATCTGAGCATCTGCAGTGGCCAAGAATGGTCTGCCAAGTATCACCCTCAATTGTTCCTTCTCTGTATATGGATCTAAGACAACAAAATCTTCAGGATAATAAAAGTCACCTACCTTTACAGTCAATCCCTTCAAAATCCCTCGGGGCCTTCCTCGTGAATATTCAGCTAAAACCATAGGATCATTAACCTGTTGCAATGGGCCCAAATCATACCTGTCATAAATATACCCGGGAAGAACACTCATACTAACTCCAAAATTCAATGAAGCGTTATCTGTCTTGAGATCCCCAAGTTGAATTGGGATGAGCGGTTCCCATGGATCTCTATCTGTCTCTGATCCAGCATCCTCAACCAGGCTAACTGTAGCTTTTCTTTCTGCAAAATTGTCAAACTGATTAGTTAGTTGTTCAATTTGCTGGTTAAGTGATTCATTAATATTTTGCTGTTCCTTGAGAGACTGGGTGAGTTCCTCTACATGCTTGAGGAGGGTTTTGAATAACTCTAAAATCTTATCTTCCTCAATTGCGTTTCGATTCTGCTCGTTACCGCCTTTATTGGATTGATTGTAATTTTGATATCCTCTGGAGCCATGATCCGGATGGTAAGAACGTGGACAATCTTGAGCCCAGTGATTGTGACTCCCGCAACATGAGCATGCTTCAACATCATAATCCCATTCCATAGTTGCTGCACAAGTAACAAACTAAAAGTAGTACTGAAATAAAATAAAATAAAAAAAAATCAAATAAAAGATATAACACTAAGCGCACTAGCTCCCCGGCAACGGCGCCATTTTGATAGACTGTCGTCGGGTCTATGCAAAAACCTAAAATTACCTATAGACAGGGTAAGTCAGGTATCGAATCCAGAGGAGCATGTGGTCAGTGTAATACCGTTTAACTAATCTAAACTTACTTTATGAAATTTGCTAGTTTATCTATTTTTGTAATTTTTATGAATAAGTATTGTGAAAATGAGAAAACAAAGATAGGAACGTGACCACTCCGGGATTCAGATTCTGTAATTACTAATAAGCTAGTTCTGATTTTATTGGATGCTATTGATTGAATAGTAAATCTGTCACATCTACCAATTACCTATGCAGTTCAAAATCTTAATATTAATTGATCAGATAAATATTAAAACAAACATACATAGAAATCATTCAATCAACAAAAGCATAATTGGATTCAACACGTAACTATAACTCTGACTGTCAGTCAGGATTTGTCTGTCACACAAATAATATAATCATGTAAATAGTCGGTTGTCACCCGACTACAAATCCAAATCTTAATACAAAACAAAAACTAGAATTAAAAGTGTCTAACAAGAATCATTCACCCGAAGTGTCCACGAGAAATTTAGCCGCTCATGAGGGTCGAACAATCCTGAGAAGCTTGAAAGAATAACGAATTCATGATTGAGTCGATGTGTTGCGTGGATGGTTGATGATGTTCGATCCCCCTTATGCTTCCTGCCGTCAATCATTTATATGATGGATCCCAAGTTGTGCCACCAAAACTCAAGCCCAATGATGATGTCCTTTGTTATCGGCCCAATAAACATATGCGTGTGTCTTCAATTATCCAATGATGAATGATGTTTTATTAAAAATAATAACAATTCAACAAAGCCCACTATGGCTGCAAGTCAACGGGTCCACGTGTGTCTAAAGTCCACCGTAAGTGATGGATGATTTGTGTTGACATCAAGTCAAAACCCTCTAGACTCTATTGGGCATATGTCGGCTGCCTCTCCTCAAAATATGTGTATATATTTTGGATGATGGATCATATGATTTAATTTTGATAATTAATCACCTCCAAAAACAATTGTTTTGCCAAAAGTCCACGTGACCCCTAAAAATTAGAGATGTTGGCTGCCTTCAATGCCTCTAACTTCACCGAATTACGCGATTAACCTGTAAATTTACGAAAGCTCGTAGTGAACATATTTAAAGTATATAATCACGTAAACGGTAATAAATCACACAAGATAAGCACGTTAACACTCGGGTTTCACACCCTCCATCATCTCATAACTGATATGATCCTCTTACGCAAACTCACAAAAATATTGTTTGTAAATATTTCATTTCTGCATTTTCTGATTCTACAAGTGGTGTCATTTACTGTCTTTCAGAAAATCCAAAAAGATTTTGTGTGTGTTTTAGCATAAATTTTTGAAAATTAAAAAAAGATTTTCGACAACTGATGTTGGAAAGCTGATTTTCTAAATTCCGAGTGCTAAACATGATGACATTGTTGTGAGGGGTAGTGTATATTGAACATCAAATGTGTTTTTAAATCAACAAGTGGTTCATCAAAGAGGAAGTTTTTATGAGAGGGAGTCGTTGTTGATGCATACGTTTATACTCAAATTGTTAAATGTAAATATTACTTTGAGGAAGAGTTTATGCGGGTAAAGTTGAGCCAGGTTAATTCAATCCTGAGATCCAAGCTGAACGAGAGCTAGGTTTCCGATTCCTGTAGACTCTGAAGTCAAAGTTAGAGCCAGGCTGATCGATCCTGAAAACGCTGTGAATAGAGCGTGAGCCAAGTTTCGATTCTGTGGACAAAGTTAAAGCCAGGCAACAATCTTGGATCTGTGAAAGCCAGACAACGATCCTGATACAGATGCCGCTGAAGAACAAAGAAATACCAGCACATTGTTAGGGGGAGTCTGTTGATGAAGAGAGAGAGAGAGAAAAGCCCAGAGACTGATCAAGATTGAAGATGAAAAGACATGGTACTGTCAAGACTCGATTGCGACTCGTCAACATCTGAGGGGGAGTCTGTTGGTGCACTACATCTGTCGACTTCGTCTTGGATCGAGTCTTAGATTGCATTGTATAGATTAGGGCACGTTTTACGAGAAAATAGGAGAATGTATGTATCTTAGATGCTGATTTCGCTCATAAGGTCTTAGGTAGGTGATTTCGCTTATGTGATCAAGTTGGGATTTCGCTCATAAGGTCCTATGTATGTTGGGGCAAAATCACAACACTATATATAGGTGTCTCTCGGGCGAAATCAGTATTGAATGCCTTGTATTCCACGCCGAAGTGCTGCCGGTGTGAAGACTGCTTGTATTTGCATTCAAATCAATATAATCAGTAGTTAAAGTGAAGAATCAGCTGTTTCTAGCTTTGTTTCTTGTTATTCCGCACCTGAAACAGAGTAGAACTTCTCTGAACGACTCATTCATGTTAGGTCAACGATCCTACATGTTTTGAGTTGTTTTGGTAAAAAAAAGCGCCAAGCATAACAATTTAAGACACAATGCAATGAATTTTAGGCTTAAAACTTAAAACACCATGCCAAGAACGTTAAGTAGTGTGTTTTAAGTGTTAAGCAGTGTGTTTTAAATTCCACGCCTATAATACGTTGCATTGTGTTTTAAATTGTTATGTTTGATGTTTTTCTTGACAAAATAACCCAAAACATCATGACTAAGTTCAAAACATGATGCCTACATGTCAATTTCTATGACTTCTCACACTTCTCACGAAAAAAGGTCCTTTTATAAAAATCAAATTTCTATTAATGATCACTTTTCAATTATACTTTTTGACGTCGCGCGTTGTGGCAAAGCAAAACAAATAATAATGTAAAACAAACGTTATTTGAAATAAAATAATGTTGTTTAGAAAGCCAAACTACTGGAATCAGTTCAGTTTATCATCGTAGCATTTTACTTTATGATACCAAATAAATACTTAAGTTTAAATACAAATTCATTTTTACCAACACTTATACCATAATGTCAAGGGAAAAAATTTAAGGAACGAAAGTTATTAAAAAGATATCAAATTAATTGATAAAGGAAATATATTAAAAAACAAAAAAAGAATTATTAAAAAACATATGATACAGGAAATATGATTTTAAAAAAGAAAATAAATATGTTAAAACTTAAAACAAATATAATAATAAATTATTATAATATTAATAATAAAATGTTAAAAAGCTATATATCATTATAATAATAAAATCGCTATTCATAGCCACTTTCAATTATATATATTAAATAAATATATAATTTTTTTAAGTATATTTTGTTTTTCTCTTATAACTTTTAAAATACAATATTTTATAAAATTTGGAGTATGTCGTTATGACTTGCCTATTTTTATCTACCTACCAATATAATTTTTTTTGAAACCGAGTTGTGAGCAGTAATGTACAATTAATCAAAGCATAAACGTACATATTATCAAAGATATTTCACATCCAGATTTTTTCTTCCTAAATTGACGTCGTAGACCAAAACCTCGACTGAGTTCCCATCGCGTAGTAAGGTTGAACTGATTTCAGTTGAACAATCAAAATAGATTTGCTTTTGTATCTTAAGATATATCGATTGTCGGTAATGTATCGGTGCCGTGTCAAACTAAACTGACGGTACTACAAGATCGTTACCGCCTCTTGTTATTCATTTTTATGGTTCTCGATCAATGTAAAAAATGTGTTGGTATCCTTTTTGACATATGACGACTTTATTTTTTTGGTTTTTCTCTTTAAGTTGTTATACCGAGTGGCGTTGTTGTACCGATATCGTAATAAACCAAACTGATATTGTCCCAATCTTCGCTGCAACGTGTGGAAAATTTTACTAGTTAAATAAAACCTTTTTTTTTTCAATTGTCTGTCTATTTGTCTCCGGTCCTTTTGTTTCATTTAGAGGTTCTTTTTATGTTTTAAGAATTAGCAAGATTTATTTTATTTTATTTTTTACCATCCAACTTTATCATTATTGTGAAATTATTATTATTCCATATATAAATTAGCAACTTTTTTGTGCATTAAGAGTTGTGCTCAAAGCTTTGGGAGTTTTCCAAAAAAAAAAAAAAAAAAAAACTTGATTTTTCACTTTTAACCCAAACATTTCATATTTTGTTTTTTAACCCCTTTAAATTTTGTTACTTTTAACCCAAAGTTTTCCATTTTTTATAATTCAACACAACACTTTATTATTTACAACTTTGGTCCCCCATACTTTTTATATTTTCTAAGTTTTTCGTTTTACGTTTCGTTCTAAATTTTGCGAGTTAACATGTCGTAGCGTGCATGTGAGGTTCAACGTTTTTTGCTGTATTTTTTCATATTTGATAGACCCGTTGCAACGCATCCATTTTTTCCCTTTTGAAAAGTTCGTCGCAATAGGCGAGTCCTAGATCGACTAAGTTATTATTTTCTACATTTTACGTTTCTGGTTAATTTTTTTCGCATTAACACACTGTAACGGGTGTGCGTGGTTCAACGATTTTAGTCTGATTTTCGTTCAATGTAATTTTTACCATTTTATCTCTTTTATTTTTACGATGTTGAGAGTCGATGTCGTTGTGCATTGGTGCTACTTGGCACGGTTTTACGAACGTTTTTAACCTATTAAATATTTTACTAATATTTTGTTTCGGTTTACCCTTATACTTCCTTTACTTAAAAACTATTGTTCACCTACGTATATTTGTTCTACATTCCGACGTAAACTTTTTTTATAGACGAGTCAGGTCAAATATAATACGTTTTCGTTTAAAGAAACCATTTTTACGTGCATATTTTTATGTACGTTTTGGTATAAATTCAAGTTGTTCTATGTTTCGACGTAAACTTTTTTGAGAAATGATTCAGGTCAAATATAATATGTTTTCGTGTTTATTTTATGTATGTTTCGTAAAGTTTGTTTCGAACCGAGTGGAGTCAAATTATGGTTTGTTTTTCTCCTCTTTTTTTCGAAAGCTCTAATTAATCTCTTTCGATTACATGTGCATATTTTCATTCATACCCGTTACGTTTTCTATGTATGAGTTGGGTCATATATAATACGTTACGATTGTTCGATATGAATTTGATTTACTTTACGTTTGATCCAATCACAATGCTTATACATGTTACATTGAGTTCAACTGAATACGTCGAAATGTGTGTTTTCATATGGTTAATGCATCATATAACGTTTGGAGTAATCCATTCAATGTTTACGATGTATCCGCGCCGCAACGCGGGCGGGTCTTAACCCTAGTTAGATATAAATGACAAGTTATAATTTTTATTAACTAAATTGAGACATTAGGCAAACTTATTAGATGACTAATCATTACATCTTCTATTTGTGATCTATTCACTATTTATTTATGGGTCATGAATATCCGTAACATGTGATGTGAGAATCTAGTTTCAATACACAACATATAATCATTGTTGTAAAATAAGGTTTCGGAGGCTGAGTACTCCCCGAGTAATCGCTACAAGGTAGGTTGTCGAGGTCCGTGTACTCTTCGCCTAGACATAGTATTTCCCGAGTACTCTTAACTTTGACTATGGAGCGCTTAGCAACTTTTGTAACCATGCATATAATGCGTTAGAATTGTCTCATAATGGGATGTGCCCATCGGCGATAAAATTAGTATTGCGTCTCTTGATCATTAGACCTTCAACTATATATCTTACAGTCTTACAGGATCTTTTAACACCCTAGGAAGTGTTGTGTTATGTGTTATGATCTTGTGGTCTCTATTACTTATCTTTTAATCTTATAGTAATAAGTAAATTGTTAAAATCGTTCCTGAGGTTTGGACATGTTTGCCAGTTTCATTCAAAACAACGTTTTTGTACAATATTGTCCTTCACTTTTGAGATTTTTTGCCATGTTCATCCAAATGTCTAATTTGCTTTATATTTTCTATCAAATATTTGGATAAAAATGACAAAAAATCCCAAATCTCAGTGATGATTTTGGCAAAAAAGTTAGACGTTTGGATGAAAATGGCAAAAAATATAAAAGTGAGGGACAATATAGTACAAAAAAGTTGTTTTGGATGAAACTGGTAAAGACACCCAAACCTGAGGGACAAATTTGGCAATTTACTCTATAGTAATTATCAAATAATAACAACTAGGTTATTTGAACGCGCGTTGCGGTGGTACACTACCGTGAGCATTAGATTGGCATCGATTTGATTCGTTACAGTACCGGGACAATTGCACTTGATATAAAAACCAACATGGGTTTACATGGATATTGTTCAAATGGTATTGATTGGTTCAGATCATCACAAAACTCGTATAGATATTCATTTATCGTCGTAGACAAGTTCTATAAATGAAAAATTATTGAAACCAGAAACCATCAAAATGAATACATGTACAGATACATGTATCGATTTTGTTAGGTATAGTACGGTAGCGATATGCTTATCTAAAACAAAAACAATAAAAGTAAATATAAGTACCGAGTTGTATAAATGAAAAATAAATGCTTCAAATAATAAATTACCATTCATTGTCGGTTTCGGTTCAGTTTGGTATGAAAGCGGCACGTTATCCATTTCCATTAATACTTATATCATAATGTTGAAAAGAAAACATAGGTGCAGAGTTAATGTTTTAAAAAAGTTAATGAACACATATGATTAATAAAATTAATAAAAATTGAATAATGAATAAAATATTTTATAGAAAAATAAATAAATGTTGAAAATAGAATAAAAATTAAATTAAACTTTCAAAGAAACTTTTAAAATGTGAAATCACTATTCATGAGGAATTTAAATTAATATGTATAATAATAATAATTCAGGTGTATATTTTGACATTTAATATAAGAAACCATTCATTTGGGAATAGCCCAGTAAAATTGATGAGTAAGATAAAATTTAAGATAGTAGAAGGTTAAGGCTTGGATCACTATGATGTGTAAGTTTTAGTCACTTGTATATATTGAGTGACTAAAACTATAAATATATATAAAAGAAGGGGATGATTCAAATGAAAACCACTTTTATTGTGAAAATTCGAAAACTAACTAAAAAAAATCCTAAAAAACACAAAAAAAAATCAATTTTTTTTATAAAAAATCGTAGGTTTTTGCATATAAAAAAACTTTTTTTCAAAAAACAATTTTTTTTTTGTATTACACATGTGTAATACTACACATGTGTATGTGTACTACACATGTGCACTACAAATTTTTTTTTTTTTTTTTTGAAAATTTTTTTATATACTAAAAGTAGCGAAAATTATTATGCCAAAAAAAAAATTGGTATATTTTTTTGGCTTTTTTAATTAGTTTTCGAGTTTTCACATGGTTTTCATTTGAATTTTCCCCTATAAAAGAAACCCTTTATAATTGATGTTAAACTTAATTGACTTTTGATACAATATTTTATTTAACATAATCTTATAGTAGATTTGGAAGATATGTGTCATAGTTTTTAAAATCAAAATGGACCCAAAACTTTGATTCTTATATTATTTCTCCGATTATACTTCATTTGTTTACTCAAATACAGTTTTTATTTTATAATAAGTATGAACTAGTCGGGAGCCCGCCGTGATACCGCGGAGTATTAAAATGCATCAACGCATTTTTTTATGTCGAATTATATTAAGATAAACTACTAAATATATTTAGTAATGTTGATTATTTACATTACCATAACAAAGTTTACAATCAACTATTTAAACTGTTAATACATCTAAATTTATTTCGTTAACATTGTTAAGCAATGCAAAAAGTGTGATAAGGGCGCCTAATTCAACTTATAGGTTTGCCTGGTTTTTTTTGTATGTTGCTAACTCTTTTAGTTAGCTCATTAAGCTTGTTATTTATTCGGAGATCCGAACTGATAACCTCCTCAGTAGCCGAGTAAGCCTTTCCTAGACATTCACCTCATCGTTCGAGCTTTACATACTAATGAAGAAGGAAATAACAAATCAATTACATGTAGGTCCCTTTCACCGTGGATTTTGACAAGAATGATAATCCAATCAAGAGTGCAGAATCCTCTTGATCAGACGAACCTAGAAAGTAGTAGAACTGCAAATATAACTACTCACAAATTGTCTTATGTTGATTATCCAACACACGATTATTCAAGACTTGATCTCTCTCTCTCTCTCTCTCTCTCTCTCTCTCTCTCTATCTCGAAATCTCTCTTTCTCTGGAAGTTCTTGGAGTGGCTAACCTCAATCCTAATGCAATTACATGTTTATATACCACATGTATAGCAGACTAGGCTAAGCCTACAACCACAACCAAACCTGTAAACCTTTAAGACTAGTAAGTCGGTTTAGTTTAGCCCATACAAAGCTAAACTCAGTATGCAACGCTAAGCCCGCAAATTGTTGGCATTTATATATTAAAAAGACCTAAGTATGATGTTGTTGTCACAATATGCACCAACAGACTCCCTTTGACAATAGTTGCATAGGGTAACTTTGTCTTCAATCATCTTGCAGTCTTTGATCTTTAGATAGCTTCAACTTCCACAACTTCCGTCAGCAACAAACTCCCTTGTAAGCTAATGCATCCAATCACCAAACTTTCATAGTTTACAAATCAACACAATAGCAAACTCTGTTGTAGCAATACATGTCACTTTTCAATCTCTCTCTACAATGTAGAAGGAGGAATCTACCATGCATCCACACATTCTCGACTTCACCTCACGAGAGTCACGACACTCAACACTTAATTTTACTTCATATGAAGTGTATAAATTTGTATACAAAAACAAACATCTCAAAAATCCATTAGACTTTTTCCACAAATGTAGATAAACCATTATTTTATCTAGAGACGTCATAAAGTATTACAGATGAGACAATTTCAAAGAGAAACAAAAATCCATTTGATTTAAGTCCATTAAAAATGACTTCTTTGTTATGTCAATGGCATGGTGGTCATAAAGACTGATGCAACTGCTTGTTCGTCTTCGCCAATAATGATATAACCAGAATACACAAAACAAAAGACCAAAACACACAAACACACACCAAAACATACACAATCTACTTGAACTTAACAAAAAAACATAATTCCAAAAAGATTTTATTATATTTTTGGCTCAGATATATGATTTTCACCAGTTTCTTTTTGTTAAGCCATCACAAATTTTCAAAACCATATTGCAAATATCATATCCAATCCACAGTAATTGTAGTAATAACATTTAAAATTAAATACTGCTAATTAATAACACAACTTGACACCAACAACGTTGCCAACCCAAAATGACCTACACGACCTTAGTTATTACAGATTCCACATTGCTAAAGAGCACCTTCAATACCCATGCGCGGAGAGGGGGGGGGGGGGGGAGGTGGTACAAAATCCCAGATGACAACCATATAACCCAAGTCCAACCCAATTAATAATATAATTTGACCTAAAATATGATAACCCAACCCACCGTCCTTTCCCCTTCTCTCGTCCCGCTCTTTGTTTTGTGATCCAGGCCCACGACACCAACAACAGTGCACAACGGGTCTTCATCGGGCAGCAGCAACAGCTTCGGATTTCGCCGGAGAATAGTAAATTATGGCCACCAAACTCACGAAAACAGCATCTTCATCACTCTTTCCGGGTATGGTTCGATTATTTTTTGTTGTTTTCTTGTTTTATTTGGATTTTTAGAAGAAATAAAATTGTTAAAAATGTTTGAAATTTTAGTTGTTTTGTTGTTTTTTTGAAACTTTAGTTGGCTGATTTTGTTGTTTTAGTTAAAGTTTAGTGTGTTTAAATGGTTAGTTACAAAGAATCAACAATTAAAACTAGGGTTTGATTTTAAAGTTAAAAATTATGAAGTCTGGTGATGATTGTTTAAGTGTTAAAAATGTATATGTTATATAGAGAAAGACTTGCTTAGAAAACTAGCTCTAAATGATGTTTGTATAGATTTTAAAAAATAAAAACCTATAGGGCGACATTTTAAATATGTTTGTAACGGCGTTTAACGTGTTTTTTTGATTATATAAATTTTAGCTTAATATTCTTTTGTTTTACATGACTCGACCCGAACCGACCCGATACGGCCCGATATGAACTGAATTTTTTTCATATACCTAAGGGCCTAAAATCTTTAAAAATATTCCGCACCCTCTTGAAAAAAATCTTGAGTACGCCACTAGTTGTGTTGTGATCGTAGATTTAGCTACGAATAGGTAGTGCCCGGTTTTGTTTATTTGACTTGCTACGGTTTGTTTTTTAAAATCATGTTTTTTGCATATGGTTTTTTCTTGCTATTTTCTAATAAATAGGCACCTGAGAAAATAAAATATTTAAAACCCGATGACTCAAAGAGTGGTTAAGCTAGCTTTTATGGTGTGGGGTAGAGAACATATCTATAAATACAACTACAAGCAATTCTCATCTTTGTGTTCAAGTTGGAGAGAGAGAGATGTCATTGAGTGGTAAAAGAGTTGTTCAGGTTGAGATCAAGTCGAGGGGTGATGTTTTTCACGAGTTATGGAAGTCCAACCCACACCAAATTCCGAGCTTGACCCCCACCAACATCCAAAACTGTCAAACCCATGACGGTGAAGTTGGATCCGTGGGCTCAGTTCTCTTCTGGAACTATTCTCTTGGTAAACAATATCCTAGTGCTGGCCAAGCCAAGTCAACCGAGCCATATTGGGCTCATGCTCGAAGATAAACGAGCTAGCTTGGCCCGGCTCATTTATCTTACGAGCTGAAATGTTGAGCTTGAATATGGCTCGTAAAAAGTTCGAGTCAGCTCGTGGCTAGTGGAACCAGCTCGTTTATTTTTAATTTAATTTAAAATATTAATATTTCTACACGTATTGATCTGTATATAAAAAACAAAAAATAATATTTTTAACATACTCAAAGTTTATAATCCAAGTCCAATACATAATTGTGGGCTCATTTCTAACTTGGTTATAGTTTGTGTACATTAAAATCTAGGCTTTATTTTAAATAAGCCTATCGATCGAGCTAACGAGCGAGCTTACCTTGGCTTAGGCTTGACCTACTTACAATTTCGAGCGAGTCACAAGCTTTTTTTAACAGCCCCACAATACATACTAAACGAGTTTCTTCATTAATTTGCAAGATCACTTGATTAAAATTAATGGTTTTGAGTGATATGTTATTGCAGATGGAAAAGACTGTGTTGTAAAAACCCTAGTCAAGGACATCAATGAAGCCAAAAAGTCGGTCACCTTTGAGGTAATTGAAGGCGATCTTCTGGAACAATATAAGACCTTTGTTTTGCACATTCATGTAGACAAACATGGCGTAAACAACCTCGTCACATGGACCGTTGAGTACGAGAAGCTGAACCCTAATGTTCCTGATCCGGACTCACTTATGGAATTCTATAAGAAGGTGGCCAAAGACATAGAAACTCACCATCTCAAGAACTAAATGAAGAAGAAAGTATCAAGTCATATTCGTCACCAATATAGGTGACTCTAAATAAATGAATTTGGCTGTGTTTGACTGTTTGAGATTTCCCATCTTGTGTATGTTATGTTTGCTGGTTGCTTCTATTTGTAAAAATTCATGTTGTTTTAATCGTAATATTAATATAGAAACCCCTCTTTTGTACTTGAAGAAACATCAAACTAATCTGATGATTAGTTTATGGTATGTGCCTCGACAAATAAGGTAAATCTTATTTGTCTTCTTCAAGTTGTGATAACGCTGATCCTGCAAAACACTAAACACCCCGTTAAGCTCGTTACGAGGAGGGGAATAGGGGGTTTCTCCTCGTAACCACTCTCCGGCGTGAGAATAAGTATATGCTTTGAGTTAATAAGTGTGTGATTAAGAGTGAGAAAGAAAGGAAACAGAATGGTTAAACATGGAGATGAAGGCTCATATTTATAGCCGGAGTGGTGTGGAAGGAGATGGGCTGATGGGCCTTGGCCTGGAGTCGACAACAAGGAATGTATGTTTTGTCACCTCTATCACGACCGTTAGTGTTTCTGGGCGAAGTAAGCTGGCGCACGCTGAATGGATCCACGTGGGCTGATCGTTGTCCTTGTTGTCTCGTCTGTCATCAGCGGCTAAGTGGAGATCATGGAGCTGATGTCGGCGCACGCTGATTAGTGCCACGTATGCGTCCTTGTGTACCTTCTTGTCTCCTATACAATTGTTAATCGTGGAGCACGATCGGATACACGCTGTTGGACGCTCATTGGTCCATTGCTCTGCCACTTGTACCTGTCGTACTTGTCCCAGGATTACCTGCGCTTCTGTCCTCCGCGCGACCACTGGGGATATCCCATGTAGTCGGCGCAAGGTCCAGGAAGTGAGGGTTTTCATCCAAGGAGCCAAGTGTGAAATCTGGTCTTGTGTTTACCCTGACCCCGCGCGCGACCTAGGTTGTACCTGATTAGCTGGCGCGAGGTTAGGAAAGCTGCCAAATTAGTCTAATAGGAGTACGGTCTCGCGCGTGACCTGATTGGTCGGCGCAAGATTTGGGACCATACCCCTTCACTAAGTGCCCTAGCTTGCCGCTCTTGAGGGCCTTTTCTATCTCTTGGCGCAAACTGATACAGTCGTCTGTTAGATGAACTGTGTCTTTATGGAAATCACAATACAGATTAGGGTCGTGGCCCTTCTTGTTTGACATGGGTTTGGGAGCTTTGAAATCGTGGTTCTCCGTCATAAGAACCTCTTTAGATGTCTTATTCAACATAGTCCAGTATTTTTCCCTGTTCTCGTTCTTTACCGCCTTGCGGTATCCAATTATGTCAATCGTGGCACGCGCGTCCTCCTTGTAGCTAGTCCTTTCCTCATAACCACTAGACTGGTTCGACTTCCAGCCAGGGTTTTTGTTCTTGTTGCGCCTGCTTGACTCATGCGCGTTGATTCTTGAGTAATGGTCATCAGGATAATAACTGGACTTGCCTCCAGTCAGTGATTCCTCAGTATGCGCGACCACCTTGGCTACTGCCATCAGTTTATCCCACTCCTTAGGCATGTTGTCTCTTACCTGTGATAGTCCGTATTATACTATCACAACGGATTGCCTTCTTGAAGTGGACGCGCATCAGATCTTCGCTCACGTAGTCGATCTCTAAATACTCCTTGTTGAAGCGAGTGATAAAGTCTTCCAAACCTTCGTTATCGCGTCGCCAAATATTCATGACTTCAGATGTATCGCGTTTGTAACGCCTTTGTTGGCTCAAGTGGGCAAGTAATTGTTCTTGGAAATCAATCCATGATTTGATTCTTCATACGGGGAGGCTGTCAAACCACGCGTGAGCTGTCCCCGTAAGTGAGAGCTGAATATGTTGTCTGTGTATATCTTATACATTTTATAATTGGGTCCCACAATATATGTTTATTAATAATTCTTTAATATATTTTGTTTTATACTAAAGGGCATTTTGGTCATTTCACACCCACTTAACACTAAAAACTAACCTCCATCCGCGACAGGGACTATCCGGAAACGAAATTGAAAAAATTGGGGACTATAGCTATAATTTTAGAAAGTTAGTGACCAAAGGTAAAAAGGCCAAACCACATAGACTATCCGGGTATTTAACTCTTAAAGTGATGAATCATGATTGATCAATGTATGAAAATCTTGAGTTCTTTTAACAACATACACTTAACGTCTTTCTTTATCAATTTTGCAAAATCACTTGATTAAAATTTAAAGTTTTGGATGATCTGTTGTTGCAGATGGAAAAGACCAGACTTCAAAACCCTGAATCAAGGACATCAATGAAGCCAAAAAGTCGATCACATTCGAGTTACTAGAAGGCAATCTTCTGGAACAATATAAGACCTTTGTTATTCACCTTCATGTAGACAGGCATGGTTTAAACAACCTGGTGACATGGACCGTCGAGTACGAGAAGCTGAGTCATAATGTTCCTGATCCGGACACACTTATGGAATTCTATAAGAAGGTTGTCAAAGACACAGAAACTCACCATCTCCAGAACTAAATATATCAGAGCCGTCCCCAAGAATGTTAAAAATATTTTAGGCCTCGTGCGAAATAAAAAAATTTGGGCCCCTCCCTATAATTGGTATCGATCGAATCTTGGTTTTGTTCGGTGAGATACGATACGGATACTCGATATAAATAATAAATATTATGCCCAATAGGTTTTTATAAGCATAAGTAAAATGTAATATAATAAAGTTGTCATATTACATTATCACATATAACATTTTTATATTTTACTCCTACATTTTACGATAAAGGTCATTTTTAGATGAAGGTATACCTTTATATGATTTTCTTTTGATATTAGATGCACTTAAAAGATATTGATGTTGATATTGCCATTGCCATTGCATATATTAGATGCACTTACAGATATTGATATTGTCATTGCATATTTTTCCAAGTTGGAGACGCAACTCATAGTTAAAATAAACTGGAATCCAAAAAAAAAGAAAAAAATGTGGGAAATGGAGGGATTGAACCTACACCAATCCTGTATATGTTTAATTCGTGAACCAATAGACTAACAACCCATTCATCAACTCTTTCATAAATAAATACTTTTAGCATTTAAAGTCTGGAAAGCTAAAAGCAAATAAAAATAACGCACAATGACGGAATCGAACCAGAAACCCCAAGGACAAAACACAACACACTTGCCAACTGCTCTAGAATAGGCGATGGTAGAGGTTATTTAAGTACGTATAATATATAAAACTTAGAGTTAAATGCTTGGTTGGTCCCTGTGGTTTGCGAAAATTGCAGACTTGGTCTCAGTGGTTCACTAATTATACAAGTGGTCCTAATAGTTGTAATTTTTGCACTCGGGTGGTCCTTAACACTAACCTATGTTAAAGTTATCAGTTAAGTACGTGTGAAATGACGAGAATACCCTTAACTAAAAAACAAAAATACCAATAAAATCATCATCCTCATCTTCTTCACTGTGAGTCCCACCCCCTTCTTCCCCATATCACCGTCATCTCTACCCAGATATGTCTCTCTCTCTTCTCAAACACCACCACCACTGAACACCCACCATCACCACAATCATCCTCTCACAGTTCCCCGTGCCTCCGCCTTTCCATGACTAAACTGATTTGCAGCGTATAAACACTTTTAGCAAATCAACAAATTCCAAACAACTCAAACGAGAATCAATGAATGGACCCTTGTTATGAACAGGCTGTTCAGTTCAGCGGATGAACAAAACAACAAATGGACTAATCTGCAGTGGATCAAGTTCAGATCTTGCGAATGAAGTTGTTAATTCTGCGGACAGATGAACAGTTTCTGCAATATAGCTTATGCTCAATCCAGCGAATGAAAGAGTAATTTCTGCGGATGAAAATAATACTTCTGCAGATGTGATTAAAATCTGTTCAGCGAATGAGTCTGATTCACAGCGGATAACGTTTTTCCTGCAACAAATGGACAATTTTGATGAACTCTGCAAATGTAACAGATGAAGGTCTGCGGATGAATGAACTGTTCAGTAGATGAGTCAACACATGAACTCGAAAAATCTGAGTTTGTGCGAATAAACGTGATTCTGCTTCACGGATAACTAATATCTGATTTCAAATGAACAGCAAAAATACTCAACCGAATGGGATTTCGTCCGGGTGTGGATTTCCGGATTAAACTGATTCTGCAGTGATTAAATCTGTGGACTGATTCTGTAGTGATTAAATCTGCGGACCGAATGGGATTTCGTCCGCCTTTCCATGCTTGGTTGGTCCCTGTGGGGAAGAAGGGGGTGGGACTCACAGTGAAGAAGATGAGGATGATGATTTTATTGGTATTTTTGTTTTTTAGTTAAGGGTAATCTCGTCATTTCACACGTACTTAACTGATAAATTTAACGTACGTTAGCGTTAAGGACCACCCGAGTGCAAAAATTACAACTATTAGGACCACGTGTGTAATTAGTGAACCACTGGGACCAAGTCTGCAATTTTCGCAAACCACAGGGACCAACCAAGCATTTAACTCTAAAACTTAATAAAAACCTCTCGGGCCCTTTCAAAATTTGGGCCTCGGGCCGTCGCCTCGCTTGGCCGGCCCAATAGCCGGCATTGTCATATATCATCATCAAATCATATTCGTCACTAATATACGGTCACTAGCTCTAAATAATTGGGATTTACATATAAATATAGTGTCAAATACCCCATCTTGCATAGAATAGAACATACCCAGAATTTACCATAATGCCCTTGCATGGGTCTAGTAGAACAACTAAAGCGATGGTAACTTAGTTGTGAACCGGTTTGGTGACCCGATATACATCATCCTCCCCATCTTCGAAAAAAAGTTGTGAACCGGTTTAGTGGGTGGCTCGGGTATTTTTGGTGGGTATCCGATGGCGCATAGCAACTTGGACGCGTATGGTATGGCATGAATGCATAATCCCTCCTCGACCCATGTGCTTGGTGGCCATCCCAGTAAGGCGCATATTTGCTGTTCCGTGGTTCGTTTCTCGTTTCCTGTGGCTGAAATACAAGGCCAGCAGGTAATGAAAATGATCTGAATAAGTATTAGTGGATGGTAGAGATTAAGTGTTGCAACCAAATGATGAGAAAACAATTTCCAAATCTGATGAAGGATATGATGCAACAACCTTTTTTTTTAAAACTGGATAGTGGATAGTATGTGAACGTAGAGGTGTAAGAGTCAAAACGGATCTCTTCGGCTCTGATACCAAATGATAGGAATCGGAGTACACAACGGATAGATAATTTGAAATAAAATAAAAAAGATAGGCAACAGATCGAACAAGGTACAGAAATCACCATTTGAACAACTCCTTGGGCAATCTAAACTTGAAAAAAAAAAAACACTAAAGAAAAAATGTCACCGTTACACTCTGTGTTGCATCTACTGGTTCTTCAATCAATCATTGTCTACATTAAACTCAAGATTCGGTCTCTTTTAGCCTATTAACTTGGCTCTCTGCTGCTCCGCCTAGTCATCTTATGCTTGACATGGCCCTTGTTCTTAGGTTGACCCTTTTTCTTTCCAGCTTTGCACTTCTTAGCTAACTGTTGACTTTTAAATTTTGACTTCTCACGTTGCATACGCTTTGGAGGCCTACCACGACGTTTGTGCTTGGGTTTATCGTCAAGCGGTACCTTTTCTAGCTGCTGATCTTGCTGGGAACCAATCGGATCCTGCACTTCTATTGAACTTGGAGCAGTAGTCGGTTCATCAGCAGGAAACTCGGGAATCAACTTCTTATCTGACTGCTGACCCTTAACTGTTGACTTCTCAGATTCCATAGGCTTCGGACGCCTACCACGACGCTTGTACATGGGCTTATCATCAAGCGGTAGCTTTTCTGTCTGCTGATCTTGCTGAGAACTAATCGAGTCCTGCGCTTCTGTTGAACTTGGAGCAGTGGTCGGTTCATTATCAGAAAACTGAATAATCAACTTCTTAGGTGACTGTTGACTTTTGACTTTTGATATCTCAGATTCCATAGGCTTCGGATGCCTACCACGACGTTTGTATTTCCGTTCATCAACAAGCGGTAGCATTTCTGGCTGCTGATCTTGCTGAAAACTAATCGGATCCTGCACTTCTGTTGCACTTGGAGCAGTGGTCGTTTCATCATCAGGAAACCGGTAAATCACCTTCGAAGACGTTGGCTTTAAGAATTCTATCAGCGGCTTATCCAAACTTGTACTTCTTGATATCTGTAGTGGTTCGATATCAACCGCGCTCTTCACTTCGATAATCTCCATTGCCTGTTGTTTTTCGTTCGACAAATACTCAACAATGTCAGGCTTATCTTTTGACATATTTGCATAACCTAGAGAGTCTGTTAACTCTGAGCTACCTCCTAATGCATCTTTCTTTAAAACCGTCTTCCACTGTGATCTAGTCCAAACCCGTTTTCCATTTCCGTGTAATACGGGATTCGAACCAGGAGATTCTTCAATCTGCAGAAGCTCGGGATTCTTCTTCGTTTGAGTTTGCTCTAAGTTAACGTAACCAGAATTATCACGGTCTGACACTTGACCCGCCTCATTTTGTTCTTGAATTTGTATGTCACCCATGTTAACTTCTACTATCTGGTTCTGCTCAGCTGATACGTCATCAATTACTTCATTATTTTGTTCCAGATTTGCTTCACCCAATAGCTGAAGTTCAGTATCCTCATTTATCGCGTGTTTCTTCGTGTGCTTGCTACTTTTCCTTTTAGACTTCAGCCCATGCTTCCTCTTCCTCTTCCGTAACCCGTTTCGTTCTTGGATTTGTATGTCACCCATCGTAATTTCTGATGTCTGCTTCTGCTCATGTGACTCATCAACAGTTACTTCATTATTAATCAAGCGTTTCTTGGCTCGCTTGCTGTTTTTCTTTATAGACTTCAATCCCAGCTTCCTCTTCCTCTTAAGCAACTCTATGTGCTCCTTAGCACTAGTTTTCTGAACACCCGACGGGTTTTTTTCCTTTTTCTTGTATTTTTTGGAGGGCCTACTGCTTTTCTTGCACGCCTCTGAATTGGGTTGACTTTTATCCTTCTTATGTTTCTTACTAGGCTTGCTGCTTTTGTTCCTTGATTCCGACTCTATACCAGCAAGCAAATAGCATTGCTTGTCGGTTATACAAATTTCATTTCGATCACATAGCTTCTCAAGGTGATGTTTCAGCAATGTCGAGTGAGCCCAAGGCAAATCAGTATACTCCTTTTGTATGTGATCTGATATCGACTTCTCACTAGAACCTCCTTTCTTGTTCAGTTCCTGAATCGCCTTGTATATCATCTGCATCCATGGTTGACCATGATATAGTTAGATTAATAACAAATTCGGTAGTGATGAATAGTGGACTTGGTTTCAAAAAAAGAGTGACGCTCTGATGCGTTTTGATCCCAAAAGCCAATGCACGAAGTGCAAGCATCACGTATGCAAGGCATTCTTCGTTAAAAAAATACTAGAGACTAAAATGTAAGCTATTCTCATCATCCACGGCAAGGGCGGACCTAAGGCTGGACCAGGGTGGGCGGGCGCACCCCCGGGAAAAAAAAAATTTAGTGCTAAGTTCCGTCGAAAATCCCGTCCGCACCCATTAGAATTTTTCGTCCGCACCCCATGGAATTTTCTGTCCGCACCTCTTGGACTTTTTCGTCCGCACCCCTTAGGTAAAAAGCGTTTTCAATTTATATTTTAAAAATATTCTTTCGTAAACTCCTATTTTATAAAAAATGCTACCTAAATTATTTTACTTTTAATACCTAAATAACTAAACCCAAATACCCAATACATTTAACTAGCCCACTACTAAGTCTTAGCCCAATAAACAAACCCAACAAATCATCAATATTTCAAACTAAAATAAAATAAACGAGCCCAAAACCGTTACATATTCTATCCTGCTCTCTTTATCGTCCTTGCACGCCAGCAATCAGAACATCAACAACGACAACAGTGAACAGTCAGCAGCCGCATACCACCGTAATCAGCCACGGGTAAGTTTCTTTGTTATTTTTGATGATTTTTGGTTGATATTATCCACCTCCAGCGGCCTATTATAGCCGCATACTAACCATAGTAGACATGTGCTTCGTTTTGTTTTCATTATGTAACGGTGGGTTATATAAATTAAGTTCTTTTGTTTTACATGACTCGACTCGACCCGAACCGACCCGATACGAACCGATTTTTTATTTATATACCTTGGGGCCTAAAATTTTTAAAAATGTTACGCACCCCCATGGAAAAATTCCTGGGTCCGCCACTGATCCACGGTCAAATTTGTCAATCAACGGTCTAATTTGTTCATAGACTCAAACCCATTGCTCAATCGATAGTCTGACTAGTTCAATCAATGATAAAAATTTAAAAACCTCAAACCCATTGCAATCGAATCTCTAATTTGTTCAAGTACTAGTTAACTACATAAGGCGCCACATCACACGCGCATCATGTGATGCCCGCATACATGATAACTACCTAGCATCAACTGCATCACCACATTATGTGATGTGCACGTCATAGTTATCAAAAGCGCTCGCTCTTCCCGCCTAGGCGATATTTTTGGGCGAGTCGACCTACCTGCGCTTCTCCCTCCTAGGTAAAAAAAGCCACGTGACTTTTTTTTTTTTTGAAATCTTATCTTATATATATACTAGATTATAGTTACAGATATTTATCTATTTTTTTGGAAATTATATCTCAATCAAATTTGAATTTTAAAAAAGTTGAGAGATATCATATCTTCTGTAAAAATATATTGTTATATACAGCCTATGTTGTAAACAAACGTTCATTTTTTTGGCTGGCAAAACATACAATACTACAATTATTTTTCAACCTTATGAGGATTTGCAGTATATTTTTCGACATTATGAGGATTCATGATGATTTTGGTTTTATTATAAGGATTATGGTATTCAAATACTTTTGGAATTTGAAGAGTGTTTTTTTTTTTTCAATACATAGTATTATTTTTTTATGTTTTTTTTGCTTGCGCTTTTTTTTCCTCAGGCCCGCGCTTTTTTTGCGCTTCTCGCCTAGGCGACAGGCGGGGCCTATGCGCCTAGAGTGCGCCTAGCGCATTTGATAACTATGGTGCACGTTACGCGCTCCTGATGCATACATTTTAAAACCAATCCACATAGGCATTACCGGTGTCACATGACAGGTAAAAATATATTTTCTATGTATTACTTACACATGTATCCAGCACTCGATTAAAACCGATTCACCTAACATTTTCATACAATCCTAAATTCCTAATCATTCAAACATCTTCAACATCAACAATATCACTCATTATCATTTTATAATAAACCTAATTTCACTTCATATACCACAATTCCACCAGTTCAACACAAAAAACAAACCCTAAAACCGAAAATTCTATCTAACAACAAACATTAAAAACAAAAAACTAATAGTTACACTTACAGCTGCATAAGGTGGATGATTAGGAGTCTGAAAATCCGAAAAAAACTTAGGAAAACAGTGTTGAATCAACAGAGGATACGAATTGTTAGCATCGTTTGGGAATAAATTAGGGTTTGAATGTGTAAATTGAATGAGGGCTTCTTGCAACTTCTCCATGTATGGTTGAAGATGATCGATCGATCAGCAGTGGTGTTGTTTGAGAGATTTAGGTCGTGGAAATTTTTAGGGTTTTGATTTGAAAATATTGTTTGTAAGGATAATGGAAACAATATATTTGTGTTCATCTCAAGATTCGGCGAGATAAGTGTGTGTGTTTTTGAAAACCTGTGAAACGGTTTCAAAAAGCTGAAAGTTTGACCGCGACTTTCCTGTAGAGTACAGTACATTGATTTCAAAATATTTTTCCTACTTTGTAGCAAACTAGAAAATGTAGTATTTTATTTGCCATTGTGGTTCCCGTGGTTTGATCACTTTTGACACTTTAATTCAAAACTCAAATTTTTTACATCTGGGTCCCTGTGGTTTTAGTTTTATTGCCGTTTTGGTCCAAAAATGAAATCAGGTCATATTTGCCTTATAAAATCCTGCTATTTTGTCATTTTCCGCATGGGCGAAATGATCATTTCTCTTTTATAAATAAATACCATATTTTATAAGACAAATATGACCTGATTTACCCCTGAGGAAAATGACAAAATTGCAGGATTTTATAAGACAAATATGATCTGATTTCATTTTTTGACCAAAATGGCAATAAAACTGAAACCACAGGAACCCAGATGTAAAAAGTTTGAGTTTTGGACTAAAGTGGCAAAAGTGACCAAACCACAGGGACCAAAATGGCATTTTACTCCTTATTTTATACATAATTTTAGAGTTAAATTGTCATTTTAGTCCCCATAGTTTGGATTATTTTGTTAGTTTAGTTCAAAAGTTTTATTTTTCGTCTGTGAGTTTAAAAAGGTTTCACCGTTTCCATTTTATTCCACTGGGTTAACTTTATCCATTTTTTCTATTAACGAGAACGGCAATTCGGTCATTTTATATGGCCGAATTGTCATTCTAGTTAACAGAATTACATATAAAATGACCGAATTGTCTTTCTCGTTAGCAGAAAAAATTGATGAAGTTAACCCAGTGGACTAAAAAATGGCAACAGTGAAACCTTTTTGGACCCACATGAGAAAAATGAAACATTTGGACTAAACTGGCAAAATGGCCCAAACCACAGGGACTAAAATGGTATTTAACTCCATAATTTTATAAAATTAGTGGGTTACCACTGGAGCGAGCTTCGTGACGGAAAAGGTATATAAAATAAGCAAATCATGATGGGATGTTTTACGTGACGATAAAAAAGATTGCGTCACGACGGTATATTCAAAGGTTTCATTTTGTCAGTTTAGTCCAAAGTTTTCATTTTTCGTCTGTGAGTCCATAAAGGTTTCACTGTTGCCATTTTAGTCCACTGGGTTAACTTCATCCATTTTTTCTATTAACGAGAACGGCAATTCGGTCATTTTATATGGCCGAATTGTCCTTCTAGTTAACAGAATTACATATAAAATGACCGAATTGCATTTCTCGTTAACAGAAAAATGGATGAAGTTAACCAACTGGACTAAAATGGCAATCGTGAAACCTTATTGGTCCCACAGGAGAAAAATTAAATCTTTGGACTAAACTGGCAAAATGGCCCAAACCACAGGGACTAAAATGGTATTTAACTCCATAATTTTATAAAATTAGTGGGTTACAACTCGAGCGAGCTTCGTGACGGAAAACGTATTTTAATTAAGCAAATCATGAGGGATGTTTTACGTTACGATAAAAAAGATTGCGTCACGACGGTATATTTGAAAGTCACAGAGAAAATTACGTTGTTGTATATGATAGCCAAGTTATTCGAACATATTTATGTCAAAGCGTATATAAAGATAAGCATGGCGGGCGAGCATTACAACGGTTCGATTTTAGTAGTGCTTGTTTGTGCTGACTTGTTTATCTTGTTCTACAGTCCTACAATCTGAAATAGACGTAAAAAAAAGCACCTCGCAATGTCTATTTAGAGATGAGTGTAGAACGGTTTATAGAAACCTTAACGGTTTTAAAAAAAATGTTTAAAACAACCGGTTAATTTTAACACGTTGCGAAAATTCACATCAAACGTAGATAAAAATAAATCGCGGAGAGCGTTGATATAAAAATGAAATTGTTAAAAAAAATTCACGTAACAAAAGAATTCTTTAAAAACCCAAAATTATAACTTTGTTAAAGTTTAGGGGTTATAATGTAAAACGGTTAATGTAAAAGGATAAATAAATAAACCAATTAAATTCGTTAAAAACACAACATTATTTTTAAACTATTATTATATTTATTTATTTAAACCGTTTTTATTACTTATTATTATTACTACTTATGTTAATACGTCTATAGGGGAAGGTTCAAATGAAAACTACTAGTTATTGTGAAAACTATAAAACTAACTAAAACCCACTAAAAAGGAGGGGGGAAGACTTTTAATGAAGGAGGGGTAAAATTGGAACAAAAAATATATAACTTTTCAAACATTTCCCATTTCTCCATACGTTATCATTTTAAAACAAAAATGGCACCATAAGATCACAAATTTTCTTATCTCTCATTCAAGTATATTCGAGCATATTTTTTATGACATAAAAAAAGATTTATGGTGTCGTCTTGTTTTCAATACTATTATTATAGTAATGCACATGTGCAATATAACATGTACTACAATGTGCATTACATGCTTAAAATTAGCTTTTTGATTCTAGTTTAGCTTTTAGGGTTAGTTTTTTTTTGGAGGTTTAGGATTAGGATTAGGTTTTTGGGTGTGGGGGGAGGGGGGTTTAGGTTTTTGGGGGGTGGGGGTGGGGGGGTTATGTTTTTTTCGGGTTTATGTTTAGGGTTTAGTTTTAGGTTTTCGGGAGGGTGGGGGGTGGGGGGTTAGGCTTTTGGTGGGAGGGTGAATTTAGGTTTTTTTTTTTTAGGGGGGGGGGTTTAGGTTTTTGGGGGGTGGGTTAAGTGGTTTAGGCTTTCCGTATTAGTGCACATGTGCAGTACAACCAAATTTTTTTTTAAAAATTTTTTTCCATATATAAAAAGTAGCAATTTTTCTTAAAAAAATTGTAAAAAAAAATGTCTTTGATATTTTCGCACACACTCGTAACGAAAGAAGAAACCTCTCACGTAAGAATTTGTATTGGTATTCTGGGAGACAAAATAATTAATGTTAAATAGTATATGAGTAGCATGGTTATCGATAGCGAATAACGGTCAATAGCGATAGACACCTATATGCTACGTAGCGATAGCGATGAAATAGCTCCCGCTATTTCGTTTTTAGCGATAAGGTAATAGATAATTTAAAAAATAAAAAATAGCCATTTGTTATGAATGCAGACATTCAGCCCCATAGGCCAAGCCTGACCTAATGTTAATAGGCTTTAGGGTTGTTGTATTGATCTATATATATGATATATGTAGACTCAATGAATTAGAATTATCTAATTTTCTATACTTCTCATTGTCTCTATATTCTCTATAGTATCCTTTACATATTAGATGTTGCTATTAGGCCGTTGTTTTACAACACATTATCAGCACGAAAATGCTCGAATCATCATTGGTTTTAATCGTTGATTAAAGTCTCGGTTGACCAATGTCGTTGATGATGTTTTGTTGATAAAAGTTTTGGTGGTCCGAAGTGTTTCCAACGAAGATTGGATTTCGTAGACATGGCGATTGAAAAGTGATGGAGATACTATTTCCTTTATTTATTTCAAGGTAAGTTTTTTTTCCACCATACATGTTTATCTACATAAGGTACTACTCTTATACCTATATTGTTTCTTGTTGAATATGCCTTATCTTTTCAACTTGATTTTACCATGATAAGAATAATCGTTAACCAGAATGAGATTTTTGAAAGTCGGTTGAACATGGGATGTTCAAATCCTACTCATAATTTTCATTTTCAATTACCTTTTCTAGAATAAATGATCATCACGGTATTGAAAAAAATAGGAAATATAAGTTTAATATATACATGGACACTTGTTACAGAAACCCGATGAGAAAATATTTGTTATTAATTTATTAAGTCTAATCTTATCTATTTGCTAGTTATATTGCAAGCTTATTCCTTGGTTTAGAAATTGATATATAGTTTGATAAAAAAAATTATGCATGTTTAATAGATAAACCTTGAAAAAAAAAGTTGTATTATCATATCTATGATCTTGCATTTACTTGTTGATTATATTATTTATATATATTTTAAAGTTATATATATTATTTAGTTTTAATTAATATAACATAAATTCAATTAAAGTTCTAATATATAACTTATGAATGTGGATTGAATATTATTAATTATAAAATTAATTCCGATTTCCTCATCATAAATTCATGTTGATGTATATTTACCTATGTTTTTCTCAATTTACGAAATGAGTAAATAGTAAGGCTAGAGGGTATGGTGATAGTCCTCCAAGGGAGGATGATCCGCCACGTAGACGCCACGTCATAGTCCTCCCAAGGATGGTCCATCCCACAAAACTAGAGGGTATGGAGGATGGTCCTAGATGATCCTACCCCACCACTTTTATGTTTTTTATTTTTTTAATCTTCTACTTTTTTTTATATTTAACAAATAAACTAACAAAATATTTTCATTGATCTGACACCTAAATCATAGCTCCACTTTTATGTTTTTTATTTTTTTAATCTTCTACTCTTTTTTGACCTAGGTCTTTCCTAGCCTCGATTTCACGGCAAAGAAAGCAAATAAGCATCCTAAGCACCTGTCACATACATTAAAGTAAAAGTCAATACACATAGTGTAAAGGTGAGCATACAAGTTTAATAGATATAATAGATTACGCATAACCAGCACGTACACCGTGTGAAATGAGGCATGTTAGTTATCGACATGAACCTATCGATACCAATGACTACGGGTTGACTGCCCAAGGCAGTTCGCGATACACACTCACCACTGTGAGCCATGTAACTAATTGTCCTTAACAACCCCTGAGTGAACAGGTGCTGAGTCCAAACTATAGTACTATCGTTGCTAAGGCAGGTAGACAACATTCCATGTGTAAACATAACAAATAAGCATTCATTAAGTCACGTATAACATGCGGTAACGGTTAGCGTTAAAAGTATTGCGTAGTGTGTTCGATGTGATTTAGAATAGGTAACGTATGTAACACCCAAAAGTGCATAAAGCAAAAAGGGATCGAGTATACTCACAACGATTGATGGATTGAAGGGAGCGCTAGAGAGTAGGGTTAGCCTGATCAGAACGATAACATAACGATAAGCGACGCGTAAAACGATGCAAAGTGTAAGTGAGTCAGACAACAGTTTGATCGGATGGTAGTCCGATCGGACAGCGGGTCATGCGAATGACAGTCCGCTCGGATGGTCATCCGATCGGGTGACCTTTCGAGTGGATTGTTTCCTCCTTTGAGAAGGATGTGTTTGTGTATGATGGCTTGACTTTTAAAGTTTTCGTTGTAGCATTTTGAAAACATAGAACTATCACCACCTTTCAGGTCAGTCGATCGAACGGCTGTTCGATCGGACGACAACCCGATTAGTTGGACACTTTAGTGAGAACAAGTTCACCACCGTTTGTCATTCGATCGGCTAGTAGTTCGATCGGGTGGCAATCCGTTGGTATTGAACATGTTGAAAATTGTTTAAGTGTTGAAGTCTGACCATTACATGGTTGAGTGGTAGTTCGATCGGATGGTAATCCGATCGGTCAGCCCTTTATTCAATGTTCATCCTTCAAGATTTTGAAAACAAAAGTTAAGTGTGGGACCAAGGTGTAAATCGTTCGGGTGACAACCCGTTCGGATGACGGTCCATTCGGATGGTAGTCCGATCGGACGGCATTCCGTCCTGATCGTTCCGTTCGTCTTACACTTGGTTGTTTTGATAGTTTGTCGTTTTATCGAGATGGTGTGACAACGTGTTAATCAACAGAAACCTCGTCAATACTTGGTACTCCTGATCAGACAGGAATCACCCAAATCCACCCAGTAAACCTTTCGAGACGGTGTTCCATGTTTAACCCGAAATCGATAGTCTCGTGGATAGAATCCAGATCTTGAACCAACACAACCACAAGAATGAGTAGAAAGTCGGCCCAAGCTCTGATTCTATCGGTTTTGAGTGCATTGAGTGTAAAAGAGTTGAAAGAAAGTTGGAAAACCTTCTCTCAATCTTTTTCACCGTGAATATGTTTAGATCTATGAAAGATCTTTGTTTGTTTATGTGGAAATCGGTTAGATCCAAGTTGTTTTTGAAAGATTGAAGCCAAAACATGAAGTTCCTAAGAATACCATGATGACATCATCCTAAAAAATTAAAAAGAAAATAGAAAAAAATGATTAGGCTGTTGATTCCTAACTTTCTTAAAATCCTTGTGTCCCCGGCAACGGCGCCAAAAACTTGATGCGTGTGAAGTGTTATATATATTAGGTGTATATTTTAAGCCCTTTTTACACTTTTTAGCCAAGTTTTAAATTTATAAAACACGATATTTACTAACACTAAACACACATATGGGCAAGTGCACCCATCGTGGACGTAGTATAGTGTTGGTAAGATACCGAGGTCGTCCAAGGACACAAGAGCTTTTAGTACCGGTTTATCCTCAACGTCTAATCAAATCAAAAAGTTAGAAAAAGGTTTATAAACTATGAAAATAAAACTAACTAAAATCCTGAAAAATAAAATAAAATAAAAAACAGATAGACAAGATGAATCACTTGGATCCGACTCGTGTGTAGTGTAACCTTTAATTATTTTCGCACTTTTGCACTTATTTAAGAGATTATCTTAGTTATTGTAGTATGCCCCTCTTTTGAAGGCGACGTTACCCTCAACCCAGTAGTTTGAGTCAGCAAGGATACAATCCTAATAGGTCGGATTATTGAAAGATAATTAATTAAGTTATTAATGCATAATGTGGTAGGCCCCTCTTTTGAAGGCGACGTTACCCTCGGCTAAGTAGTCTGAGTCAGCAGGGATACAGTCCTAAGTAGCCGGGTTAAAGTTTTAATAGTAGTTTAACTTATGAGGGGATCAAAGAGTTTGGACCCCCGCCATCCAATACCTTTGGGTATTGAAGGAGGTCCTACTAAATTTGACCCAGGTCCTTTGAAGGATCTATACACTGAACAATGGCAAGACTCTTACCAAACCGTTCCCTTAACCCCCGACCAGGTAGCCAACATACCTCCATATAGACCGTGGAGATATGAATGGTGAAAATCTTTTATTTTATATAGACAGTAAAATAATGCTAAGACACCATGGACAAACGATAAGGAAGAATCACCTTCAACATAAGAAACTAGTAATTAAAGTCATTAATACAAAATCAATTAAAAAGTGCAAAAGATTAAAAATAAAAAGTATTACACTAAACACTTGTCTTCACCAAGTGATGTAAGAGACTTAGGCAAACATGGCCTTTGATTGTCAAGAACTCTTACGATCAATCTTGGATCCCGAGATGACTCACACACTCTACGATGGACAATGGATGATGGTGGTGGATGATGGTGTTATGGTGGTGGTGGGTAGTGGGCGAAGTGTGAGAGGGGTGGTGTGCCAAGGGATGAGTTGCAAGAGCTCCAAACACTCCTATTTATAGGCTAAACAGAAGCTCGGGCACGGCCCCGTGTCCGCTGAGCACGGCCCCGTGTCCATTGACTCTCTCTCTCTTCATCATGGTTGCAAAAGTCGCTAGGCGCTCCCTAGTCGGATTCGGGAGTACTCGGGAGGTACTCGGGAGTATTCGGGAGTACTCGGGGAGTAATTGGCCTGGGAGAAGAGTACTCGTGCCTCGGCAACCTACCTTGTAGCGAGTACTCGGGGAGTACTCGGAGCCTAGTCGGGACTTTTACAACCTTGCTCTTCATTAATTGCAATTCGCAATTCCAATAAATGCGTCTGCAGGAAGCTGACCACGCCCCCGTGTCCGCTGGGCACGGCCCCGTGGTGGGCAACAGAAGCTTCTATGAGTTTGTCTTTTCTGCTGACTCTTGGGCACGGCCCCGTGCTCGCTGAGCATGGGGCATGTTCAGTCTTCTGTCTTCTTTGTTTTGCTCGGGAAGATGCTGTCGGGAGGTCGGGCATGCCGCTTTTGTTCCTTTTCTTATATTTATGTTAGATTTAGCTGTCTTTTTGCTTCTTTTGTTAATTTGAGCTCATTTAATCCTGAAAATACAAAAGGAAGACAAAAGCATACTTTTTCCAACATTAGTACTAAAAAAGGGTTAGTTTTATGCCACAATTGATGTAATTTATATGTTGCATTTTGTGCACATCAAATAACCCCACACTTGAATCTTTGTTTGTCCTCAAGCAAAACTCTTTATAATGTGGTTTTTTCACTCCCAAATGGAATGGGTAGAAGAGAAAGTTTTTGGGCTTGTCATAGAGTGTCGGGATTTCCAAGATTCTTTATTTAGGTTTTATTTTTATTTATTTACAATCCTATTCGTCATGATTTATTAAAAACGTTTCATAAGACAAATTACTTATTAAGGCATAACATACCTTTTTAAAATTCCATTTATATACAAGTTCACATACCTCACGGGGAATCACTCAACACTCGGCCGAAGGTGTATTTTTAGTGAATCACTCGAGAGCGGCATGGAACTTACTCCTACCATAACCTTGCCAAGCAATCAATCCTCCTCCTTTTTAACTATATACCTTTGTAAATATCAAGAGGACTGTTGGGTGAAGGGTTAGGCTTGGGCTAAAGGTGGGTGGTTGGGTTAGTGGTTAGTAAAAGGGCGAAAAGCGTAACAAACGTCGGTTTTTGAAAGACTTTTTATTTTTCACATTTTTATTTATTTTGATGAACCATTTGTTTCAAACAAAGTTATTTTTGATGAACTTGTTTGTTTATTTGGTTTCATCAATATATATATATATATATATATATATATATATATATATATATATATATATATATATATATATATATATATATATATATATATATATATATATATATTTAAGGTAAGTCATTAGAAAACCGAACGTTGTTACTAAAAGAAAGGGGTAAGAATAAAAAGGTTTAGGTGGGTAAAAAGGGTGATTGTTTTGGGTTAAGAAATGAAAAGGTTTAGGCTTAAAGGGGTTAACTAGGGGGATTTTGGGTAGGTGGTAAAAATAATGAAAAATTATGGTGTAGAAAGAAAAAGGGTTAGTCCTAATGCCTCCATTATTTACTTACTCGGGTTTAAGTTGGTAAGGACCGGGAATGTATTGTCGTGGCAAGTTCTAGAGTCGTACGAACCAAGCGGCTATTCACACAAGAAACGAAAAATGAGCATTTAGTGTAAAGATATGTGAGAAAGGGTTTTTATGTGATCAAGTATATATAATTAAATTTTAACTAAGTTTGTCATGCCGTTTCATAATTTTCTTATGTTGGTTCTTTTTATCACGACGCTATCGGTTGTAAACTTGTAAAAATATAACCTTGTTAGAACTTGAATTCCCAACTTAAACTTAGACAAGTAAAAAGAAAAATGAAAATTTTTGAAAAAATTTTTGGGTGATTAGCGGTTCCAACAGAGTTTTGTGTAAGGCTTGTTATTAGGACTTGCAAGATTCAAGGTTTTAGCATCCCCCCCCCCCCCACACTTAAATTACACATTGTCCTCAATGTGTCCCAAAATTAAGTTTTTAGGTTGATTGAATGTGTAAAACGGTGTTAAAAGCAAAATTTTATGTTACTGACATCTTGGACACGGCCCCGTGGTGACCGGGCACGGCTCCGTGTTCAGGTGCCAGTGACAAAAATTAAAGAAGAGAAACAGAAGCCTGGACACGGTGGCGTGTTCAGCGAACACAGCCCGTGTCCAGTTACCTGAACTGGGCAATTTTCTGCAGAGTGTGCAGCACGGGGCCGTGTTGGGCGGACACGGCCCGTGCTGAACTTACTGTAATGAAGAAATTGTTGTCGGATGTCCCTGCTTTCGTGCATGGGGCGATGTTTCTCATTTCCCTTGTTATCCTTCACCATCCCGAGTGTGTTTTATTCATTACAACATTATCCAAACCTTAAAACCATCATTTCATTAAAAACCATCATAGAGAGAATTACATAGTCCTAGGAAATTAAAAACAAAGAAGAAATAAAAAGTTAAAAGTCCTAATTTAGATAGGTCTAGTGATACATAAAATCATCATAAGGAGTCCTATTTTCTCATTAAGAACCAAAATCCCGGAAATAGATTCTCGGTATTGCAGTAGGACTCTTAGCCGAGGGTTTTCTTCCTAGATGTTGTTAAAGCCATTCTTCTATCTCTCTTGGGAGGAAGAAGGTGGCCTCGTTTTCCTCAACATCTTGCTGAGGAGGGGAAACACCAACCGGGACTCCTTGCAATATGTCTCGAGGAGGCCTTGGGTGCATGGCATACCACTCGGCTGGTATGATGACTTCAGGCACCACGTTCCATGCCCTTTGGGTTATTATAGGCACCAAAGGAGGAGATGCGAGAATGTTCAACCTCTGGTGCAAGAGGTTGACCTCCCGGAGACACCCTTCCAGTCCCACCGTTAGATGGTTGATACGGTCGACCAATGCTTCTTCCACCCACGTCATTTCATCAATAGCCACTCTTAGGACGTAAACATAGTTTACAAGAGAGTCTTCCGCCGTTGATGACCTTCTCCCCTGTCGGTTGTTCCTTGAGTGCGATGAAGACGTTCCGCTTGTTCTGCTCGCCATTCTGGGAAAACAGACCAAAAAGAGCTCGACGGGGGTGGGGACGGGATGGGTTGCCGGCATCGCCGGAGCTCGACGGGGGTGGGGACGAACCCCATACCCTCTAGCCGAATTAAATAGCCTTTTATTGTTTTTCTAATTAATTGTTTTTATTATATTTTATGGTTAGTAATTAAATAGCCTTTTATTGTTATTAATATATATGATGTTGGTTAATGCTTAAAAATTAAAATCATTAAATATCTTTTTTCCCATCATGTAGTTTAATTCATTCTTTATTAATTTTAATTCATTTTACGTTACAAATTTGATTAATTCTTATTACTTTTAATGATTTTTAATATCCATTTAATTACAATGTTAAATGATATGGAGTTATGAACATGAATAGTCCCAATATTCATGACATTAAATGATATGGAGTTATGAACATGAATAGTCATAATATTTATAAAACTAAATGATATGGAGTTAGGAACATGGATAGTCACAATAATACTATTTTTTTATAGAAAATTAGGTGATTTACAATTTAATTTAAGAGATGATGATTTTAAAATTGCAGTGCGAAATTATAGACACATTATATCTCTTACTTGTTGGCTTTATAGTTTATACTGTTTAGATAATATGTTTATGTATGCATTGATCATATTTCATAATAACGTTTGATGGAGATGATTTTGTAGTATACAATAGTTGACAGATCATTATACTATGAAAAGTATGTTTAGTATTTAATATGTTCATGTACATTCACTTCTGATGTGTTATACTTGTATTTGACATATAAATTTTAATGTGATTGTTCGTAACAATTTAACTAGAAATACAATACGATAAGTGTAATGTTTATAGTGTTCTTATTTGATATATAAGAATAAGAAATTTGATGTTTTATATGACATTACATGACATGACATGTTATCATATAATTTTTAATCTGCTTGATGACAAATTATAACTATATTTTAGTAGTAAAAAAAATAATATATTGATTTACTCATCTTTCTTTATAAATGTTATCTTACAGTTAATCAAGATGTATGATTTTATTATGGCTTTCATCATATATCAACTTTGTCTTTTATAGAACACCGCTAATTTAAAAGCTAACGCACACGATGTCGATAAATTAGAGCATAACCTATAATAATAGGCTTATCACTATTGCAATTTATTGCGTCTTTTATATGCTTTAATTTATTTAGATGATATGTTAAATAAAAAAAATTATATATTTCTTACAATTGATGAAAAAAAATATTATTTCATAAGGTTGTGTCATAAGTCATTTCTTATAGTGACATAATATAAAGTGATGCATTGTATAATCATCACCTTTATATATTACCATAAACCTTTTTAATAATGTTCTTGATATATTTTAATATTCAATCATGAGAGTAAGAAATATTAATTATATGTATTTTATTATATTGTATTTGATGAGAAGACATCTTATATCAATTATATATTGTACAATTTGACTTTGTACATTAATATACCATTGTTTATGTATATAAACAGTCTTCAATGAAACAGCTAAATTAAAGTTGTGTATATGATCACAGGTTATAAACATGATTGAATAGTGATCAAGATTTATTTATAGTATGACATTCGAAGTTTCAAACTCACTAAAGCTTATTGTAAATTTATTGATGCTTGTAAGATTTTGGACTGATAAATCTTAATGATTCAGTCATATAATTAATGTTATGTGGTGAAAAGATTAGTTATACATGTGGAATAAAACAATTTCCACTTGTCAAACCTCAAATGCGCTCTTGATATATAAGGTTTGAAACAGTCACCATGAAAGTTGTCTGACTCCATTCATTGAAGAGAATGTGATGAGAAAAATATATATCATAATCCATTGAGCAAAACAATTTCCATCGTCAAATATCATTAATTGTTAAAGAATATATATAAAGTTTGAAACAACAAGCATGAAAGTTTTGTGGTTCTAATCCATTCCCTAATATGAATGTGATGATGATCAATTCAAAGGTTATGATCATATACATAACTAAGAAAATTGTAATGATGCCACCATGAATGTTGTATGGGATTATAGCAAATATGGCCAGAAGACTATATTAGAAGTTACTAGAAATGATACTAATTTTCAACAATATTCCATTAAATCAAATATGGTGAGTAACCAGAAGTTACTAGAATATTTATACGTTCACCACATGGCATGAACAAATAGGTCATCAAAATAGCATCATGATATGCTAAACAATCAAACACGCTAACTGGCACCTTAGCACCTCTAAGTAATCTAAAAACATTGCTCCCAAAATGCCTTATCATATGTGTAGTTAGTTTTTTTGTGGCAAATAAATTTTTATCCCTTCCAAACAATAAACTCCTACAAACAATCCCTCTTATATGGGACCATTGATATGTACAGTTGTGTGGATTGTGGCATTCATATATGGTTACATGTGAGTTTTTAGCTACCCGTATGTAGCATATGCCCAACACTATGGAACGTTGTTTTTTGACATGGTTTAACACTGTTCTTTGACAACCCAATTGTAGGGACCATTGTTGGGTACAATGTGAAATATAGTGAGAGGCATACGTAGTCGAGACGGAATTCGTAGATTGATTATATCAATTCAAAACCAACTGCTTATCACAAATACTCCCCATTACAACTGGTCTCCTAAAGAGAACCAAGTTTCCATTTTTTATATATTTTGTTGTGCAGCCTATGTACCAATAGCACCACCATAACATATAAAATGGGATATGTACATCGTATTCCCAGTTTTAGGGGGAGACAAGAAAATGAAAGACTGGTAACATAAAAAAATGCATCATATTATATATCGACCCCTGAAGTGGTCAATGCAAATCTGAAGTCCAAAAGAAAGAGCGTGTATTTGCAAATAATAACAAATGAAATACAAGATGCATTCACTAACACAAATAAGGTGACAAAGTCACATATACCAGCTTAAACTTATCTGCTCGAATGGAAGTACTCACAAAATGATTATCATATTAATAAATTGTGAGAGATAAATCGGTTCCAAAAAGATAAAACCCATAAACACAAAAAGAGCAGAGTAACGCAGTTGTTGTAACCCCAAAAGAGGTGGCACATAAAACACCATAAGCGGTTGCATACAAAACCCCAGAATTGGTTGCATACTAAACCTTAAAGAAGGTTGTTGTCAAAACTCCAAAAGAGGCTAATGGAGTTCTAAAAGAAACTCTAGTACCAAATAAATATGAGATCGCGATGAATTATGTACAAAATAAGTACAATACGGAACTGTAATGAAACACGTGTAAAATGATATATTTGATTATGCTATAGCAATAGATGTAATCGATGAAAAAAAAAAGATTACGTATATAGAAAGTGTGCAAGAGTGTACGCACGCAAATAGCCAAAATGGCTACATGACTTAAGGTTGAACTAAATTTGCTCGACAAACTAAACGTTTTCAAACCAGCAGTTCGAACACCCATAGACGTCAAACCAGTAGGTTATAAATGGGTGTCTTTAAATAAAAGGAAACGTAAATAATGAGTTTTTGCGATGTAAGGCACGCGTTTTAACATAAAGATTTTTTCCCAAATCCCAGCAGTTGATTACGAGGAAACGTATACCCCTGTAATGGATGCGATAATCTTTAGATGTTTAAGCGGCCTCACAATCTCAGAATGACTTCAGATAAAACAACTTATGGATGTCATCACCGTATACATGTATGAGACAATTGCAAATGACATCTGTATGTGTCACACCCCGAATTTCCACGTGTCACCGGCGGGCCCGGTGGGGAGTATCGTGTCGTAGTTGATAACATCATAGTCAAACAACACAATTTATAAATGCACAGCGGAAGCAAAAGATAAATATATTACAATCCGAATATAAAGTAATATCAAGTATTACAACGGAAAGTAGGTAATCCACAGGCGGATCTTAAAACTTAAATGTTGTTCAACAGACTTTAGGCGCCTAGAACTTGCAAGATTCCTTATTTACGCCCTGAGCAGCTTCCAGCCTATTACGTACTTGTACCTGTCACTTAGACTTTGGAAAATACGTTAGTTTTCAATGGTAAATACACTCAACTGACTCATTTGAAAAGAGTTTATGAAAATTGGTTTAGGCGCACAAGGCACAAAACTATTTTGACACTTGATTAAGATGCGCAAGGCAAGATTAATCTTTTATACTTGGGACAAACTATATCTCATGTTATCAGTTTTACATAACTTGCTCTACATACGGGGCCCGGTCCTATGCCGGTTCAAGATTAACCGACACACCACTATTCCCTTATTGGGAATCCCTTATTGGGTATAATCGATTTATAAGCATAAAGCATCTGTTAGGTGTATGCCTACACCCCGTGCTTAGGTCGTGGCCATTGCATTTAATGAGTCAAGGATATCCAGGACACGGTCGCATTAACCCCCAATGTTTCAGTCAAGCAATACGAATTAAAACAGGTTATTTGGATTTCCCGACTCATTGGTCTTCGAATCCCATACCTGACCATGCGGTATTTATATTACCGTATCCCAAGCCCGTAATAGGGAAAATAAGTTAAGAGTATTTACCTGAGCTAGCTCCTGTCTTAAATAGCAAGAATAATAATAACTCAGCCGTATTCACTTAAGTAGGCGTAGGTACAATTTACCGGAAGGCTCTAGTCTGGAACGATGGTATAAATAACCAATTAGAATACTAACGGGTCTTTAATTAAGCCTAAATTAGACCGGTTAGTTTTAAGGAAATATACGGTTTAAGCGCACGATTAAGCGAAGACCGGATAGAACGTGATTTAGACCCGACAAGTTTGAATACTTGTATAATATGGGTATACTAAATACATTCTGGATTTTGAGACAAAAATGATAACGTTTGACCAGTTTCGGCCAATTTATGCAAACTAGTTACATAAACCGAACCGAGCGCTAAAAGAGCGTCACGGGTAGCCAAAAGAGTCATATGCAAGTTCCCTGAGATAATATGCTTTAAATATGTTATAATATCAGCAAGTTATGTTCTATTATGCTTCGAATGAATTTAAACTCAATTTACGCCTCATAAGGGCATTTTGGTCATTTAAAAGATTATAAAAGAGTTAATATTGGGAATCTGAGTTACAGGTCTGATTTATACAGTAATTATACTTAATTTGACATATTATAACAGTAGGGTATGACCCATATACAAAACTTATCATTTAATATCAAACTATGCACCTTAGGGGTATTTTGGTAATTTCACAAGGGCTAAAAATGTCAAAACTGGAAATCTGAGTTCAAAAACTTATACTTACTGTTATTTTATAAAAATATGCTAAATACATCAGTAGGTATGAACCTTATATGTTTAATTTGGGTGTAACGCATACTATGCGTTAAAAACGCTTAAAAGTGCGATTTAAAGCCGTTTCCGGGTTTTTAAAAGAAAGCTGAGATTTTTATGTTTCCAGAATGCTCAAAATATTTTATTTAACAAATAAAATCAGTAGAAAAAGGTTTGGGGTCAAAAGGATTTATAAAACTCATTTTATGGCTTAAACGGTCAAAACCGGCATTAACCGAATCAACTTAGCGACCTATGATACGATCAGCCAAAAATTAAATAAAAATCATCAAAAATCCCAAAATATTATATAACATCAGTGGGTAAAAAGTTTTATATCAAAAAGTGGCCTTAAATAGGTTATACGCTAAATGCGCCGTTTATTTAACATAAAGCTATAGTTTTACGATATTGGCCATAACTCAAAATATGGACCTCCAACTGATCTCAAATTTTCGGTGCAAGTTTATAAATCAGAAATAAAGATTTCTACTCTTTCACTTTTTCAAAAATTACGTTTTATATCAAAAAGGGCAAAATAGTCAACTTTGAGCATAAATTGGAAACATGCATATGAATCGGTTAAGCATAGACTCAAGTTGCAAAATTCCAGAGAGTTAAACTTAAATAAAAATGGTCAAAACTAAACTCTAATACAGATCTCAAACATGCATGCACGGATCCGAATCGAGAGTCAAAGAAAAAGTCGTTTTATAAGACTTTCGGTTCCGATCCGAGTTTATACTAAAGATCGTCGAGTTGATCATGATAAAACATATTCTTTTATTCATTATAAAGCTATTTTTGATGATCAAACTGATTGCATGTCATCTACATTACCATTTATGCTATAATTTGCAAAAACACTTCCTGTTGACTTTTTAAGAACATCTTTGACTCGACAAATAGCATGCATAGAATGGGAATCAGAGAATACCCTTTTGAGGGTTTGTTTCCCACATAAATACCAACTTATAAGTGGTTTCAATTTGAGAAATGACAGAGCCAATTTCGTTTAATCGAAAAGTCAAACTATATGAACAATGGATTGACTTTTGGCTAATAATCAAAGCTAGAACGAATTAGAGAATGATATGAATGCTTACAAAGGTCCTAATGAAGCTTAGGAATCCCTATGAGGCTGCCTTGATGATCAGAAAGTTCCTGGAATGCCTTGTGAGTTTTTGAAGGTTTGTGGTGATCTTGGTTACTACTCAAGAACTCAAAAGAATGAAGAATTGATCTGATTTATGGAGGTTTCAGGTGTTGTAAGAGTGCAACAGGTGTCCCAACATGCATGAGGGCTGATTGGTGAGTTTTGGAGGTGCTCATAGCTGTCATGCACTCAAAATTCGGACCAAAATATATTAATTCGCGAAATTCTGCACCTGGGCAGGCCTCGCGTCACGCCTAGGGTCCTAGGTGTGACACCTAGCCCCATCTGATCCTCAAATCTCTTTAATATTGAAGTTTTGGTCCTTGGTCTTCGTATACGAGGTTTTGGCCATTTATCTTGACTCGTAAACTCCCAAACTTGGTTTTTAGGAACCTTGGGACATTTACCAACATGGTAATGTCCTCGGTTAACTTTGCGCTCACCCGAAAAGTCATGAAATTCGACGTTGACGCTTTTAACCCCTCAAGTACGGTTTTGGCCATAACTTTCTCATACGATAACGAAACTTCATGAAATTTTTACCACATATTCTAGTGAGTAGATTTTAGCATTACAAAGCTTCGGGTCTGCCAAAAGATCACTCAGAGGTATAAATTCAACATGTTGACACTTTTAGCCCCTATAGTTTGTAATTCCTCACTTTCGTGAAATTTCCGCTTCGTATGATCCATGATCCATCCGTTTAAGGTTATAAACATTATGTAGGGTTATCATAGAGTCTATTTATCCATTGTTGACACTTTGGACCCTTACGTTCCATAGTTTTCACCGTTTGTCAACTTTAGTCCCTCTAAAGTATGTTTTCACATACCGGAAGTCTATGACACGTGTCAATACATTATTGGACGTAAATTTTCGAGGTGTTACATCTTCACCCCCTTAAAAGAAATCTCGACCTCGAGATTTACTGAAACAAATGAGGATATTTTTCTTTCATCGTGGATTCCACTTCCCTCGTATATTCGGGACCTCTACGGGCATCCCATTTGACCTTAACTATAGGCACATGCTTTCTTCGAAGCTTCTTCACCTGTCGATCCTCAATCGACAATGGTTTTTCCACGAACCTCAATCTTTCATCTATGTGTATATCTGTATGCGGTATGACCAGTGATTCGTCAGCGAAACACTTCTTCAGATTACAGATGCGGAACACATTATGTATAGCGCTAAGTTCTTCAGGCAAGTTTAACTTATAAGCAACTGACCCGATACGTTCGACAATCCCGAAGGGTCCTATGTACCTCGGGCTTAGCTTGCCTTTCTTACCAAATCGCATCACCCCCTCCCAGGGCGATACCTTAAGTAACACTTTATCACCTACATCGAAGTGAAAATCTTTGCGCTTTGGATCCGCATAACTTTTCTGCCTATCCCTGGCAGCTTTCAAACGATCGCAAATCTGAACGATCTTGTCCGTCGTCTCGAAAACGATTTCTGGTCCTGATAGTTGGACATCTCCAACTTCTGCCCAACATATAGGCGATCTACACTTCCTACCGTATAAGGCCTCAAAAGGCGCAGCCCTAATACTAGCATGGTAGCTATTTTTATAGGAGAACTCTATCAAGGGTAGGTGGTTATCCCAACTGCCACCTAAATCAATCACACATGCTCGAAGCATGTCTTCCAATGTTTGGATGGTACGCTCACTCTGTCCGTCTGTCTGCCAACCGCTATGTGATAGTGCTTCTTGACTTATTGGCGAAACATATCCTTTAATCCTTAGGGTGTAATACATTGCGAGCTCCACCAAGCTCCTTAAATAGGTTTTAGCTCATAAGTTATTTGATCTTGATATATTCGATCACTTCGAATGATTTCATATATTCAGAGCTTACTAGCCTGACAATTAACAGATTGGCACACCTTTCCAGGGTGATATCTTGTGTTGAACCTTATTTCTTAACAAGAACTTAGGAGGTTTGCTATTTCCATGAATCCTTGCTTCTTTGCCGAATACTGGCAACTTATAGATGGTTATGGATTTGCTCGATCTTATTCGTTGTTTCCAAGGCAACTTTTAGATCCTGATAATTGGACTTACCAATTTTTTTTTCTAGCAATAGATGTTTAACATCTTATCTATACAAGGTCTCCCAAAGGAGCAGCATTGATACTTATATAACGACTATTACCGAAAAGCTTATCTTAAGGCGATATGGTTATTCCAACCACTGCTTGACTAATCTCAAAGAATAGTTGTTCTTACAGCTAGTCGAATAAATCGACGATCCTGGCAGCAATTAGGGATTCCTAGTTATTGCCTAAATAGGGTTGCGGTAATCAATGCATAAGCAAGATGAACCGTCTTTCTTATTTACTAAAAATCGGAGTTCTTAGAACTTTGAATCTTGGCTTTACGAAACCTTATCCAAAACTTATTGATTTGGCTCTTAGTTCTTCCTATTTCGTTGGTAATAACAGATATAAGATTCTTACAATAACTGCAGCCCTAAGCGGGATGTTTGTCCTAACATCCTCTTGCCTCTCAGAAGGTAAACATGGTAATTCTTATAAAGAAGCTAATTATGACACATAGAGATGTCAGAGATTTCCGTAGTCTCAGGCTTTGGCCCATCTATCGCTGTCGGTGTCAGATAAATGACACATTCCCTTTACCATTGCAAAGATGCCCTAAGTAGAGATACTAATAAGGACATTTTTATATTGGATATCTTCTTTGAATACTACTAGTCGACTTTAGTACAATATGACCATTGGGATATCTTCGGGGATCCCATGCATTAAACCTCCATACTGATCAGGCATGGAAGCAATCTATGGGACACACTAGGATACGCAGATCCTCATATGGTACTCTTATCAACATAGTTTGGCATTCGCAGACGATAGAAAACAATGAGAAAAATAATAAAATAAAATAAATAATATATATTGTCGTACTCTTTCTGGGGGAGAGTACTCCAGACTCTTATGAAAGGATTATCTCCGAGGATGGGAGGGAGGTCATTAAAGATTCTATTGGTAAATTATACCTCATATTTAATATATATGGAGTCCTCATGAATGTAATCCAGAGTTTGCTAAGCTTATGGTTTGCTAAAGGTTTTATTATCCCTTGCATCAATGTAAAAATACTTGGCAGTCACTATCAATGCTAAATGGTAAAAGACGTACCTAATGCAATTATCGATGTGCACTGTCTCAGGTATTCAACCGGTAGTCTAGGCGGTTCCTTTCTTATCCTTTCCAGACCTAGCTGCTCCTTTCTTGGCAGCCTTAGGGCAATTAGTACTGATGTGCCCCTTTTCACCACAGCTGAAACAGTTTGCATCCTTCATGTCCCTACATTCGTGGGACTGGTGGCCAGCTCTTTTACAGATGCCACATTGCTTTATCTTTTGGTTTAATCGACACTGCCCCCAATGTCTTCTTTTGCAGGTTTTGCATGTAGGCTTTTTGTTGGAATCCTGTTGGTTATTGTTGAGCTTGGATTTGCTCTTCTTAGGATTCTGAGAGTTATTCTCCTCCCTTGGTCTTTTGTCATTAGTTTCATTCACGAACGACTTTTGTCTCACTACATCTAGAGTGAGAGACAAGGATAGATCTACAGCTGATCTGTAGTTGATTGGCCTTGAAGCCTTAACATCCCCTTTTATTTCTGGTGCCAAACCACCAATGAAACGCGCAATGCGTTTTGGTTCCGGGGTAATTAAGTAGGGTACCAGTCTAGATAGGGAGTTGAAGTCGGTAACATATTGCTGACAATATAGGTTTTTCATTGTGAGAGTCAGAAAATCTGTCTCCACCTTTTCCACTTCGTGTTGTGGACAATAGTTCTCTTTGATAAGGTCCACAAACTTGGACCATCCCATAAGGTATAGGGGAATTTTCCCCGTGGACTGCATCATGGCCCTCCACCATACAAGAGCCTCTCCCTTAAAAGATTGTGAAACAAATTTTACTACGTCCTTATCAGCACAATCGCTGATGTCCACAACCGTTTCCATCTCCCCAAGCCATTCCATAGCATCAATTGCTCCTTTTTCGCCATTGAAATCTCTGGGTTTGCATGAGACGAAATATTTGTAGGTGCACCCGCCCTCAGTTGAACGGGGCTTATCATAGAGTACTAACTCCTGAGGTTCGCTCTTTTCATCTGAAGAGTGAACGGAGCTCTCCTTACGAGCCGATGTATGCGTTTCCGTGTGGATCTTTGAGTGAGTGACACTCGGTTCCTTTTTGTTCTCAAGGACCTTATCCACAACTTCACTAATTGCTGCGCTAATCAAGGCCTGAAGAGTAGTGCCATTAACATTTATATTTATATTTGCATCCTTGTTTTTAGCCGCTGTACTGCTGTGTGCTTCGTCGGAAACCTCCATTCTGGAGCTTTGGTACTAACACCAAAAATAACATATGCTTAGATGCAAGTTATTATGGAATCATCGTAATGGATGATTTATAAAGTCATGGTATTACTAAACCATAATGGCTGTTAGGTTTATAACTTCCTTATAGTATGCTACTAGAAAGTATGCCAATTATATTTAGCCTAGGTCAAAAAGGACCATCAATTGTGTTTATGGTTTGGACCGAGTCCGTTATCTTTTGACTGGGGATCACAATGTCACAACTGTCCTTGTCATGACGTCAATCTTTAGATAGTTGGAAGGCTTGTCACGAAGGACATTAATAATCATAGGCCCGAAGGCCTTGTCACAAAGGACATACAAAATATGGCACTTAAGGCATTAATATATAAGCCGCAATCTTATTGGATCAGAGATCTTAAGGTTCGAACATAGTTCTTCACCTTTGGACAGAGAGTCAAAGACTACAACCGTCATCCTTTGGAAGATAATTTATTTTGCCACAAAGGCTAGTCAATGTACATCATTCTGACTAACTAGATGATTGTGAGCCCCAGAGGAGTCAGCCGAGGAGAAGCTTTGAAGGTTACAAACCAAGAAGTAATAGCTTACTTAATTATAGGGAATTGTCGAACTTGATAATTTAAATAGCCATGGTGCAAACAAACCATATAGGCCAATAGATAGTATTAAGTTTATTTGATCATGTTTTGCCTAGGTTTTTAGATAAACCATCTTTGGAGTTTGAACGGAATATAATCCTTCATATTTATTAGACAGGGGACATAAATCACGACTGTCAATGTCATAGTGACATCTTATATAGCACAACGGCTTGTTCCAAAGGACTTTTTGATGGCACAGACGCCTTGTCACTAGGGAAGTTTTAAAACATAATCAATGATTCCTTTGGATCGGAAAATTTCATAATTCATTGTCTTGACAAGGAGTTATGAAATAAAACTATCGTTTTCATGTATGCATCTTTGCCCGTAGGTATACATCCCAGGTGGATGTTTAGATGTGTACATCATGTTCGACGTTTATTAGCCATGATTCCTATCGATCATATAGGCTAATTAAGGGGTTTGGAAGTTCCTAATATAAAGGTGACAATCGTGATTTTATCGTATCACCCACTGTCAGGAGTGTTAACACGTTTTCAGGTGTTTAACAAGGATCTGAATCTCTTTAAGCAGGTCTTACCATCGTAGCCAGGTCCCTAACGACATTCAAGCTAGGTTATACCTTTTGAGACTCTTTTTAATATAATTACAGGCAGGAAAGGAATGATATTTATTTTATTCAGGATTATAATTATCCCAAATTTATTTAAAATATAACTATGGCATAAAAAGCCTAGTCACGTAGACAAGTTTAATTTATAACCAGGATTTCCACAGAATCAAGGTATTTGGGTCTGAGTTACAGTTCATTACCCTTCTTGACAGTGAGTTGCAGACTTCTACTGTCTCTTAGTCCCAGAGGACGTTATTTATTACCCGTAGGCACTTCATCCTTAAGGGATGGCTATTTTACTTACAGGGAATTTTAAATAAATCCCAATTTTCAAATTTATTACCCGTAGGCACTTCATCCTTAATGGATGGCTATTTTACTTACAGGGAATTTTAAATAAATCCCAATTTTCAAATTTATTACCCGTAGGCACTTCATCCTTAATGGATGGCTATTTTACTTACAGGGAATTTTAAATAAATCCCAATTTTCAAATTTATTACCCGTAGGCACTTCATCCTTAATGGATGGCTGTTTTACTTACAGGAAATTTTTAAATAAATCCCAATTTTCAAATTTATTACCCGTAGGCACTTCATCCTTAATGGATGGCTGTTTTACTTACAGGGAATTTTAAATAAATCCCAATTTTCAAATTTATTACCCGTAGGCACTTCATCCTTAATAGATGGCTGTTTTACTTACAGGGAATTTTATATAAATCCCGATTTTCAAATTTATTACCCGTAGGCACTTCATCCTTAATGGATGGCTGTTTTACTTACAGGGAATTTTAAATAAATCCCAATTTTCAAATTTATTACCCGTAGGCACTTCATCCTTAATGGATGGCTGTTTTACTTACAGGGAATTTTAAATAAATCCCAATTTTCAAATATGGCCTGTGTGATTTATACTGCATTACAATTTGCCCAGCATGTTAACACACTTTCAGATGTTACATAAATTTGGAATCTTTTTGACAGGTTCTACCATCTTGGCCATGTCTGCGACGACACGTGGCTAGGTTTCACCCTAAGATTCTCTTTTTAACATAACGCAGATCAATCCTAAGTTGAGACGTTAATTATGGATCTGAATCTAATTATGGAGATACCATCTTGGCTCTGTCTTAAATGACACCTGAGCTAGGTCTTGTCCCTTTTTAGATTTTGCCATCTTATAATAATGGTAGATCTTTGCAAAAAGGAATGTTACTTTAATTTATTTCATATATTATATTCTTATATATTGAATAAATGAAATTTTGATAAAGTATTCCAATGATTTTAAAAATACTGAATTGTCCTAAAAGGAACTTAAAGGAAATAATGTTGTCCTCAAAGGGACCAAAAGATAAATATCGTTATAAAGACTTTTAAGGAAACGATCTTCAGTAAAAGGAGTTTCTTCTTCCTCCTATTTCTGAATGCTTTCTCCTTGGATGTTTGTTTTATTTTAGCCGCGGTACGAAGTTCAGCATCTCGGGGCTCCGGGTGTGGAGATCTCCTATTACGGCTCCTTCGCTTGGCGACGTATCCAATATATAAAATAATTGGAAGCAATAAATTCCAGATTAGAACCGGGAGTATTCCTATGTTAAGTCTAGACTCAAGTATGTGCAATTGTGTCACTGAGATTAAACACATTAGGATAGTGTTTAATTCACTCAGCGTTGGCTCTGATACCAACCTGTCACACCCCGAATTTCCACGTGTCACCGGTGGGCCCGGTGGGGAGTATCGTGTCGTAGTTGATAACATCATAGTCAAACAACACAATTTATAAATGCACAGCGGAAGCAAAAGATAAATATATTACAATCCGAATATAAAGTAATATCAAGTATTACAACGGAAAGTAGGTAATCCACAGGCGGATCTTAAAACTTAAATGTTGTTCAACAGACTTTAGGCGCCTAGAACTTGCAAGATTCCTTATTTACGCCCTGAGCAGCTTCCAGCCTATTACGTACTTGTACCTGTCACTTAGACTTTGGAAAATACGTCAGTTTTCACTGGTAAATACACTCAACTGACTCATTTGAAAAGAGTTTATGAAAATTGGTTTAGGCGCACAAGGCACAAAACTATTTTGACACTTGATTAAGATGCGCAAGGCAAGATTAATCTTTTATACTTGGGACAAACTATATCTCATGTTATCAGTTTTACATAACTTGCTCTACATACGGGGCCCGGTCCTATGCCGGTTCAAGATTAACCGACACACCACTATTCCCTTATTGGGAATCCCTTATCGGGTATAATCGATTTATAAGCATAAAGCATCTGTCAGGTGTATGCCTACACCCCGTGCTTAGGTCGTGGCCATTGCATTTAATGAGTCAAGGATATCCAGGACACGGTCGCATTAACCCCCAATGTTTCAGTCAAGCAATACGAATTAAAACAGGTTATTTGGATTTCCCGACTCATTGGTCTTCGAATCCCATACCGACCATGCGGTATTTATATTACCGTATCCCAAGCCCGTAATAGGGAAAATAAGTTAAGAGTATTTACCTGAGCTAGCTCCTGTCTTAAATAGCAAGAATTATAATAACTCAGTCGTATTCACTTAAGTAGGCGTAGGTACAATTTACTGGAAGGCTCTAGTCTGGAACGATGGTATAAATAACCAATTAGAATACTAACGGGTCTTTAATTAAGCCTAAACTTAGACCGGTTAGTTTTAAGGAAATATACGGTTCAAGCGCACGATTAAGCGAAGACCGGATAGAACGTGATTTAGACCCGACAAGTTTGAATACTTGTATAATATGGGTATACTAAATACATTCTGGATTTTGAGACAAAAATGATAACGTTTGACCAGTTTCGGCCAATTTATGCAAACTAGTTACATAAACCGAACCGCGCGCTAAAAGAGCGTTACGGGTAGCCAAAAGAGTCATATGCAAGTTCCCTGAGATAATATGCTTTAAATATGTTATAATATCAGCAAGTTATGTTCTATTATGCCCCGAATGAATTTAAACTCAATTTACGCCTCATAAGGGCATTTTGGTCATTTAAAAGATTATAAAAGAGTTAATATTGGGAATCTGAGTTACAGGTCTGATTTATACAGTAATTATACTTAATTTGACATATTATAACAGTAGGGTATGACCCATATACAAAACTTATCATTTAATATCAAACTATGCACCTTAGGGGTATTTTGGTAATTTCACAAGGGCTAAAAATGTCAAAACTGGAAATCTGAGTTCAAAAACTTATACTTACTGTTATTTTATAAAAATATGCTAAATACATCAGTAGGTATGAACCTTATATGTTTAATTTGGGTGTAACGCATACTATGCGTTAAAAACGCTTAAAAGTGCGATTTAAAGCCGTTTCCGGGTTTTTAAAAGAAAGCTGAGATTTTTATGTTTCCAGAATGCTCAAAATATTTTATTTAACAAATAAAATCAGTAGAAAAAGGTTTGGGGTCAAAAGGATTTATAAAACTCATTTTATGGCTTAAACGGTCAAAACCGGCATTAACCGAATCAACTTAGCGACCTATGATACGATCAGCCAAAAATTAAATAAAAATCATCAAAAATCCCAAAATATTATATAACATCAGTGGGTAAAAAGTTTTATATCAAAAAGTGGCCTTAAATAGGTTATACGCTAAATGCGCCGTTTATTTAACATAAAGCTATAGTTTTACGATATTGGCCATAACTCAAAATCTGGACCTCCAACTGATCTCAAATTTTCGGTGCAAGTTTATAAATCAGAAATAAAGATTTCTACTCTTTCACTTTTTCAAAAATTACGTTTTATATCAAAAAGGGCAAAATAGTCAACTTTGAGCATAAATTGGAAACATGCATATGAATCGGTTAAGCATAGACTCAAGTTGCAAAATTCCAGAGAGTTAAACTTAAATAAAAATGGTCAAAACTAAACTCTAATACAGATCTCAAACATGCATGCACGGATCCGAATCGAGAGTCAAAGAAAAAGTCGTTTTATAAGACTTTCGGTTCCGATCCGAGTTTATACTAAAGATCGTCGAGTTGATCATGATAAAACATATTCTTTTATTCATTATAAAGCTATTTTTGATGATCAAACTGATTGCATGTCATCTACATTACCATTTATGCTATAATTTGCAAAAACACTTCCTGTTGACTTTTTAAGAACATCTTTGACTCGACAAATAGCATGCATAGAATGGGAATCAGAGAATACCCTTTTGAGGGTTTGTTTCCCACATAAATACCAACTTATAAGTGGTTTCAATTTGAGAAATGACAGAGCCAATTTCGTTTAATCGAAAAGTCAAACTATATGAACAATGGATTGACTTTTGGCTAATAATCAAAGCTAGAACGAATTAGAGAATGATATGAATGCTTACAAAGGTCCTAATGAAGCTTAGGAATCCCTATGAGGCTGCCTTGATGATCAGAAAGTTCCTGGAATGCCTTGTGAGTTTTTGAAGGTTTGTGGTGATCTTGGTTACTACTCAAGAACTCAAAAGAATGAAGAATTGATCTGATTTATGGAGGTTTCAGGTGTTGTAAGAGTGCAACAGGTGTCCCAACATGCATGAGGGCTGATTGGTGAGTTTTGGAGGTGCTCATAGCTGTCATGCACTCAAAATTCGGACCAAAATAGCTTAATTCGTGAAATTCTGCACCTGGGCAGGCCTCGCGTCACGCCTAGGGTCCTAGGTGTGACACCTAGCCCCATCTGATCCTCAAATCTCTTTAATATTGAAGTTTTGGTCCTTGGTCTTCGTATACGAGGTTTTGGCCATTTATCTTGACTCGTAAACTCCCAAACTTGGTTTTTAGGAACCTTGGGACATTTACCAACATGGTAATGTCCTCGGTTAACTTTGCGCTCACCCGAAAAGTCATGAAATTCGACGTTGATGCTTTTAACCCCTCAAGTACGGTTTTGGCCATAACTTTCTCATACGATAACGAAACTTCATGAAATTTTTACCACATATTCTAGTGAGTATATTTTAGCATTACAAAGCTTCGGGTCTGCCAAAAGATCACTCAGAGGTATAAATTCAACATGTTGACACTTTTAGCCCCTATAGTTTGTAATTCCTCACTTTCGTGAAATTTCCGCTTCGTATGATCCATGATCCATCCGTTTAAGGTTATAAACATTATGTAGGGTTATCATAGAGTCTATTTATCCATTGTTGACACTTTGGACCCTTACGTTCCATAGTTTTCACCGTTTGTCAACTTTAGTCCCTCTAAAGTATGTTTTCACATACCGGAAGTCTATGACACGTGTCAATACATTATTGGACGTAAATTTTCGAGGTGTTACAGTATGAAAACCCCCTGAAGGATTAAAATTGCTCAAAGCATTATGAAACAATAACCCCATAGGTGTTATATATATATGAATCTTAAAGGAAACTACTCATATGTGGTACAGTCGACTATACTCTGAAAAGGAGGTATAATTTTGATAAAATGAGCTACGTCTATTTAACAAGATTTCACTCTTACAGTGATAATGTAAACATCATCGAGAGGGAACTCTCAAACTAAAGAAGAAAATTTTGAATGACCTTTACAAAGTATAGTTATTCTCGACCTGTAGTTCGAGTATATATGTACTATTTTTGCTCATCAATCTGACTACATCTAGAAGATGTTATATAGAAAAAGCTCATTCGTTGAGTACATGAACGATTGTCTGATCGCTTAACATAGAAAAAATATTCTTATCAACCCCAAGAAAGGGTTGTTGAACTACTTAGTCAAGAAGTATCATACTTAATTGCAATCAGAGCATTGGCGTATCTTGCAAACAAGACGACATCTGATATTACATTCTTGCTAGATGTATTGGTAAGATTACAGTTCTAATCTCAAATGTTGCACTCTTTTCCCTTCACTAAGTTTTTCCCATTGGGTTTTCTTGGTAAGGTTTTTAACGAGACAACATAACTGATCCAGTAGTATCAGTTTATCTTATAGGTCTCGAAGTACTAATTTAACATCATCATAAATCATGTTGTTAATTAGGTATAATGCGTAGTGCACTCTTTTCCCTTAGCTACGGTTTTGTCCCATTGGGTTTTCCTGGCATGGTTTTTAAAGAGGCAGAATTATAAAGTGCATTAAATAATTATTTGACATATTTACAAACTCGAGACACCGGATAGTTCCACAAGAACAATATGGCGTCCTGGGTTATGATTGATATATATTAGACTCGCATAGAGTTCGATCTCAATCCAGATACAAGTTATGAAGGTCGAAGATTTCAGCATATTTAAGAAGTATGTAGATTAGAGTTGATCAAGAGAAGCTCAAGCCATACTGTATGAAGACAATGTAGACAACAACACTCAAATCAAAGAAGACTACACCAAATATCAAGTCAAGCCATTGTCACAGAAGATTGGATTCAACATTATCAAGATATACAAGTAAAATTGAGGGGGAGTAATGTACCCATAATATACACAGTGTATGTACTCTTTTTCCTTGACTTAGTTTTGTCCCACTGGGTTTTTCTTAGTAAGGTTTTAATGAGGCAACATAACTGGTCCTGCAGTATCAATTAACATCGGTCCTGAAGAATCGTATAAACATTATCTAGTAGTATAATGTTAACACTGTATGTGTATTTCTAAATGTCTGAGGGGGAGTGTTATGAATGCAGACATTCAGGCCCATAGGCCAAGCCTGACCTAATGTTAATGGGCTTTAGGGTTGTTGTATTGATCTATATATATGATATATGTACACTCAATGAATCAGAATTCTCTCATTTTCTATACTTCTCATTGTCTCTATATTCTCTATAGTATCCTTTACATATTAGATGTTGCTATTAGGCCGTTGTTTTACAACACTATTCATATTATACATATGTATTTTATAATGTTAATTTTGTACTTTTATGTATAAATTAAAAAGTTTAAGGACCAAATGTAAACTACTGAAGATAGAGGGGGTTAAATGTTTAAACAGACAAAGTATCTTTACACTTTTTAAGTAAAAAGTTACAAGTTATAGGGACTGAATGTAAACTAATGAAAGATAGAGGGGTTAAATGTTTAAAAACCTAAGCTTATAAAAACCCTAAAAGCCTAGATACGCAGCCGCTCCTTCTTCTTCCCCCTTCTTCCTGGTTTCCGGCTGAAAGCAACATCGTCGCCGGAATTTGTCCCCGGATTTCACGTCGGAAGTCGATATAAGGTCGATATGTACCTTGTAGCGGCATATGGCCGCCACGCCACGCTATTCGCTATAGCGGCCGCCATAGACGCTATTGATAACTATGTTGAGTAGTGATAATTAAATATCCTTTCTCATCCTGAAGAAAGTATTTATAGTTAGGGAAGGGTTTATTACATACACTCTTAGGCGATTAAAGAGTCTGAACCACTCAGACATTTACTCGCGAAACAAACAATCACAGTAACAGCAGGTCTGAACCATAAGAGGTAAACAAACAACCCCTAACAGTTGTATTGTCCTAGCAGCTGGTTGCAACGTCGGGTGTGGCGCGTTATCCATGGCATTCACTAGTGGTCAAAGATATTGTTCGGTCGGTCGGTCCAGATAAGAGATATGAGTAGTTAACCCCCTTCACATCCATGGTATAAAACCTATTGCCTTAATAAGCCTTCTAAGTTAAAAACCTTAAATCCATGATTTAAGGTAGAAATTCATTTACCTAATGGTAAAACTTGCAAGCATTTTAGGTAAATTATCAATTAGAATCCACTTACTAGTTACTATCATAAATAATCATGTGACAAAATATTAATAACATTGATGTGGATACACCTACACTGATACACAGGTTGAAGTTACCCATCTCCAACACTTTACAAACATCATCAACTGTATTAGCTACAACAAGATCAATCTTCCCATGAAATTTAGTACAACATCATGCAATTCTACAACATAACTAAATATCAATTACCTTAGGTAGTGTTCGTTACATGGATTCTAATGGAATTGAAATGGGAATTCGCGCGGAAATCGAAATTTGATTTGTAATTTAGGTGTGTCTGATTTGTAAAATGGAATGAAATTTGGATAGAATCAGAATGTAGATTCCCTTTCTTATGTTGTTATTCAATTCCAATTCATTTTCTTGTTGAAACCAACAAAATAAGGAGTAAAGTCAACATTCCAATTCCCTCAAGATTCCATTTCATTCTGTCAAACGAACACTACCTTACAGTCCTAGGAATTATAAACCAGTTCTCCTAGTTTTCCGGGTGTTTGACACCTGTTCTGCTTCTGCAATTTCGGTTTTCCTCTTGGAGGATCTTGTTCGTCCCAAATGTGTTACTTGCTCTTTTGAGTGATCAGCAACCTGTATAATTGAAAACGTCACATCTTAGTTAGTCAAAATTAGCGTAAGATAAGGACTACATAGTCAGTTTCGTAGCATATCATACCTCGGTTACTACAGCTGCGTCTGAAATTGTTTTATTAGACCTCAGGCTTCGACGGACAGGTGTCACGAGCTCGGGTTGTTTCTATAAGAAAAAGTAAATTTAAATGAGCGCCGTGTGACATATTATTACCAGAAATAGAACACTAATGGATGGGTACCTTGGAACCGGATTTTGGAGCTGCTTCTTCTTTCTTGCTGCTCGATCTCAACCCTTGTCTCAATGTCCGCCTCGATCCTTCACTTGTACTACCTGATGACGTCGCATTTTCTTCTTGTCTCACCGGGTTGTTATTTTCTTCAGATGAATCTTTCTCAGATGTTTCAGTTTGGTGTATGCAAGACTCGTTTTTTTGTTCAATCATTTCAACAAATGGTTCTTGTTGGACATCAGCTGACTCGATTTCTTTCTGATTTACTTCGGTTTGTTGTTGTTCCTGTTCAGCTGACTCAGCTTCTACATTTTTCGACTGATCTTGTTCGCAAGATTGAAGAGATTCTTCAGTCTTTTCAACACGTTGCTCTTGTGGATGAACAGCTTCTTCAACGACATCATCATCATGCAAATCCGTAGATTGTGCTTTTGTCTCTTTAGTTAAATGATCAATCTGATTATCAGATTCTTCAGCCTTTTCAACACATTGCTCTTGTGGATGAATTGGTTCTTCAGTGACATCATCATCAACAAGCAAATCTGCAGATTGTGTTTTTGCCTCTACTTGTTCTTCAGTTAAACGATCGAGCTGCGTATCAGATTCTACAGTCTTTTCAACACATTGCTCTTGTGGATGAATTGGTTCTTCAGTTACATCATCATCATTATGCAGATACGCAGATTGTGCTTTTGTCTCTACGTGTTCTTCAGTTAAACGATCGAGCTGCGTATCAGATTCGTCAGCCTTTTCAACCCATTGTTCTTGTGGATGAGTCGGTTCTTCAGTGACATCATCATCCTCATGCAGATCCGCAGATTGTGCTTTTGTCTCTACTTGTTCTTTAGTTAAACGATCGACTTGCTCATCAGATTCTTCGGTCTTTTCAACACATTCCTCTTCGTTTTCTTCAGGCTGAATTTGTTCGTCAAATGTGTCTCCATGTTGTTCTTCAAACAGATTTTCGTCATCCTTTACTCGTTCTTCCCCTAAAGTTTGTCTCTCAACGATCTCAGACTGCTGGTTTTCTTCTTGTCGGTTATGTTCCACTTCCATATCCGTGGCTCCCTTTTCTTCTTTCGGTTCCAGCTGTTCAGCATGTTCATCTACTTTAGCATCGCCGACATCAACTTCCAGCACAGTGACATCATCATCAGACTCTACATTCAGAGTATCAATTTCAGCTTCTTTCCGCTCCGGTTGTTCAACATGTTCATCTACTTTAGCATCGCCGACATCAGCTTCCAGCTCAGTGACCTTATCATCAAACAGTTCGTTTAAAAAATCTATTTCGTCTTCTTGTAGTTTTCGCGCTCTCCGACCGATCCATGTAACATTATACTTCTTTTGTGGTCGAGACTGCTCTTTATTATTTTGTACACATGGCGGATTTTCTTCTTCACTAACCTTTGCAATTACATCAGGAAGATCTCCATCTTTATTTGAATTATCTTCAACCTCCATGCTTGTAACTTCATTTGGATCTTCAGTTCCCTGTTCAGGTTCTTCTACGTAACGACCCTTAGCATTACGCGGCTGCCCGAATTCCCTACCTCTGCCCCTACCCCTGCCCCTACCCCTGCCTCTGCTCCTTTGCCGGCCACTATCCCTACGACTCACCTGAACGATCTTACCCTTTCTTCTCTTGATATTCTTTTTCTTTCGTCTTTTTTTAGAACCACCCCAGCTCATGCTAGAGCTGGATGAGCTAGAGCTAGGGCTAGTGTAAATGCTTGCCGACGAGCTGGAACAAGAGCTTGACAGGGGGCTTGAGCAAGGACTAGGACTAGATTCGGGCTTATTGATTGGCAAACAACGCAAATAGTATTTGTCGTGTGTCATCGTAATCTTGCCTTTCATGCAAAGATCTCTAAGATGATGATTTAGTATGGTAGCATGTGCCCATGGTAATTCATGGTATTCCTTTTCAATGAAGTGTGAAATGTCTTCCTCACTAGAACCACCTTCTGCTTTCAACTCCCAAAGGGTTGTTAATATCATCTATACAAACAATCAAAGAATACATAAGGAAGAATGGTACACATGTGACACGGAGCGGAAGCGAGAAAATAAAACAGAGAGGAATTCTCAAAAGATTGATATGATAATTGAAAGCCATAAACAATACATGAAGTGTCGTTTTTGTAGAGAGTTATAAATTTAGCAGGTTTGCCAAATTTTCGAAATTACAAAGTAACTAGTAATGATTGAAACTAAGACTATAAATAAATGATTTAATTATGTTAATCACGGACTCACGCATTTGAGGCAAAAAAGAAAGGAAATGATTAAAGATTGCCCAAGTTATTTGATGTGTATAATTTTTGTGACTTAGACCATCTGTAATGGTTAATGCCTCCTAAGGGGCATTTTCCGCCGTATCAGCATCATGACGCCCTTTAAAAAATGTGTAATGGTTAACGCTCCTTAATTCCATTTCAATCACTAGTTTCCAATCTTTTTTCTCTTCATTTGGCGTTATACTAGAAACGCCCCTCCTTCATGCCCCTAGAACGCTCAGGGGGGCGGCGTTGGAGGCGTTATCAAGCCCCTTCACCCCCCCCCTATGCATGGTCTTGTGCTAATCAAGGATATGCACGTTTCGAACTTACAAATTAACTAGTAAGGATTCCATTTAAGGCCAAGTGACGAAATCAAAACCCTAATTGATGAAATTTAGATCTAGCACTTGAGCCAAACTGCCTATGACCATTGGCCAAATGATCTGGCTCGTCAAGACATCTCCGTCCGCTAGTTATGCGCCCCATAACTCCACTCCAAACCCAAGTTATGCTCATTACATTTAGTCCCTTTCTGTCATGTTTCCCTTTATCCAACCGGTCGAAGTAAGACTCTACCCACGTTTTAATCAGGTATCAGCACGACAATTTCCGTAGATTCGATCTCATCTCTTCTTCCCTTCCTCCTAATACATTTCCCCCAAATATTATTGCTAATGATATTTCTACACACATCAATGATTAACTATTACTTTTACTTGAGATACTTCATGTCAGATTCAAGTTCAACATCAACATAATAACATTTCATATTCAACGCATCATGCATTTAAGTTAACAATACAATGCAACATCATCATAACAATTGCATTTAAGTATTTAACCATACAGTGCAATATCATCATCAATACAAAATTAAACAACTTACATCATCATAAGGCGGGTGATCGGGAACAAGAAGCTCATCAGGAACAATATCATCAAATCTCCGGTCAATGAGGCGTTGATTAGCCGGTGAAAATCGTCCGGCGAGCTTAAACACAAGTGCTTTGAAGTTTTTCATGTTCCGGCTACCACTGGGCTCGCCTTTTGGAAACCGATCGGCTTCGATTACTGCACCGGCGGGGGTTTGAGGGTTTTGCGGTGGTGGCGATTGTGGTGGTGTGTACGGTGGCGGAACGGTGGTGGGGTCCATGGTGGTTGAGTGAGGTAGAAAAGAAAATTTGGAAAAGGTGGGGGAAAGTGGAAAGTCTAGAACATATGTTGACTAATGTATACACACATGTGGGCCCACCAAACAGTGTCTGTCAGGTGCCACATGGCAGGTTTGTTTTTTTTAAACACCCATGTTGTTTTATCTTTGATTAGTGATTAGTGATTACTGATTAGTGATATATAGAACTTGTATTATTGTTACATACACTCGTATATTGTTACATACATAATTGATGTGAGATTTCGTAATTTTGTCGAAATGGGACTTTGGAAAGTATATTGTTACATATAGATAATTGATGTGAGATTTCGTGATTTTGTCGAAATGGGACTTTGGAAAATAGCGAATATGTTCGTTTGTAGACCAACTAAAATGTGTACCAAGTGTTTAGACGTTAGTTTAACTTTCTTCTTGACTTTATTTTATTGTTAAAAGGTTTTTTTTAATGGTGTAGCCAAATGTACCCCTTTTCTACAGAACATATCCTCCCTTTCAACTTTCACATTAACTAGGTTTTTACCCGTCACGCGTTGCGGCGGCGCCGGCTCGTTTTCGAACTAAATTTACGTTGAAGCATAGAGCAATCCAAATTCATACCGTTGAATAAAAAATGTATTGTATCTGACTCGACTTGTTTCCAAACAAAATTTACGACAAAACAAAGTGCAACTCAAAACGTACATAAAAACAAAACTTTATATTGTTGACTCGCCTTGTTTACAAACAAAAATTACATTAAAGTGTATTCAACAATGAAACGCCCTCACACGTAATAACTTAAAAACGACGCAGCGGAAAAAGAGCCTAAAAAATTTCTTTTTCTATTAGACACATTTCTTACATAAAGGCTCAAATACGGAATGTCAAACATAAATTAAAAAAAAAATATAGAGCATTCACTTTCAATTAACACTTTAAGGCGTTACATAATTAAAGCTATGTGACCGTTCTTTTCCGTACAATCCTTGTTCTCGACTCGATCTATGTCTGTTTCTCTTCGTTTGTGGTAGAAGAAATCCATGTAGTACCTGTGGACATCACATACAACTTAACGATTAGTTGTTAACAACATCATACGACATTATTCTCATGTAATTTAATATCAAATATCATTCAATATCCTCTCGTATTTTCTCGTTCCGAGTTCGACTTCGATACCTCATGAACCCGATGTTCTTTTACCTGCATTACATTTCAACTTCAAGGCACACCATTAGCAAACGTCAATGCCCAAACATAATGAAACCATTCCTTCATACATTTATAACATCTCGCATTTATATATGTATACTAATTCCTATGTGCATTCATAGCATATTACATCCATACATGCATACATTCATAAATCATACATGTACACAAACATATACACATACATATACACGCACACATTCGTACACGCACACATACATACGTACAAGCTCTTACATACCACTTACATTCCCATATGATTTTACTAATCATATCCTAGTCACAAACATCGATATAAATAAGTCCCATACGTACAAACTTACGTGCATGTTCATTTCTATTCATGCTTACCCTTGGATTCCGTCACTAACATGTAGGTAGATCTATACACATACATATCTCCAAACTTAATTCTTTCCCACACATACTTTGAGTGAACGTTCATGCTCATGAGTGAACATTTCAACTGTTGAGTAAACATTCTTGCTGAAGAGTGAACGTTCCAACTGTTGAGTGAACATTCTTGCTGACGAGTGAACGTTCCAACTGTTGAGTGAACATTCTTGTTGACGAGTGAACGTTCCAACTGTTAAATGAACATTCTTGCTGACGAGCGAACGTTCCAACTGTTGAGTGAACCTTCTTGCTGACGAGTGAACGTTCCAACTGTTGAATGAACATTCTTGCTGACGAGTGAACGTTCCCACTGTTGAATGAACATTCTTGCTGAAACGAACTAAAAAAAACAAGGTTTGCCAGCTAACTGGCTCTCGCGGGGAGCGACAGCCCCTGCCCCGGGCGGTCGCGGGGCGCGACATCTGTCGCGTTACGCGACGACAAAACTGAATTGTTGTCGCGTAGCGTGACAGCCCTATTTCGACAGAATACTTCCATTTGCTGCTGCATAAAGTGCCCAGCTATGTTTTCAACCAAAACTCAACTTGAAACTTACATAACATTTGAGCTAAGCGTCCATTTTGTGTAATTCTTGTTTCTGCGCATCCGTAATTTAATTACGGATTTGTTTACCATCCTAATTCACATCAAAAGCTGAATTATAAGAAAAAGGCTTGAAGATCCTTCATGCCATTATCCGACCCGTTCGATTCCACCATTTTATTTCTGACGTAACTAGCTACTTTCAGCCCCGACAGTCATTCCTACCTTAGCATTTCCATTTATTAATTAATCATACATGACCTTCTCACGTTTATAAGCATTAAATAACTCCCTAAACATACTAATAAATGAGTCGGAAGTCACTTACCTTAAGCGTGCGTATTAGAGCTTACTTCCTTCTTCATCTCGCCGCGCTAGCCCTCCGTGCTTAAGTCAATTGATACGATTCCTTTCCTTACATGTCATCACGTTCGTATCAAAGTTAGCATATATGATCATACATACAAACATTCATTTCCTTTTATTTACACATTATTTGACTTCCATTAGTCACATTATCGCATACATGAGACACATATCAATAGTTACCTTATTCAAATCTCACGCAATCCGATTACCATCATACATAGCACATAAATCATCTAGTACATGACACACTAATTCTCTACTCTAACATTTGTGTTCAAAAGCCCATCCATTACATGCAAACACAGTTGACTTTCAAAAGTTAATGATCTAACTTACATGTATACCTTCAAATTGTTATTCTTAATAAGGTAGACCATAGTAATAACATCGCATGCATTTCATACTCATGTGGTGACACACATACCACATGGTCACCTAGTTATATCCACATATAATCACATAGTAAATCCTACATATGTGATTTCTTCATGTTCCTACCAATTGACCAACACATTCTAAATTAACCCATTTACATAACTCCACCTTCTTTACTCGCTAGTGAGTTCACACGCTTAATATCTAGTACATGATTATTTACTAGTTATGAATTATGATCAAACACCTAATCCCACATACGGTGTGCATCACACCCTCAAAGCATGTAGTACAACTTTCTAATGCAAGTATCTTACCGTATCATCTTATCACACTAATTTCCCACTTGTAATCCATCTAAAACACATTCCTTTTGCAAACCTATTATCTATTACATCATTATCACATTCTACATATAATTATCCATTGCTAGCATACAAATTTCACTTATCATTTTCACCTAAGCATTTTATCGAACACTTGGTGTGCATACCACTTTCTAAGCATAATGTACAAGTGTTCTGAGCATGTTTTTCCCAACTTCATCTCATGAACCACCACATTCAAACAAGACCTCATAATCATCAATTTCACATCAAGTTTGTCTATCAAAATCTATCATATAATACCTTGCTCATCACAAAATCACAATATAACATCTACAATTTCTTCATGATCATCCTCTTCACATTCATGCATGGATTTCATTCTAATTCATCCAAATAACTAAAATTTAACCATGATTCAACTTCAACATATTTGCATTAACAAGTGTTCATTCTAATTTCAACCAATTTCACGGATTAAACATAACCCACTTCAGACAAGGTTACCAATCTAAGTTTTAGAACATACCTCATGATCCCCTTGTGAAGGTGATCATTAATCCATGCTCGGTTATGAATTTAAGCTTCATCTAGCCTTTCAATTTGATGATCTTTCTTAATTAGGGTTTGGCTCTTTAGAGCTCCTGAACATTCACGAACACACATGAAGTGTGTGTTTGTTTGTGTGTTGATTTCTTTTAAGTTGATAACTCAACTTTCATTTTATCCCAGTTTAGTCCCTCGTGTTTGCCACTAAAACATATTTGGCACAACTTTCGTCATTTAATACTTTTGACCACACACTTAACTAGGTTAAATATCCTAGTTATTTATTTCATGCTATGTCATATAGGAACATACGACAAATATAAATATTCGGGTTCTGGGGTGTTACAAACAACAACCTTTTCGAGTACATCAGATTATGAAATAGTTTTGAATAAGAATGAAAACAAAAAATAATAAAAAAACATGTAATCACCAGAAACACATATGTGTCTTGCATTAGAAAAAAACAAGGCAATTAAAAACCCAATTAAGCTTCAATCTAATACTAATAAAAGGGTAACTTTAATGCCAAATGGCATTCTCTTATAAAAAGTATTTCACCAAAATGCCATGTGGAAATTTATATTATGCTACCTCAACTATATAATAAATAATAAGTAAATTAATATAAAAACTATTAAATGATTGAATTTAATATATATTAGAAATAATCTTATATTCATAATTATATCTATTGAATATTCTTAATTCTTAATAATTAATATTAGTTATCTACTTACCCATACTTTAATATAATATCTCTACTTTAATAAATAAAGACATATTTATCAAAAGAAGATGTAATAACCAAAAATTTATACACCCATCACTATTTGACGTAACCAAAAATTTAAAACCTTATCATGTTTATAATTTGCTATTATCATTTTCACAGATGTTAGAGATAAGTATAAACAATATATATATGTTTAATATATCTATATATATATATATATATATATATAATCTTAGATCATGAACTAATTCCATTCCATCTTCTACTTTGATAACATTTAATAAAATAAGAAAATATTAATTTGAAATAAAATATACTATGTATTTTGTATTCAAAAACAAAATTCTTACTTCCTAAACGCATCATTTAAAATATTTAAAATGAGCAATGTTATATTTTCTTTAAGTTTGTATGTATAGTTTATATTAAGGTTATATGTATTCATATTAAAATTTATATTTATGATGTGTGATGCAAGAAATAATATGAAATAGAAAAAATAATTTAAAACCTGTAATGTTTATGTTCTTCAAACGCAATCAACCTCAACAATAACATATTTATTTAAAAAAAAAAACTCATTCAAGTTTATATAAATAGAAAACACATTAATTTTCCCAAATAACTCGATCAACTCCATGTGTGTATCCTAAAACCCATGTAATACATGGGTCTATAAACTAGTTAATAGCATATAGTAAACCAATTTGTCATATTATCACTTTTCCAAGAGTAAGACAAAAGAAATTAATAGCATATAAGACAAAAGAAAATGAGAGTAGGGTTGGTGGCATGTAGCCACCGACCTTTCTCTTTAATATTATATAATATAATTCAATCCCTTTTGTTTTTCTTTCATTTTTTATCTTTAATTATTATTATTACTAGTATTTGTTTTTAAAACTTATTTTATTTAAAAAGAAACTTTTTTCGGTTATTTGAAAAATAATCGTTTTCTTACGTTTTAAACTAAAGCGAGTCATTTTAATTTTGAAATGGGATTTTTTTTGTTCATAGCGACTTGACGTGGGTATTCGAATTCAGTTTGTATAAACAATAATACACAAAAAATTAAATGAAGCTTTAAAGCCAGTCAACTTAGATAACGTTTTATTTTCTTTTTACGTCTTATTACTTTTAATAAATAAAAGTTGTTAACTATATTAAAAACATTTTAATATAACAATAATACTAATAAAAATAGAAATAGAAAGACGAGAGAACTAAAATACGAAATAAATAAATAAAATACAAAATCATCTGTTTTTTTTTTCAAAAAAAAAAAGTTCTGAAACGTTTTTATTGTTTAAAATCTTTTTTTATTAATTTTAATGATATTTTATAGAAACATAATAAAATACTAGTAAGAGAAAGTGTCTTCAAATTATAGAAACATAATAGTTTTCAAAAACAATATTTGAATTGTTTAGAGGGGTGAAATTTAACAACTTTTAAACAGTATTTTTAAAAATGGGGTATGACTAGTAAAAAAAGGGGGTGCATTTAGCCAACCCTTTTTTTCAAATGAAAAATTATCTAAATACATTTTTAATTTTGACTTTTCCAAAATAAACATTTTTTTTGTCTTATTCAAAATAATCAATTTAGGAGCCTGCTAACTCAAAAAAAAAAAAAAAAAAAAAAAAAATTCTAGCCGTCGGCTAAGCCATTGTGGCTTAGGTGTCGTTTTTTGATTGATTTAAATACATATGAAATTCTCAAAAAAAAATGTTTGTTTTCAATGTTTTATATATCGGTTCAAATCGATCGGTGGTATCGGTTGAACCAGCTACAATTTATTATCCCGGTACGGTTTAGACCGATATAAATAGGGTTCTGATATAGCATTGAAGGGTTTTGGTGGACGAAGTGAAGGGTGGTGGTGGCAGTGGTGGATAAGGTTGAAGATAAGGGTGGGAGGGTGAGGTGGTGGCGTTTTTCTGGCGGGGTGAGGTGGTGGTGAAAGGTGGAGGTTGTGAAGATTGGGGAAGATGAAGAGGGGGTGGGTGGTGGGTCCCACATAAATTTTTTAATATTAATTATATTTCTTTTAACTTTTTAGTTATTTAATTAATAGTAAGGGTCTTTAAGTCATTTTACACCCACTTAACTAAAAATCTTACCTCCACCAGTTTCAAGATCTATCCAAGAACAAGTGTGTAAAAGTTGGGGACTATAGTTGTAATTTTAGAAGCGTAGGGACTATATGTGAAATCTGAGCAAACTACAGGGACTATCCATGCATTTTTCTCTATAAAATAACACCAAACATAATAATTTAAAACACAATGAAATGTATTATAGACATCCTGTGTTTTAAATTTTATTCCTAGAATAAATTTCTTTTTGAATTGTTACATTTGGTATTATTCTATATAATAGCATTCCAAAAGAATTTAAAAAATCATACCTAAAATTTAAAATAGAATGTCTATATAAACTTTTCACACTTTTTAAGAGTTTTTGACTTTGTAGTTGAACCCTACTCTATATTATTAAATTATGATAATATTCTGATCTTATATGTGTAACTATATATATATATATATTATATATAATAAATGAAAGTGATTTGGGCCACGTGTCACTTAATTAGGGCATCCTCAATTCTCTTTTCCCGCCCAACAGTACGACACTTCCGTCCCTTTTATACTCCTTCCGTCTTCTTTTTTTCCTTTTCAAAACCCTAGATCTGAATCTTCTTCTTCTTCTCCTTCTCATGTACTCTTCTCTCTTCTGAATCAAAGATCAAACCAAATCATCTCCTCATGAATCATTCCAAGCGTCACCAGGTAAGCCCTATATCTTCATTTATTTCAGTACAAAGTTTCCAATTAAACCCTAATTTCTACTTCTAATCTCATCATATGGTTCCAGGGTTGTTCTCATCGATTGTCATCAAAGTTGAGATCCGCTTACATGCGGCTAGATTTCCGCCATGAACTGGTATGTTTGAATATGTTCAGAAACTAAGTGTTTTTTTCTTAACTGTAATGATATCAGTAAAACATCTGTTGATTATTGATCTGTGAATATGTTCACCGATTATTCTTTTGAAATTAGGGTTTCATTTGCTTGAGATTTGAATCTTACGATTGTTGAAGCCTTTGAAGCCGATCCTTTAAAATTTCCAGTTCCCGAGGTATTATCTGTTTGTAACAGCAGTGGTTCAGCATCTATAGTGGATTCAACATCAGGTGTTTGGTTCTCATCTATGATTATTTATTTCTTTGTTCTTTGATTATTTGTTAGATGTACAGATTCTACAGATTGTAGTTAAGAGCCGCACATAAATATGACCAGTTATGGCTTCGGTAAGTATCGGTAAATTGTCTTTGATTTGTTATTGTTTATTCAGATGCTTGCATTGGTGTACCATATGATTACCAGTAGATTGATTTTTATATGTTTGTAGCTTTTGTTTTTCACAATCTGTTTTGTTGTTTTATTCACCCATGTTTCATTCATAGATCTCTATAATCCATATTTATGGTTTCAAATCTGTTTCCTGAGTTATTTACAGTTGTAGCACACCAAATATTTATTATTTGTATTTAGTTGGTATATTGGGATTAAATACTGAACTGGTGGAATTATAGCAAGTGCAGGTTATGCTTCAAGCTGTCTCTATCTCTTTGGAGCTGGTTAGGTGGCTTTGGGAAGTCTGAAAAACAGAATTGATAAATTTAGGAGAAATGGGGTTGAAAGATGATAACCCAATAGTTGTAGATCTCATTCTATAGCTTTGATAAATTTAGGGTTATTTTCAAATAATGCTTCCTAGATGTTTGAAGACCGACAAATGTTCGAAGAAGCAGCTCTGAGGACATTTGTCTGTCTTTGTCATTCTTCAAACATCTAGGAACCATTATTTGAGAATACCCCTAAATTTATCGGAGCTGTAGAATGAGATCCTCCATTGTTCGGTTATCATCTTTCAAATCCATTTTCCCTAAATTTATCAATTCTGTTTTTCAACAGGGATGTAATGCAATGACTCCTTTCAATTGAATAGACGGACACTTGCTTCCTCTCTAATGGTTATGGAGTGGTTATAATAGCTGATCATGCTAAGGACTGTTATAATTAACCACTGCTCCTTATAAAGACTGATTGACTTAAAGACTGATGAGGCCTATCCACTGTTGAAGACAAAGCCCTGTTAAAGACAAGCACTTATGTACCTAAAGTCTGATCAACGAAAGGAAAACCACTGCTCAGAAGCAGCAGTGGTTCAGCATCTACAGCGGATTCAAACTCAAAGACGAACCACTGCCCAACAACAACAGTGGTTCAACATCAACAGCAGATATTCTACCTTTGTTTATGTTAACAGTGTTTATATGTAACAGTATTTATCACATCACTGTTTTATACTCTGTTAGATTGTTAGATGTCATATCACTGAGATGTTTATATGTAACAATATTTATCACATCACCCCAGCAATTGATCAGTGGTTTGATCTTTATACTACTAAATAAAAATGAAGTACACTTGGATGATTATTAACCTCCTCATTTTGATTGTTTGGGTATAGTATTTTTGAAATTGGTCTTTTTTTGCAAACAGATGTTTATAGGCAAAATTTTGTTTAAGCTCAAACTTTTGTTTAAGGCCAAACATCTGTTTATGGCCAAACTTCTGTTTATGGGCAAACATCTGTTTAAGGTCAAACTTCTGTTTAAGTCCAGACAACTGATATATAAGGCGAAACATCTGTTTAAGCCCCAACATCTATTTAAAAGCCTCTTACAACCACTGTGTTGGTTGAAACATTTGATTGTTAAAAGCTATCCACTGTTGAAATACAACCTCTGTTTCTTAAATCTTCGTGTTGACCACTGACTGACCAAACATCAGTGTTTAAAAAACTGTTGGGTATCCACTGATCGGAAAACTAGAATTACAATAAAATTACCATTGTACCTAATCGTTACATTTCAATGAGATAAGAGTTCCTCCAACATTGTTTTCATGATAAAATTTAAAGTTAAATTAAAAAATAAAAAAAAATTCTTGATGACTATTTGTTGCAAATCAAATCAATAATTAATGCTAATTTCTTAAGCTTTGGACATTTAAAATATGCAAAATGTGAATTTCAAACTGACGGTTATTATCTCTTATTAAAGTTAAAATAAAAATTAGAAAAGTTATCATGACAATTGCTTTCAAATCAGATCAGTAATTAGTGATAATATCGGTAATTTTGAAATTGAAAATATGCAAAATGGTAATTTAAAATTGACGTTCTCTCTCTCTTTTTTTCCTACTTTGCATATCATTTCTAATATTTAATTACTCTAACTTTAATAAACCAGCATATAAGGATATACACTATTTACCTTTCAGTTTCCAATAAACATCAGTTCCCAATAAACATCAGTTCCCAATAAACATCATGACAATTGCTTTCAAATCAGATCAGTAATTACTGATAATATCAGTAATTTTGAAATACAAAATTCAAACCATATATTCTAATCTTATAAATCTTATAAATAAGATATAATTATCTGGTTTCACATTCAAATCTCGCTTACTCATATATGTGAGCGTATCTCTCTCTCAAATGCATCTTTCTCGTGATTCAGTCGCTAATCTCCGATTACACTTCTTTGTTCAAATGTTTGTTGATTATGTTTACATGTTATCGTTCCAGTATCATTGTTCCAACGTCGTTGTTTCAATGAAGCTTTCTATCACACATCAACGTTTCAATATCGATGTTGCAATATAATTGTTGCAACATCGTGAAAAGTTGCATGTGCTACTGCTGTAAGATAAGATTTTATCTTACTAGAGCAATGGTCTTTCCTGCCTTTTTTGTATTAAAAGTAGCTTAAAGTTTGGTTTAAAGCAGCTCTTTATGAACAAGGTTAAGGATTAAACAGATGATGATGATGATTGTTCTATGGTTGTTTCCAGTATCATTGTTCCAACATCGTTTAAAGTATGTGTTTTTTGCTACTCCAATTTTGAAATTTTGAGTTTTTTATTTTGAAGTGATATACTCTAATTCTCGTTTTATATTTCAGTCTATTCATAATTGTTTGAAATTCATACAATCTGTTGCGGGTTATTATAGGTTTGTGTTAAAAGAAGCATAAAGTTAAATTAAAAACAAAGAAAGATTTTTAAATCCACATTTAAAATAATTTTTGCTGGTGACTAAATGATGATTATATATGACTTTGGGCAGATGATGATGTTGTAGAAGCCGCAGTAGTTCCTACTAAACGCAAGAAAGCATCTGCTATTGCTGTAAGATAAGATTTTATCTTACTAGAGTAATGGTCTTTCCTGCCTTTTTTGTATTAAAAGAAGCATAAAGTTTGGTTTAAAGCAACTCTTTATGAACAAAGTTAAGGATTAAGTATATGACGATAGGGCTACTCTTCAACAGCCGAAGAAGTGTTTTCATGTACTGCATCTTGGTCTGTTCAATAGAGATGTGACAATCTGAGTTTTCAAGGTCTTTCCTTCGTACGTTGCTGGTTTACAATACTGTCTTTGTATTTTGTTTGGGGTTGTAACTTGTGCACGGTTTAGTGAAATGTCCCGGTATACGATCCTTGTAAGTGTGCGAGCCCACATGTGTTGTGTGATCCAATTACAAATGTGCGATATGATTAAAGTGTGCGGCCCAGTCTCTGTTTGTGGCCCAGCGTCATGTGCAGCCATTAAATAACTTTGGAAGACACAAGTTTGGCAGCAGACTTTATTAATTTGGGGGCCACCATCCATCGAAATATAGAGGCAACTGGGATTGACTTTTTGGGTGGCCCTTATAATAAAACATCATCATCATTTTCGAAGTTTGAAGCCATACATCATGAAAGTCACGTGAATAAGAAGTGGAGGCAGACAACATGGTGTTATTAATGATTATGTTGGCTGGTGAATTAGAAAGCATGCACATGGGACAACATAGTGTGATTAATAATTAATTGGATGGTGAATTCATATTTACATGATTCGTCACATAGTGTTTCGTCACAAGCATGGTATCTCCACTCGACGAAACATAGTGTTTCGTCAGTAGCATGATTCGTCACATGGGATTCGGCCCAAATAAGGCCCAGCAATGATTCCGTTACATTGTTTCAGTATTCACACAATTATATGTAAGGCCATAATTAACAAAACCCTAAACTCCTCTCACCATTCTTTCGAAGTCGACGGCAGACCAACACACTCGAAGCCCTCCTCCTCGTCGCTTGGCCCTCCCTCGCACACAGTCCCTCTTGGTTAGTAATCACTCTCCGAATCAAGTTTTCTCCTTGTTGCGATTATCATGATGCTATTTGTATATAGTTGTATGACTGATATGAATAATTAGTGAACCTATGTTAAATCATTGTGACAAAATGGGAACATGCTTGTTGATATCGAGAGACTAGGGATGGTAGGATGTGATACCTTAATTGTTCGTATAGATTGAGGTTCAGGGGACTAATCATATTTGTGATATGATAGGCTGTAATTGTATGTGAGTTTAAGGATCCATACATACAATAATAAGTCTTGGATTAAGGCTGTTAGAACTATTGTCATGCGTACAGTGGTACGGTATGGGATGGCAATTATAATGATTAAAATATAGTTGTTGGATGAGATGATTTGATGCATGAAAACCTCGATTAGAATGATAGTTGACTTAATTGCTAAACCTGAATTGAATAATGAACATATGTATTAATTATTGATCAAGATGTGGTTGTGATTTATCAAAAGTATGAATATTGATATTTGTAGGATTCTGTGATCGATAGGGTTTGACAAACATTCTTTGCACATTAAACTAGGGTTGCATGATGTTAAGGGTTTAATATGTTGTGTTCGCATGAAAGTTATGATTTATATGAATATAATCGATTAAATTGTGATGGTTGATCTGTTTGGAAAACTGCAAAACGTGTTAAAAATTGTAACTGTCTGTTTGGGGTTGCGACGAAAACTAGACTCATCATTTATCTGGTCCTTGACGAAACATGGGGTGTTTCGTGACCCATATTCTCGAAGAAACATGGGGGTTTCGTCGTGTAAGTAAATGAGCCGATCAGAAGGTGATCTATGTTGGTTTGACTTGTATGAAAAACAAACTCACCTGTTATACCTTGTGACATTTGCATGAGATGTGAACTTGTGAAAGATAATGTGTATTAGTTGCATGTTATGCTGTGATCAGGTGATAGATATAAACGGTGAATTTGATTGATTATAAAAGCTGATATTATTGGTAACCATGGTTGAGAACACGAATTGTGTTTTAAATGGGTATGAAATCTGAATGCTTGCTATGTGATATGTGTTAACGGTATTTCGTGTGACTTGTTGCAAACGTGAAATGGCTATGCGTTTACAAAACTGACCGTTCTTGGTAACCATGGTAGGGAATGGTTGACCAACTGGGTACGGGTAATGTGATGTAACATACCGAGCAATCTAAGGTGAGTTCACTGCTCTTTTTCCAAGCATGCATCCCGGGGAGGGATATCTGGTAATTGTTCCGGGGAGGAACGTCGGGTTATGGGGATGTTTGTTATTACACTCTTTTCTATCATATAAGACCCCTTACATCTACCGATAGTTGCCGGGGAGGCAACGAGGTATTTAGTTGATAGCGCTATTAGGTTTGGCACCCTCACACCGTACCGGGGAGGACGGGCATGAACTAATTACCTTAAAGCATGACCAATGTTTTGATAGAGTCATTGGGGTTGGGCAAAAACATCTTGTAGCCATCTGCAGTATTTGAGTTAATAACAGCATTAAATCAAATCGTTGAACTATTTTATACACATATCTGGTAACTAAACGCGTTAACAAAACTTTTAACTCACCAGCGTCGTCTGACGCACTTGTCTGCATGCTTGCAGGTTTGTAGGTTTATATCAATGGGAGTTGCTGTCTGAGATGCTGGAGTGGTCCTGGGTCGAGATACATGGATTTTCAATACAAGCTTAATGGTTTATGTACACGTGGTTTACGAAACACTTAACAAATGAGTTATGCTTCCGCTGTATATAATAAATGATATGTAACGTTTGTAACACTTTATGTTAATGAATGAAAGATTTATTAAAATATTTATGAGTTCAATGTGATTGGTGGCTTGGATCCTGGTACGTCACACGCTTCGCGGGGGTTTCCGTATGTGGTATTTTGGGGTGTGACAGATCAGGTTTCTATAAATCCTGATGTTGATGCATTGAGTACTTCCGTGGAGTTCATGGCGATTGTCGAAGATATACATTGATGGATTTTAAAGCTAAAAGCACTAAATTTTAAGCTAAAAGCACTAAATTTTTGTTGTTAGGTTCGTAAATTTCTTGGTGTTGTTCTTAGATTCTAAATTTTTGCTGTTAGGTTCGTAAATTTCTTAGTTTCGTTTTCTTGAATTCTATGTAATTTTGTAAAGAAGTACAATAACAAACAGGGCTTTGAACATCTGTTTGCATTTTGGTTAATAGTTAGTGGAAACCCATGTTAGGTTGAACAGTGTTTTTAAGAGGAAAACAGTGCGAGAAGACAGTAGATCTTATTAAGTTAAACATCTGTTCATGGTTAAACAGATGTTTGGCCTTTAACAGATGTTTGGCCTTTTATATCAAAGGTTTGGACTTAAACAGTTGTTTGACCTTAAACAGATGTTTGGTCATAAACAGATGTTTGACCTTAAACAGATGTTTCTCCTTCTATATCAGATATTTTTACTTAAACAGATGTTTGACCTTAAACAGATTTTTGGCCATAAACAGATGTTTGGCGTTAAACCAAACATCTGTTTAAGGTCAACATCTATTTGACTATTGGTCAACATTTGATTGACTTTTGGTCAACATCTGTTTGAATTTTGGTCAACATCTTATTTTATAAAGAAGTACAAAAACAAACATTTTTACAAAATCCTAAATCATCGTATCATTTAAGTGCATTGAAGTAAAAGTGGAAATGACATTATTTATGTGGTCATGTTGTGCCTTTGTTTGACCTCTAATATGGGTTCATGATCTAATTCGGTGATTTGAAGACATTGTTGTTTCGTCTTTATACTAATAAATAAAAATCAAATACACTTGGATGATTATTAAGCTCCTCATTTTGATTATTTGGGTATAGTATTCTTGAAATTGGTGTTTTTTTGCAAACAGATGTTTATGGGCAAACTTTTGTTTAAGCTCAAACATTTGTTTAAGGCCAAACATCTGTTTTTGGCCAAACTTTTGTTTATGGGCAAACATCTGTTTAAGCTCAGACCTTTGTTTATGTTAACAGTGTTTATATGTAACAGTGTTTTTCACATCAGTGTTTTATAGTCTGTTAGGTTGTTAGATGTCATCACCTTAGTGTTTTATATGTAACAATTTTTATGACATTAGTGTTTATATGTAACAGTGTTTATATGTAACAGTATTTATCACATCACTTCAGTGGTTTGATCTGTACTATAAATTGAATAGTTGTTTTATTTTTATTCTAATAAATAAAAATCAAGTATACTTGGATGATTATTAAGCTCCTCATTTTGATTGTTGAAATTGGTCTTTTTTTGCAAACAGATGTTTATGGGCAAACATTTGTTTAAGCTCGAACATTTGTTTAAGGCCAAACATCTGTTTATGGCCAAACTTGTGTTTAATAATCATCCATCTTTATAAGGTCAAACTTCTGTTTAAGTCCAGACAACTGATATATAAGGCGAAACATCTGTTTAAGGCCCAACATCTGTTTAAAAGTCTGTTACAACCACTGTGTTGGTTGAAACATTTGATTGTTAAAAGTTATCCACTGTTGAAATACAACCTCTGTTTCTTCATTCTTCGTGTTGACCACTGACTGACCAAACATCAGTGTTTAAAAAACTGTTGGGTATCCACTGATAGGAAAAATAGCCACTGCTCACTTTTTTTTTTGTTGACATCCATTGATATTGACCATCAGCGGTTTTCCTAAAAAACAGCCACTGCTCACATTTTTATTATTGATGGTGTTAATTGGTGATAGATTGAAATTATCAAATAAAAACTAGAATTACAATGAAATTACCATTTTACCTAATCGTTACATTCCAATGAGATACGAGTTCCTCCAACATTGTTTTCGTGATAAAATTTAAAGTTAAATTAAAAAATAAAAAAAATTCTTGATGACTATTTGTTGCAAATCAAATCAGTAATTAATGCTAATTTCTTGAGCTTTGGATATTTAAAATATGCAAAATGTGAATTTCAAACTGACGGTTATTATCTCTTAATTAAAGTTAAAATAAAAATTAGAAAAATCATCAAGACAATTGCTTTCAAATCAGATCAGTAATTACTGATAATATCAGTAATTTTGAAATTCAAAATATGCAAAATGGTAATTTAAAATTAACATTCTCTCTCTCTTTTTTTTCCTACTTTGCATATCATTTCTAATATTTAATTACTTTAATAAACCAGGATATAAGGATATACACTATTTACCTTTCAGTTCCCAATAAACATCATGACAATTGCTTTCAAATCAGATCAGTAATTACTGATAATATCAGTAATTTTGAAATTCAAAATTCAAACCATATATTCTAATCTTATAAATAAGATATAATTATTTGGTTTCACATTCAAATCTCGCTCGCTCATATATGTGAGCGTGTCTCTCTCTCTCAAATGCATCTTTCTCGTGATTCAGCCGCTTATCTCCGATTACACTTCTTTCTTCGAATGTTTGTTGATTATGTTTACATGTTATCGTTCCAGTATCATTATTCCAACATTGTCATTTCAATAAAAATTCGCATCCCACATCAACCTTTCAATATCGATGTTGCAGTATCATTGTTGCAACATCGTGAAAAGTTGCATGTGCTACCTTCTTTGATGGCAGAGATGCAACTTCAACGGACGATATGTATCTTCTATCTTGAAAAGTTGCATGTGCTATCTTTTTTGATGGGAGAGTTGCATTGTTCGATTTTCGTTAAATCGAAAGTCAGGTTTTCTTGCACCAGGAAGATTTTCTTCTTTTATAGAAAGTATAGATTCGTGCAATATCGTGAAAACTCAGATGTGCAACAACAGTTGAGAAGAGACCTTTGCATTTTAGGTTTGTTTCTTATTTGTGTTGTTAGTAATATAGAGTGCGGTGATAGAGACGTGCAGTTCATGGCAATGCTGAAGGACATACATCGAGAGGTTCAGCAATCGATGGAGTTGAAACTAAAGTTTCTTAATTCTTGCTGTTAATCTTAGATTTGAACTTTAATATTGTTCAGTTATGTGATGTAATTATTGGACTTTTAGTTTTAAAATGAAATTACAATTTTTCCTAATCGTTGTGTTTTATTTTTATTTATTATTTAGTGTTTGAGTAAGATTTAGATTATGTTGATGTTGAATTGTGTCTGAACATCTGTTTGGTAAGTCAACAGAGGTTTAATAGTGTCAAGGATTGGTTTGATGGTCAACCTCTGTTTCTTCATTCTTCATGTTGACCACTCACTGTCCAAACATCTGTGTTTCAATCATTGTTCGCTATCCACTGATAGTTAAAAAATAGTCACGGCTCACATTTTTATTGTTGACATCCACTGATATTGACAATCATTGGTTTTCCTAAAAAAACATCCACTGCTCACATGTTTATTGTTGATGTGGTTAATTAATTATAGAATGAAATTATCAAATGAAAACGAGAATTAAATGAAATTACAATTTCTCCTAATCCTTACATTCCAATGAGATAATGCTTCGTAGATTCGTAGATGTTTGAAGACCGACAAATGTTCAAAGAAGTAGCACTGTGTACATTTGTCTGTCTTTGTCGTTCTTCAAACATCTAGGAACCATTATTTGAGAATATCCCTGAATTTATCTGAGCTGTAGAATGAGATCCTCTACTGTTGGGTTATCATCTTTCAAATCCATTTTCCCTAAATTTATGGATTCTGTTTTTCAACAAGGATGTAATGCAATGAGTTCTCTCAAATGAATAGACGGACACTTGCTTCCATTCAAAGGGTTATGGTGTGGTTATAACAGCTGATCATGCTAAGGACTGTTATAATTAACCACTGCTCCTTATAAAGACTGATGGAGTTAAAGACTAATGAGGCCTATCCACTGTTTAAGACAAAGCCCTGTTAAAGACAAGCACTTATGTACCTAAAGCCTGATCAATGAAAGGAAAACCACTGCTCAGTAGCAGCAGTGCTTCAGCATCTACAGCGGATTCAACTTTAGTATTTATGTATCAGTGTTTCTTATGTAACAGTGTTTAGTGTAGTAGTGGTTCGCTATAGTTTATCTCTCGAGCCAAACCGTATACAAACTCAAAGACGAACCACTGCCCAACAACAAAAGTGGTTCAGCATCAACAGTAGATATTCTACCTTTGTTTATGTTAACAGTATTTATATGTAACAGTATTTATCACATCAGTGTTTTATACTCTGTTAGATTGTTAAATTTCATATCATTGAGATGTTTATATGTAACAATATTTATCACATCACCCCAGCATGCTAACTGATTATTAAGCTCCTTATTTTCATTATTTGGGTATAGTATTTTTGAAATTGGTCTTTTTTTGTAAACAGTTGTTTATGGGCCAATTTCTTTTTAAGGTCAAACATTTGTTTAAGCGCAAACATCTGTTTATGTCCAAACAGATGTTTAAGGTCAAATATCTGTTTAATGTCAAACATCCTCAAAATAGTTAAAAATGATAGTTTTCATTAATCCTTAAAAGTCTGTTACAACCACTGTTTTGGTTCAAACATCTGATTGTTAAATGTTATCCACTGTTGAAAGACAACCTCTGTTTCTTCATTTTTCATGTTGGCCACTGAGTGACCAAACATTTGTGTTTCAATCACTATTGGCTATCCACTGATAGTTAAAAAATAGAATTACAATGAAATTACAATTTTACCTAATCGTTACAATTTTATCTACGAAATCCTAACAAGTGTTAACTTTAGCGTGTATTAGTTTATAAATATTTCATTAAATTTCTATTTTTCTATGTAATACTTTATTTTAATAATCTCAACATGCATCTTAAAAATAGTTAAAATGAAATTTTTTCATGAAATATAAGCATTAAAATGTTTTCAGGAAATCAAAAATCCATTGTAATAGTTTATTTTAATAATCTCAACATTGCACCATCAGGACTGATAGGCTATCCACTGATAGCTTAAAGTTTCCCACTGTTTTCATTGTAACCATTGCAACCACTGATTTTATTCCATCAGTGGCTTCATAAAACAACTGTCTTCCATTACTCATCAGGGGTTGGCTCGTGGACAGTACATAGCAGTCAGCTCTTTTGTAACCGCTGCCACGTCAGCATTCACTTTTTCCCCTATAAAACCCTGATCAAAACCCCCAAACAGGGTTTTTACTGTCAAATCGAATTCAAAATTCCTTTCTCAAAGTAGTTATCCTCCATTTCTCTCAAAATTCCTCATCGTCCTTCTTCCTCAAGTGGCAAAATCTCCGTCTTCATCATCTGACAAATCCACTCAAAAGGCCTTAGAAATTCCATACAAAGCTCCCCATAACTACTTGGGTCTGTTGACAAAACCAAGTAACACTCAGACCTTCAATTCCGTCATAGATGCTCTTTCGTCTTCAAAGTACATAACTTTGTTGACTTCTGATGCTCCGATTTACTTGGCAACCCAGAGGGAATTTTGGAAAAATGCAAATCTTGAATCTCAAGGTGAAACACCCACAACCATCAATTCCTCGATAAAGGGTGTTAAAGTTAAAATCACACCACAAACCATCTCTGAAGTGTTTGAACTCAATGATCTTCAAGGTAAAACTTCTTTCCCTAAAACAAAGTATCAAAAAGATTTTTTAGAAAGAGGGTATGCAAAGGAAATGAAAAAAGACACTTTGCAAAAAGGCAGTTTTCCCCCTGCCACAAGTTTTTGTTTCATACCCTCTTAATGTGTGTTTCTAATAAGACCAATGCTTTCAATGAAATTCCATTAAAGATCCAATACCTGGGTTATGCTATCTTGCATGGGGAAAACTTTAAATATTCACAGGAGATCTTTGACGACTTGGTTAAAAATGTTACTAGCAAATCATTTTTACTATTTCCAAGCTTCCTAAGCTTTTATTTTCAAAAGAAATTTGGAAAGGATGATGCTCATGTGCTTATCCAGGGTGAACATTTTCAAATAAATGGCCTTACACCTGAAACATTTACAAGGCTATCAAAAGTGTCCAAAACACAAGCTGAGGCTCCTGAGCAGACTTTAGCAGCTACCGCTGCTCCTCAGGCACCTGCTGCTGAGTTCACTGCTCAAGGTGATCACAGCAGCAAAACAACTGCTGTGAAACCCACACCTAAATCCACCAAAAGACCAAGACAAAAGAAAACACAAAAGCCCCCCAAACCTAAAACAAAGGCAACTCTGGAAGATGAGATCCCAGAGCAACTGCCAGTGACAACACAAAAGTCACCAGAAACCACTGCTGCTACTTCCTCACAGCAGATGGTAGAAAGATCTCAACCCGAGCCTCAAACTCCTCATGCTTCTTCTAAAAAAGAACAGGTTTTAAGAACCGGGACACCAAATTATGATGCTCTAGAATCAGTTGATCCTATCATCCACAGCCCACTGCCCGGGGCAAATTCTCTTTCCACAACCATACTCACCTCTCAAATTCCTGCACAAACTAAACTTTTGTTGGATGGAGTTGATATAGCTCAGACAGAAATTAGTTCCTCCCAACGACCTATCACTGAATGCATTCCACCACAAGTGACTGAGTCTGAACTCTCTATCATTGCTAACCCACCAACAACACCAGAGGAGGTTACACTGTAGGATGTACAACTACTTCCTGTCAGTAGTTCAAGCGAAGTAGCAACTACAGGTATTGGATCCACTGATCTACACCTGGCCAGTTGTTTCATAAATCAGACTTCCTTGAAGGCAATTTCCTCTCCAGCAACTCTGATAACCACTGGTGTGTTTGTTCCAACCACTGGTACATTTAAAAGGTTATCAATTGCTGAGGAAAGAAGTCCCCAGTACCGAGAACAAGGGGCATCATTGGATGACTTTTGGGAAAATTTTCCTAAGGCAACCACTGATACAACCACTGTTAGTGGGAAATCAGATGATCCTATTAAGTTGGGTGATGGTTTAATGTACCGAGAATTGACGGATAGAGTTGACAAGCTTGATACATCTGTTGCAGAAATCAAAGACATGCTGCAACAGTTGTTGAAAGCACAAAAGATACCACCCCCTGCTGCACCAACTCCAACAACTGCTCCATCATCTTCTCCCACTCCAAATGAGCTGTGGAATTTGTTTCAACCTCTGCTACACCACCAAAGAGAATTAGCTGATCAGCAACATGAGATACAAGTTCAAAAGATCAGAAATCTCATGGAAGCAAGGTTTAAAGACACACAGGCAGATATCAAGGCAATCAAGGCCCATTTGCTGAATACCACTGGCACTGCTCCTCCCTCTATCATCTTTGTGGATAAACCACCACCAGCTGATGCCAAAAAGGGGGAGAAATTGAAGCAGTTTAAAAAGAAGGGATATGAAGATGGTCTGTACATTGAACCAGACAAGTCAAGTATGCTTGCAGACATCCCCTTGCCAGATGGTACTAAAAAGATTGATGTAACCACAAATGCCATTGCTGATGCAAAAGCAAGGGTAAAAAGGGATATGGAGGCAAAGAATAAAGCAAGGTTTGAACAGGAGAAGAGAGTTTTTATGGAAATGAATGAGCAGGGTATTTCAGAACCAAAGGATATAGAAAATCCTAAAAACTCCACACATCAATCTCCCAAACCAACAGGGGTTAAAACTCCTATTGTATCAACTGTTGGTACTTTAGTGGTTTCAACATTTGTTACCCAAACAACTGCCACCACTTCAACACACACTACAACTACTGCTCCCACTTCAACCACTGCCTCACCAAAAACATCATCACCACCAAGAATCACCTCAACACCAAAAACAACTTCATCACCACCATCATCTCCTGCTAAAAAGCAGAAGACTTCAGATGACACATCATCTATTGTAATCACAACAGTGGTTGAAACACCAGTTGTTCTAACAACTGTTAGTCAGTAACCTTCTACTCAAATCACTACCACTCAATCCATCAAAACACCACCAACCTCTCCTAAACCCAAAAGGAGAAGGGTAACCAATGTTGTTCTAGATGATATCACTTGACCACCACAAACAACCACACAATCACTGCCACTTGTACCTATTCCAAACCATGTTCCTTTTTCTTCAGCTCAAGTTCAAAAACCAAACACTGCCATCACTCCTGCAGGTGTTCAGTACCCTTTAGAGCTTATAACAGTTAGAGGGGAGGTCAAATCCTTCTACACTGAAGATGACCCTGCTAAAAGGAGTTTACCATCTCTTGAAGGATATCCTAGGCCAAACAACATTGAAGAATATATGAGGTTAAAGGCTCAACAAGCAGAGGATATCTCTAAAAGGAATTCACATGGTAAATCTGATAAGGAAATACAAAGATACTATCAATTCCTGCTAACTCAGGTCAGAACATTGGAGCAGTTTGCAAAAAATCTTTGTCAGCAACTATCAGAAAGAGCAGATGAAACCTTGAGAAAAGATTATCTTGATAACATCATGGCTTACAAAACGTATAAAGGAGAAAGGTACATGTACAAAGAAAGGACCATTAGTGAGCTTGAAAGTGAAGCAGCCAGAATTCAAGATATGATAAAAAAACAAGGTGAAGCAGACTCCTCCTATCTGGGCATAGTTTAAGAAAAATGTACCAGAAAGGACTCTGCAGCTTCAGAGGATGAAAGAAGAGCTGATTACAGCTTCTTTTGGGTCAAGGAATCAAGTGTTAAGATGGAAAGAGGATAAAGTGTTTACATCTTACAAAAGGCTCGAAGAACTAAGGAAGAAAAATCCTAATATTCCACAAAAGCCTGATTATCCTGAAGCAGTGGTTTCAGCTGAGCCACAAAAGCAACATTTCAGGAGATCCACTGCTCCACCTGCTTCCATCCTTAACCAAAGAAGGAATCAAAAGCAGATGGATAAAATAACAGCAGCAGATAAAGAAGCAGAGGATTACCTTGTGAAAGTAGGGGTTAAACGGATGACTGAAGAAACACTTGAATCTTGAAATAAATTCAATCATTCGATTCTATGTTAAAATGTGTGTTGAAAGCATTTCTCCTATTTGATTGTGTGCAAAGTTTATTTCCATTTTAATTCCGCTGCATTACTTGTTCATCTTCTTAATTCTTAAACAAAAACACAATCAAAAAGAAACTCAGGTCCTAACAACCTCTATTATGGCTTCATTATCTAATTCGGTGATTTGAGGACATTGTTGTTTAATCGAATGAGATGGTTGATGTAATGTGGTCGTATTAATAACAAATAGTAATTAATATAACTAAGTTTCCCGAGCCCGGGAAGCAATCCCGGGTAAAAACCTAGTATATTAATAAATGAGATGCTTTGAGCCATTTGTTTTTTAATGGTGGAGCCATTTTGCTTATGTGGCATCCATTGGTTTAGTGGAGGTTGATTTTGGGAGGGAATTCATCTCATTCTTTATACACAAACCAGATTTCTCAAAACACAAACCAAAATCAACTCTGGATGCAGGATCTGTTCTTATAATGGGGCGACCCGATATCAAATGGATCATATATATTGTCTTTAACAATCCCTAAAGCTTCAACCACACTTCTCAGAACACACACAATTCAATCTACCAGAATTCTCTGAAACCCTAAATCCCTCTCGATGTTTCTGTGAAATCGATCTTCTTCCATATGATCCAATCCATCTTCTTTGATTCAAGTTTCTCTCACTTTACTTTTCATTGCAAACCCTAGCCAAACCTCTGCATCATCATCTTCTTCACACAAATCAATCCTATTAACCAATCAAAGTTATGTTTCTTTGTTTTTCATTTTATTGTTTCTGATTTCTTTGTTTTACGATTCTAATCTCATTAATCGTTTATTTTCTTTTTCTTATCATAAACCCTACATACTGACTCTTTATGTACCATTACTTTGTTCTCCGGCGATTCGTCCATTGTTGTGACAGGTATGATGTCGTTTTTTTGATGTTTACAGTTTTCGGTTTTTCTTATGTTGTTATCTATCTGCATCCTATATGTTATCTAGGTTAATGTATTTGATAGATAATTCATATTTGACACATGCATTATGATTTTGATTTCAATTGGTATAACGCACACATATCCGACGATATATTGCTTGAATCGTTGTGTTGATTTTGGGGATTTTAAAAAAATATGAAACCTTAAGTTGGGGATTTCTCTAAAAATCAATTGATGTAGCCATCCCTCAGGCATTTATTCTCTAAAAACTTTTCCTGGAGTTAATGGTTTTTAAATATAAATCATTAATTTTATAGTAATTCTAGAATATTAGCACTTTTAGATATTGTTTAATTAGTATTTAAAAAATTGCTTTCATATAAAGTGTGTATGATAATATAAGTCTTGAAAATTAGTGTTATAGCTTCATATTAAGTCAAAATCTAAATCTACGATTGATAATTAATATAGCACAAGGGTCATTACTTTAGGAAAGAAATTGCAATTTTCCATCTTTATGCAGACATATATGTAGACAAGAACCTGAATTATAGTTTACTTTAAAGCGGTTTATGATCACGACTTTAGAACTGTAATTTGCAAGGATATCCTTCTGACCTTAGTAGAATACCCAATATCAGGCTATCAGCTACATATATGTGTGCATAAATGAGATGATTTGGGCCATGTGACATGTGATGGTGGAGCTTTTTTGCTGATGTGGCATGTTATGGTGTACGTATCTGGTGATTTTGGGGGAAATCCATTCTAAATACACAAAATCTTTAGTCCATGCGGGATCTGGAAACAACTGGGTCGGACATTGGGTCACCTAATGAATTAGAAGATGCAGGATTTGACTGGAAAATACTTGGGCTTGATGTTCACAAGGTTTTACTATTATGTCTTTTAAGCTATAAATCTTGAAACTTTATGAATTTGCAAAATGAACTAAATTGTTAAGGTTTCATCATTGACAGGTGGATTACGAGTCATGGGTCTGTGATCAAGATGCATATGCATGTAGTGGCCAGAAATGCTTAGCATAGTCGTTGTTATTCGTTCATGAGGTTTGTTTCTTCACTTATTCTATTAATGTATGTTTTAATGCTTTTCATCATATTATAATTTTACCTTTTACATACCTATATTATATGTAGAACTAGAAAAACACCTCACGCATGTTGGGAGCCACAAGTATGCAGGGACCCTGATTATATATAGCAAGATTTAATGTGAAAGTTGCTGGACACTGGTAAGAGAATTTGCTACTGTGTTTTATTATTTGTTTCTAACTTTGTTTTCACCAGTCAGTTTAACATATGTATGTTCTTATGTTATTGCTGCCTGATAGGTACATATTTAGGGGCATTTTTTCTGGGAAGTTTTAAGTTTTATTATTTATGCATTGATTTTATTATAACATATATAACATATAGTTGTTTTTCATAATTTACAGGTTGAAGAGACTGTTAGCGAAAGTATATATTGAAGCTTCATTGGGGGAAATAGATGGTCAAAACACAATCAAATATTGAGTTAATTGGTGAGTGGTCGACACTCAAAAGAAAACGCTAGATGTTTACAGAAGCATATTATGTGGAGTCATGATTCAAGAAGCATGTTAAACTCGAATGGGTTAAAGTAGTGTTAGCTTGGCATCATATAATTTCCATTGGGCTGGGAGATAAACGTGTTGATAGAGGTGCACAAAAAAATGCAGGTACGGACCCATTGATAAGGCAGATGGAAAGATGGAAATAATTGTGACAATAACAATTTATTAATCAAAATACGTAACTATCTATCTAACAAGCATGCATTTTTTGTTGTTTTTTTGTGAAAAAGAAAGGCGGCATGGCACCTGATGCAGGTAATTTGATTGATGAAGCTGAAGATGAGTTGGAACCTGGAGTTTGACGAAGAACAGTCACAAGATGAAGAATTACCTAAAGACGCAGTTTCTAAGAAAAGGAAAGCCTCCACACATCTTTCGAACTTAAAGTTAGACGTTGATCGGAGTGTCATGCTCCGGTCAAATATAATATTTATAAGCCCAAATTACCCTTAACTATGTGTTAGTGGTAGCAAGGGGTCGAACCACAAAGAGTATGTGGTTTGTGTGTGGATTCAATTGAATTATCAAGAATGTCACGTTTTATGAAGCTTGCTAGAATAATTTTTAGTTTTCGTTTAATTGAAAGATGTGAGTTTAGACTAAGTGAATTGATTAGATTGATTAACAACTAATAATTAACGATTACGAAAAACTTGATTACTAGAACAATAATGAGAAAAAGGAATCACACCCGGTTTCGGTAATTGCTAACTTAGGATTTCTACAAGTTTTAAATTCAACTCAAATGCATTTGATTAACGGATTTAGTGTACCGTGACTTAGGTGCTAATAGCTATCAACGTCCCGAAGAACGGATAAAAATACACTTTGTAATCAACACCAAGTAAATCCTAACCATGACAATGCACAATTACATATCACCATTTCGCAAAGTCATAACTTTTAACATCGTTCGACAATTTACGAATTCGTAACAAATGTAACACTATTATCAAAAGTTTCAAAAATCAAACACAAATTGTCACTAAGTTGGAACAAGAACAATTCGAAATCCTAAAATTAACAACTACCTACACCGGGGTGAAACCGAGATGATTAGCCGCTCATGGTTGAAGAAGCTTGATCACCGGATGATTGGGATGCGAATTGAATCATCTTGAATCTTGTGGAATGGTAGAAGGATGAGGATTAGGGTGTTGGTGGATGATGATGGTGAAAGGAATGATGATTGGATGAACTAGGGTTTGGTGGATGATGATTGTGAGAGATGATGATGGTCACGATTCTTGATGAATTCGGGTTGTGATGATGAAGTTGGGTTGAATGGTTGGTGAATGAATGATGATTAGTGGCTCCAAGATCAAAGTTCAAACTCCAAGTAAAGTGTAACTCCCGAATTGATTGCTAAAAGACCAATGAAAATCGAGATTAACCCCCAAACCACCAAATTTCGCGTTTCAGAAATCCATTACCCGTCGCCGACGGGCATGACCCCGTCGCCGATGGGCTGCCAAAAACATGAAAATGGCCGACGGCCTATTTGACTGGTTACGCACGGTTTCGGCCGACGGGTGTTTCTAAGGGCCGTCGCCGACGGCTTGGGACCCGTCGGCGACGGGCTCTCCAGCCTGCTTTTCTGATTTCTTCGTTTCGTACTTTCGGTTGATTCGTAACGTGTCCTGATGCTCCGGTTTGTGACCCGGTGACTCGTAAAGCTCCCGAAAAGCTCCTTAAACTTCATCAAACCTGCACAACACATATTTGATTAAAAGTAGGCTATCCGAATTTAAAACCTATGTAAAAACATCAAGTTATGCAATAACGAACACCGGTTTTCAACCACGTATCACATCCCCACACTTGTCTTTTGCTTGCCCTCAAGCAAATCTGTTTTTCACTTTCACGTGAGTCAAACAACGAACACACTTCCTATTCCCGAGACAAAGGTTAAGGTCTATTGTCATACAAAAGTTCAAACCTTTTACAATTTTCACATATTTACCGGTCAAGTGAACAATCACATATAATAATGGTTATCCAAGATTAACCCGCCCGTAAAACTAACAAGTCATGCACATCCCTCACAATGTTCTCTCCACTCGGCTTGTAAATTGGCTAATATTTATAATGTATTAGCACTACAAAGAATATTCACTCAAAACCGATTAGAACACATACCCGCATAAGCTTGCAACTCAATCATTCTCCACCATTGGTCACAAACACTAAGCATAAGTCATAAGGTCTTTATGAGGGTTGTTACGGGGCTAGGCTAAGGGTAGGATTTAGGATATTTTAAAGTGGCTAAGGCGATGAAAATTCGATTTTTATTACAAACCACTAAATTAAACAAAACTAAATATAAACATCAACTATGGGCAATAATCTTTCACCCTTTTATTCGACAACTACTAACACTTCTTTTTGTGTTTTTCTTCAACGATTTTCAATTCTTTTTTTTCATAATATTTTCTGATGATTTTTTTACAAACAAACAAGAACAACTATACAAATACGACTCCTATAATCGAATTTCCATCACACGGGTTTAAAAGAACAAGGTTTAAGGTTATGGGCTATAGGGTGATCAAACGAAAGGTTTAGGCTCAAAATGGGAGGCTAGAGGATTTATTTGGGTAAGGATAGATAAATGGTTTTAAGAGAAAAGGTTTACCTAATGCCTTAATCATTCTCGTGCTTGTATTCGGTCTATAGTCTCAAATGTATCAAAAGTTGCAAGTTCTACAATATATGACTAATGGTCCACTCAAACAAAGAAACATAGGTATGTAATCTATGATATAAAAGTGGCTCAAAACCTCACATATCTAAAAGGGTATGGTATGTGACATGCATAAAAAAACTAGTTTCTTAGGCGGATTATTCCCAAATAACCACCCGCTAAATACCCGTCATGCTATTAATTTGAACTTGACCATGACAAAAGACCAAATGGGTTGTGACATCCCTCGTTGACTTAGTTACTTGTGCTTTAAGACCGCTTTTGAAACAAGACATTTTTGAAAATTTTTTGAAATTTTCCCCCATCCCCACACTTGAGGTAAACATTGTCCTCAATGTGTAGTATTTAAATGAACGGGTCAAAATCGAAAACTTTTATTACTCCCCCATCCCCACACTTGAAGTACATATTGTCCTCAATGTGTAAGAACTAGAGTATTAAACGCACAAGGGATGTGACACGGCTAATTCCCCCAAAATTTCACCCCGGAAAAATAATATACAATTTACATTCCACTTATTTGTTAACTAAAAATTCATAAGTAAAAAGAAACGTATGCACCTGATTTCCGAGCTCATTTCTCGAGTGCTCCTCTTTTCTTCATGAAAGTGGTTGTCCCACGAACCCAATTTTCCTGCAAATCTTAACCCTTGTGTAGAAGCATGCTTCTCACAACCATCAAAATTTGTTAGTTACCTAGTTCTACCATTTTTATGAAATTATTACCAAGTCATACCTTATTTTACTTTGATTTATGTGGAAAATAATTTACAACAACAACAAACCTAACTCACTTTCGTAGGAATCACGGTTGCATTTAGCGTATGCAACAAGCCCTTTTAAACCCCCCAATAGCTTGGGAGGACAAGTAGGTCTCGTGAGGGTTATATAGGGAACACACCCACAACGTTCATTTAACTAGGTAGAAAGTAAATAAAAACGACAAAGAAATAAAGAACCAAAGTATACAACAACAACACAAAACGTACCATACCTCTACCGCTGATATCGCTAGTTGGGATCAACTGGCGGGTTTGGCTGGTATTGATAACCAGTGAGGGCCACAAACATCTCCCTATAGTTATCGAGTGGACTCTGCTCCCCTTGAGGTGGTGGTTGGTAAGGAATTGGGATAAAGCTGGAGCCTACCACTTCGGGCCAGTGAGGAGTCGGATCGGATGGGCCTTGTGGGTGGGGAAGGTCGGGGTAATTAGTCCATCCCGAGTGTTCGGCAGATGGGAGACCGGCTTGATAGTCTCTTTGGTGTCGCTCCTGATCGTGGAGCACCTTGGCATTATGAATAGCCATTTGGTGAGAGACATACAAGGCACTCCAGCGGCGTCGTTCCAATTCTCTTGCTTCATTTTGACGCCTTGCCTCTTCTTCCTCCCATGCCCGTCTTCGGGCTACCTCATCCTCTTGCATCTTCGCCAACTGTTCCATGTGCGACCTCTGCATTGCTTGGAACAGTTGTTGCTCCTCCACAAACTTATTCATTCTCTCCCGATGGGCTGCTTGAACTGCCCAATACTCCTGCATTTGGGATCCTTGTGCCTCCTCCCAGGCTTCCCTCCTTCGGTTATACTCTCGGCCTTCACCTATGCATGCAGAGATATTGTCATATATCTCTTGCTGTTCCCGATCAAAATTTTTGTAGGAGGGCACCCGTCTAATGTTCACAAAGCCCGCCACATCTGCATTAATTTCCCTATGCGGCCTCAGGTATCTTTGTCTTGGTCTTTGTGGACCGGAGGGCTCAGTTTCCTCCTCTTCATCACCCATCTCTTCATCTTCTCTCGATTCCGGTTGTGCCCCTGAAGTAAGAAACTCATACTTATGACCCATCCTGTCGGTCACAACATACTTGTTCCCTGAGAGCTTAACCTCAATCTTCCAGTTCTTCTTCATGGAGGCCTTGTTAATTTCCTCCAACGGTTTAGTTACCCATAGTGATTCCGGTGGTAGGCAATTTTGTTGAACGATCATGGCACTAATGAGGCGTGCGTATGGAATAAAACGCCTCTGGGATGACTCCCGAGTAGCCCACGTATTCATCATCACTATGTGTCTCCATGACAATGTGGGAGTCCCATATAGCAAAGAGTGCACCACCCTACAATCACTCGCTCTAACACCTCCTCGATCACCAAACCTTACCAAAATATTCTCGATGGAAATCCCTTGGGGAATCTTTCCCTCAATCGTCATTTGATTTCTTTTTGCTTCTCCTCCGTTGTTGTAAGGTAAGACAACCGCTATCATCTGCTCGGGATCATCACTGTTCATATGATTATCCAAGAATCGCTCAATGGATGGGTAATCGTATGCTTGCACTCCCAAGGAGTCAAAACGCGCAATACAATTCATTTTTCCGAAGGACATTGTCATGTTCCCTCGGCTAGTCTTCCCCACCAATCTCCACTCCGATGGAGGTTCATTTTTGTTCATGAGCTTCAAAGTGGATAACCATTCACACACCTCCGCTAAATACACCCGGGAGGTGTTGTCTTCATACTAGTCAAGGACTCTTTCCCAACCTTGACGTTCGAACATCTGCACAATCCCAATTTGTCGAAACTCTTCCACGTTCACAACCCGTTCACATACAACCCTTTCTGGAACTAAGGTGCTCACATTGTTTACCATCTTCCATTTCCATAACTTAGCCTCCAACTTCCTATCCTGATAGCCTGATAATGTTTTGTTTTTCTCTTCATCCCAAACTTGAGCGCTACGGCTATCCCTAAATTTTTCCCATGCCCAATCCTGCCTAAACAATCTCGCATCATTCTCTTCTACGGAGCTTAGCTGCTCCCACTTCTTCGGTATTAAACCGGAAGAAGAACCGACTCCTGATGGTGAAGCTTGCCCTGTAGTCTTTTGTCTTTTACCACCGGCCATAACTACAATCACAAACAAGCAAAACATCAATATAAACCCCAACCATTACTACACTCTCAAACTTTGAACATAATGTGTGATGTTGATATTTTAATTAACAAGTGAATGTAAAATCGCCTTTTTAAACTTACAAAGTCGCTCGCTTTATCATATACTTATCAATTTTCTTGTTAATCTTGCAATTTCTTATAAGTTCAACAATATATTCAACATCACCTTCATGTTCATTATTGTTCATAACAAGTGTAATCACTTCACTATGGTTATAACATGCTCAAATTCCATCCAAAGCAACTAATCTTACTCAAAATCATGCTAGAACAACATACATTGTCTAAACAACCTACTCTTAAACTAAAAAGTTTAAAATTCTGGAAGAAAGACACTAAGCGTATGATAATCGAGCACAAATTTGAGTGAAATCCATACCTGTGATGTTGTAGACAAGAAGAAATACGAGAAAGATGTAAAACAAGTAACTTGATGCACACCCTTCAAAAACCCGAAATTACACACCCAGCAATCTTGCAAACTAGCAAGAATTGATGAAAACCGTGTTGGGGGGTTTTGTTCCTCTCGAAAATTCACACAAGATAAACCCAAGAATCAGAGGATTTGGTGGAGAATTGAGAGAGTTATAAGAATGTGAAAGTTTAAGGTTTTGGAGAAGAGATGAAGAAGATGAAGGGAAAAGGATGAGTTAGGAGAGAGATGGCAGGGATTTTTGGAGGAGTGGATGATATGAGATGGTTGTAAGTTGAATTGAGTGGTTACTATAGAGTTTAGATTGTGTGTGGTGGGGTAAAAAGGTGTATTGGTTCGATTTTATGGTGTAAAAACGAGACTGGTTCGGTGTGAGAAAGCAAGCCCGTCGCCGACGGGTCCCGGTTTGTGCGAGTGTAGCCGACGGCTTAACTGTCTGGATACGGTCAACCTGTGCCGACGGGCCTTATGAGAACCCGTCCCCGACGCCCTTACACCCATTGCCGACGGGCTTTATTTATTAATTTTTTTATGAAAATTAGGAGGAAAATTATGGATTTTTAACAAAGGGTCTATATACATTAAAAAATTCCTAAAAATTATTAAAAATCTTTTTGTAATTTTTTATAAGTTAAAATTTGAAACGCGAAAATCGTTAACGACCCTACCACCCCCCAAAAAGTCGTGTATTGTCCTCAATGCACATAACAAAGCCTAAAAGCATACCTTGTGTCTTCATGACCCGTTCGGAATGTCCGGACTTCACACAATCAAGAGAGATTAGTATGAAACGAAAACGATTAACACAAAAACACACAAACAATTAAATAATTATACATAACTTTACACAAAACGTTACCGGTCCTTTTCATTCGACCTCATAAACCGGGATGCTTACCACGAAGCTCACCGATTCCTTGTTTTCATCCAACTTTTCGTTACCGTCGAGAAACGGTTTTAGCCGATGACCATTTACCGTTTGTCGTACCCCATCCTTCGAGTCCTCGATGGTAACATCACCCAATTGTCCGACCCGGGTGATAACATAGGGTCCCATCCATTTGCTCCGGAGCTTTACGGGAAAGAACTTGATCTTCGAATTATAAAGCCACACCTTTTGGCCAACCTCGAACTCTTTCTTTCTCAACTTGGCATCATGCGCTTTCTTCATCCCGTCCTTATACTTGGACGAGCATTCATATGCCATTTCCCGTAGCTCCTCCAACTCACATAGCTTGAGTTTTCGTTCCTTACCTACATCATCAAATTAACCTCTTTAATAGCCCACAATGACTTATGCACAAGTTTAACCGGTAAATGACAATTTTTACCGTAAACCAACTGGTAAGGTGTAGTGCCAATGGGTGTCTTATGTGCCGTACGGTAGGCCCATAATCAACTTAATTGACCAATCCTTACGGTCCGCTCGCACGGTCTTTTGCAAAATCTCTTTGATTTGCCTATTTGACACCTCAACTTGCCCGCTTGTTTGCGGGTGATAGGGGGTAGCAATTCTATGGTCAACACCAAACCGTTTCAAAAGTTTCCCAAACCGAAAATTTTTAAAATGAGATCCTCCATCACTTATGATGACACGAGGAATCCCAAACCTTGAAAAAATATTGGTTTGAACAAAATTGCAAACCACGGAATGGTCGTTTGTCTTGGTGGCTATTGCTTCAACCCACTTTGACACGTAGTCAACGGCCACTAAGATGTACAAGTTGCCATAAGATTTGGGGAATGGGCCCATGAAATCAATACCCCACACATCGAAAACATCGACTACAAGGATTGGTTGCATGGGCATTTCATCCCTTTTTGAAATACCCCCTAATTTTTGACACTCTATGCAATTCCTTGAAAACTCATTCGCATCTTTAAAAATAGTTGGCCAATAAAGACCACTATTCAACACTTTATGACCTGTTTTGTGACCACTAAAATGGCCACCACACGCAAACGAGTGTAGATGCTGCAACACGCTTGGAATCTCTTTGTCATCTATTGCATCTTCTGATCACTTGATCCGCACACTCTTTCCACAAGTGCGGTTCTTCCAACCTGTAATACTTGATTTGAGACATAAAATGTTGCCTCTTCCGTCTATCCCAATGTGCTGACATATCACCTGTAACAAGATAATTTACAATGTTAGCGTACCATGGTAATTTATCTAATTTCATTATGTGCTCATCTGGGAAAGACTCATTGATCTCTAAAGACTTCGGATCCTCTTCGACCATCAACCGGGACAAGTGGTCCGCTACCACATTCTCGATACCCTTTTTGTCCCGTATCTACAAATCAAACTCTTGGAGCAATAACACCCATCGGATTAACCTCGGTTTTGCATCCTTCTTCTCCATGAGGTACCTAACTGTAGTGTGATCAGAATAGATAATCACTTTACTACCCCATATGTATGACCGAAATTTATCCAATGCATATACCACCCCAAGTAGCTCCTTTTCGGTGGTGGTGTAATTTAATTGTTGTAACGCCCGTCTGGTTTTATTAATATTTTAATAATAAGATACACATTTTTATGCTAAAATGTGTCTTTACAAAACTTGTTATACCAACATTCCCAAATGATTACAACATTTCAAAAACAATTTATAAGTGTTTACATAATTCACTTATAACAACACAAATCAAGATTTGACGCGGAAGCTTCATTTAACGTGTGTTCGGTTCTTGCTCGCCGCTTGATCTTCATCCGGATTAGGTCCATCTTCACCTACGGTCAAAACCATGTAAATAATTAGTTTTGACACTTTAATAATCGAGTATAAACAAGTTCCGTGCTTAATGTAACAAAACAAGAAATTATTTTTGTTTTGTTTTCAGCCCCCTCACCCGGCCGGTTCGGATTAACCACCCGGCCGTGTCAGCTAACCATAAATTTTTCACAGAACCTTCGCCCGGCCGTGTCAGCTAATCACCCGGCCGTGTCAGCTCTGCACTTTTCTCAGCCATTAGTTCTTACCGAAACGGACATAACTCTCTCGTTTTTAATCCGTTTTACATGATTCTTTTTCCTACGCATCCGTAATTTAATTCTCCATCATATGGAGTTAAAATCCGACATTCGGATTAACAAAATTTAAGACTTTTAAATCTTTGGATTATTACCCTTTTTACCAAATTTTGACCCGTTCTTGATTTTATCAAACAAACATGCCTATTTGATCTTTAAATCCATGAACTTCATAATTTCAATATCTCCTATTATATTAGGCTCAAAATCACGGGTTTATATACCTTCTATAACAACCCTCGGTAAAACCGACACCCTCATAATAATTTTGACACCCAAATATATCTTGAAATGTATCAATATGTCTTTATATGCACCCCGTATATGAAAACCGAGCCCAAAATAGATTGTATATATATAATAAATTAAAAACACTAAAAATTTAAGCTGAGGCGGGCCGCATAGGACCTCACCTAAACTTAACGCGGGCCGCATTAAGATGTAACCGGACTCCGCTGAATTCTTTAGTTCATGCGGGCCGCGTATGGTTCCGTTTAAGTTCATGCGGGCCGCGAGTGTCCTAAAATCTGGCACGACCCTGGGCCGCCACGTGGCCCAACACCCGGACAAGCTACATAGTGACACAGCTAAGCTACGCATTGACCGGAGGTCAACGCGGGCCGCGTAGGCCCTATGCTCATGTTACGCGGGCCGCGAGAGAGACAGAATCAGGCCCTATAAATAGAACGCATCGGATTTCACTTTCCGTCGTTCATTTTCTTTCTTTCTTTCTATCTAAATTTCTGTAGTGGCGTTATTATACCCGGGCATTATACCCCCTATTAGCGAGGTTCTGCTACGATGTAAGTATTATAACCCCTGGAGACGTATTAGATACGCTGCCCGATTGATCTAGGGTTCCGTAACGGCTGTCGTGGTTCTGCCCGACGTAGTCGTTGGAATACCGTCTCGGGGAGGGTATTACTAATGTTAAAATGGGTTATTATTATACTAACACACGTGCATTTGTGTAAATTATAGATATTCACCAGGAAACCTTAAAGAATAACCTAAGACAGCAAAGTGAGTAATCCTCTTTTTGTTAAATGTTTTTACAAAACCTTACATACTTTTCCATGCGCATAACAGTTATTGAGTATTTGTAAGAATACAATTATCGTGGGTATGTTGGGGTTTTGTATACAAAATTTGTTATCTCCTGGTTAAGGAGTAACATTTCCACAAGTCAGGTCTGACAGTACCAACGTGTGATAATTGATATAACTTGGAAACAAATGTAATTGCGGGATCGCCCTCAATACTATTCACTGTGAAATTATTTTCTTTAAACCTGATTAAAATGGGATTCACTCACCAGTATTTCCCACTGACAAAATGTTTTTAAAACGCGTTTCAGGTAACAAAATGTGAAAGCCAAATAGAAGCCAGCTGGACAGCACTGAAGGCTTGGAAAAGTGGCAATAAAGTTACCTAAGAATAAAATGGATGTTTTTATTAAATAAATAGGATTTATTCCTATAAAATGTGTGTACTGAAAACTTGTGTTTTACCCATATGTTTAATGTTATAAAACATGGTGGTTTACTCTGATTAAATATTTCCTAACTACGGTCCTGATGAAAATTTCCGCTGCCAAATTGGATAAATAAACGTGATACCACCGAAACTGGCTCACGGCCGCCCTTTCCCGGGAACTAGGGATCGGGGGCTGTGATAGAAGGTGGTATCAGAGCTATGCCACTGATTCAGCCACAGAAGTGTTCCGCTGACATCAAAATTCAAAGTGTTAGGAAATAAATTACGGGAACACGTGCATAATTGTATTTTCTTGCTATGTGTTATGTGACTATTTGTTAGTTTACAGTATGAGCGACCAAGGACCCTCTGACGCCTATCGTCAACTGTCTGGTTCGCCTAGGAGCGAAGGCACCTCCTCTTCTCAGCCTGCCCTCTCAGGGTACTCTGCTGACACGGAAGAAGGAATCTTTGTGTTTAAGGCTCAATCTGAAGAGCCATTTCCTCAGAAAAAGAGGGGACGGTTCAGTAGGGGAGCACACGAGCGTAGGAAACGAATGAAAAAGTTGCAGGAACAGCGAGTGTTAGCCGCAGCAAAAAGAGAGACTGATGCCTGTAATCAGGATATGCTAAATAGGGGTATAGCTAATATCCATATTTTAGCAAACACTGCTACTGACCCAAACCTGGAACAAATGCTAGCACCTCAACCACAACCACAAAATCCTGACCAACCCATGGAAGTAGAAAATCAAATAGAAATGCCTGATTACAACCCGGAGGAGATACCTAGGGTACCTGCACCAAATCCTCTAGACCCAAACAACTACGACCCCTGGTGGGACGATGTTAGGGACTACGTGCAACAAAACCCAATACAGGAAAATGTGCCAATGCCCAACTTAGGAGCTTATCTAGGGTTAGATCCTCAAGATCCCTACAACATTAGTGATGCATATGTTAGGGAAATTTTCGAGAATTCATACCCGTACCAGGCCCCTATGCCTCCATATCAGGAACCCGCACCACAGATTCCTAACCCAGTCCTAGAACCTGCACCCCCAATGAGTGCAGAAAATGTCCAAGAACTTAGGACCTTCGGTGAGGAAATTTTAGAAAGCAGTGAGAGAATGCGACAGGTGGGAGAACGCCTCGTATGGAAATACGACGAGCGTAATATGGATTTTTTGATGAATCCATATCAGTGAATGTGATGGCAGGAACGGTAGTAGTAGTAATAATATAATATAATATAATAATATATGTGTGTATGTGTTAGAAAAAAAACACTACGGACGCCTACTATTAGTATTGTAGCTTTACATTTCAGTCGGTATTGTAATTTAAATTTCAGTACTAGTGTGTAATGATGCATACTATATAAATAGAGTAAAAGTCGCAATGCTCGACGCTTTTGGCTGAAAGTGCGTGTCATGTGATTGGCTATATTCAAATATTACTTGTGATATTAATATTTGGTAAATGTTTAAAATTCAGATGGCCGACGCGGGAAATCAAGATAATCTGAATAACGATAACCAGAGTAACATTAACGTGGTTAATGAGAATCCGGACAACAATAACAATGGAAACCAAATGGATAATAGTGTCGTTCAACACATAGTGGCACAAGGAATTATAGATGCAATGCCATTTATTATTCAAACGGTTCAAGAAGCGAATAATAAAAGAAAGCATAGCAGTAAGCGACCAAGTGAACCGGAACACAGCGTGAACAATGGACCCATACTTCAAGCGCCCATTCCCAAAAGAAGAAGAACCATGCCATATGGTTGTTCTTACAAGGAATTCTGGTCCTGTAAACCAATAGAATTCTCGGGCAATGAAGGACCCATTGCAGCCCTACGCTGGATAGAGAAAACTGAGGCTGTTCTAAAAATAAGCAAATGTGTTGAAGAAGATAAGATAATGTTTGCTTCAAATCTGTTTAAAAACGCAGCCTTAGAATGGTGGAACACTATCCTCCAGTCAAGAGGAAGTGATAGGATTTATAGCATGGAATGGGAGGAGTTCAAAAATATGGTAGAAAGGAAATTCTGCCCTCCCAATGAAAAGGAACAGATAGCAAATAAGTTTCTGAATCTTAGAATGGTCGGGGTAGACAGTAAGGGTTACACTACCACATTCTTTGAATATGCTAGGATAGTACCAACCCTTGCATCACCTGAACCGGTATTAATCTCCCGTTACATCTGGGGATTAATTGGAGAGATTAGACATGTAGTCAAGGCAGCTAGACCCCAAACCATAGAGGAAGCTGTAGAACTAGCCAATACCTTGACTGATGAACTAGTGCGAACTAGAGAAGAAGACCAGAGGAGAAACCTAACCCAAAGGCTTACTCAAGAATTCCATTCTGGGAATTCCAACCGTAGGAATATAGGTTCTACCTCTGCACCATACTGCAGAAACTGCAAGAAGAAGCATTCTGGAAAATGCTCCACTTACTGTAATTACTGTAAGGCACCAGGACACAAGGAAGAAAATTGCAGGAGAAAAACCAGTAATGGAATGTGTTACAACTGTGGAGAAAAAGGTCATATTAAGACAAACTGTCCAAAATTGGCTCCAGCTGCAAACAACAAGAATACTAAAAATGCTAGAGCATTCGTCTAACTGCAGACGAAGCTAGGATGATTCCGGACGTCATTGCTGGTACGTTTTTAGTTAATGATATTTTTGCTAAAGTATTATTTGACTCTGGTGCAAACCAAAGTTTTATTAATACTTCATTTTGCAAACTCCTAAATCAATCATTAACTAAACTACCACAAGAATGTCTAGTAGAGACAGCAAATGGAGAAACCGTTAAGATTTCTGAAGTCTTGCAAGAAGCAAGAATAGAAATTTTTAATCAAAAATTTATTGCAAACCTTTACCCAATGAATCTAGTTGGATTTGATGTCGTATTAGGAATGGATTGGTTATAGCCAATATCTTATGTGATCAAAAGTCAATTCAGGTAAAATCACCAAGAGGTGAAAAGATCACAATTAAAGGAGATAAACCATCTAGATCCACTAAATTCATCTCTGTGATGAAAACTGCAAGTTATATAAGGAAAGGATCTATAGTGTATTTGATTTCTATAATCACTAACACTAAAGGAAAAGAATTAAAAGACATTCCGGTAGTGTCTCAGTTTTCAGATGTCTTTCCAGAAGAATTGCCAGGACTACCGCCAGACAGAGAAGTTGAATTTAGAATTCACCTGCTACCAGGAACAGCACCAATTGCCAAAGCACCCTACCGTTTGGCACCCGCGGAAATGCAAGAATTAAAGAAACAGCTAGACGAATTGTTGGAAAAAGGATTCATACAGCCAAGCTCATCGCCATGGGGAGCGCCGATTTTATTTGTTAAAAAGAAGGACGGATCAATGCGTATGTGCATTGACTACCGCGAATTAAACAAAGTCACGATTAAGAATCGGTATCCATTACCGAGGATCGATGATTTGTTTGATCAACTTCAAGGAGCTCGATTTTTCTCTAAAATTGATTTAAGATCAGGATATCATCAATTAAAGGTACAGGAAGAGGATATTCCTAAAACCGCATTCAGAACGAGGTATGGTCATTATGAATTTACTGTCATGCCATTTGGTTTAACCAATGCCCCAGCCGCATTTATGGACATGATGAACCGAATATGTAAACCATATTTGGATAAATTCATAATTGTCTTCATAGATGATATTCTAATTTACTCTAAAAGTAAGGAAGAACATGCAAAGCACTTGCAATTACTTTTAAGTTTATTGAGAAAGGAAAAGCTTTATGCTAAGTTTTTAAAATGTGAGTTTTGGTTAGAACAGGTACAATTTCTCGGACATTTAGTTAACCATGAAGGAATTCATGTAGATCCAACAAAGATCGAGGCAATTACCAAATGGAAAACCCCTGAGTCACCAACCGAAGTTAGAAGTTTCTTAGGATTGGCCGGTTATTATAGAAGATTTATTCGAGATTTTTCTAGAATAGCCATTCCTTTAACTAAGTTAACCTGTAAATCTGTTAAATTTGAATGGGGACCAAAACAAGAAGAAGCCTTTAAAATCCTTAAGCAAAGATTAACCCATACACCCATACTAGCGTTACCGGAAGGAACTGAAGACTTTGTAGTCTTTTGTGACGCTTCAAAGTTAGGTTATGGATGTGTATTAATGCAACGTCAAAAGGTTATAGCTTATGCCTCTAGACAACTTAAAAGTCATGAAGAAAATTATTCAACCCATGATTTGGAATTAGGAGCTATAATTTTTGCCCTTAAGATTTGGAGACATTATCTTTATGGTAGTAAGTTTACCGTTTTTACAGATCATAAGAGTTTAAGGTATGTTTTTGGGCAAAAAGAGTTGAATATGAGACAAAGACGCTGGATGGAATTACTTAGTGATTATGATTGTGATATCCAGTATCATGCAGGAAAAGCCAATGTGGTGGCTGATGCTTTAAGTCGAAAGTATCACGAAAAGCCAAAAAGGGTACGTTCTCTTAAATTAAATCTACAAGTAGATTTAAACGATCAGATTAGAAAAGCACAAGAATCAGTAATCAAGGAGGATACTGAAAAATTAAAAGGAATGATTAAGGAGTTAGAACAAGGAATAGATGGAATTTGGAGGTTCCATAAAAAGTGAATGTGGATACCTAAATTAGGAAATTTACGTCACCGTATATTAGAAGAAGCTCATAAGTCTAAATATACAATGCATCCAGGAAGTGATAAAATGTACCAGGATTTAAGGAAAAATTTCTGGTGGATAGGAATGAAAAAGGATATAGCAGCTTATGTTTCTAAATGTCTAACTTGCTCACAAGTTAAAGCTGAACATCAGAAACCCTCAGGTTTGTTGCAACAATTAGAAATGCCAGTTTGGAAATGGGAATTGATAACAATGGATTTTGTTACCAAATTACCCAAAACAAGAAAAGGTAATGATACAATCTGGGTGATTGTAGATAGACTAACCAAGTCAGCTCATTTCCTACCAATGAAAGAAACCTTTAGTATGGAACAATTAGCCAAATTGTATGTAAATGAAATCGTTTCTTTACATGGCATTCCTTTATCAATTGTTTCTGATAGAGATAGCCGTTTTACTTCTCATTTTTGGTCAAGTTTCCAAAAAGCAATGGGAACCAAGTTGAACTTAAGCACAACTTATCATCCTCAAACAGACGGGCAAAGCGAAAGGACAATCCAGACGATGGAAGACATGCTTAGAGCTTGTGTAATTGATTTCGGAGGTAATTGGGACGAACACTTACCTTTAATAGAATTTTCTTATAATAACAGTTATCACACAAGTATCAATGCTGCACCATTCGAAGCACTTTATGGACGAAAGTGCAGAACCCCAGTCTGTTGGGCAGAAATTGGGGAAAAACAACTATCTGGACCCAAGATAGTACAAGAAACAACTGATAAAATCATTCAAGTCAAGGAACGACTGAAAGCAGCGCGTGATCGACAAAAGAGCTACGCTGACAACAGACGCAAACCATTAGAATTTCAGGTAGGAGATAAAGTATTATTAAAAGTCTCTCCTTGGAAAGGAGTAGTAAGATTCATCAAAAGAGGAAAACTAAGTCCCAGGTATATTGGACCTTTCAAGATTATTAAAAGAGTAGGACTTGTAGCCTATCAGCTACAACTGCCAGAGGAAATGGCAGGAATACATGATGTATTTCATGTATCTAATCTCAAAAAGTGTCTAGCCGATGAATCACTCTTAGTACCTCTTAAAGATATAGAAGTAAATGAACAACTCAAATTTGTAGAGAGACCTCTACAGATTGAAGATAGGAAAATTAAGAATCTCAAGCATAAGAGATTAGTTCTGGTCAAAGTGAAGTGGGACTCTAAAAGAGGACCTGAATACACATGGGAGCTTGAATCAGAAATGCAAAAGAAATATCCACACTTGTTTCAGTAGATCTCGAGGACGAGCTCTAAAACAAGGTGGGGAGGATATAACAACCCTCGGTAAAACCGACACCCTCATAATAATTTTGACACCCTAATATATCTTGAAATGTATCAATATGTCTTTATATGCACCCCGTATATGAAAACCGAGCCCAAAATAGATTGTATATATATAATAAATTAAAAACACTAAAAATTTAAGCTGAGGCGGGCCGCATAGGACCTCACCTCAACTTAACGCGGGCCGCATTAAGATGTAACCGGACTCCGCTGAATTCTTTAGTTCATGCGGGCCGCGTATGGTTCCATTTAAGTTCATGCGGGCCGCGTATGGTTCCATTTAAGTTCATGCGGGCCGCGAGTGTCCTAAAATCTGGCACGACCCTGGGCTGCCACGTGGCCCAACACCCGGACAAGCTACATAGTGACCCAGCTAAGCTACGCATTGACCGGAGGTCAACGCGGGCCGCGTAGGCCCTATGCTCATGTTACGCGGGCCGCGAGAGAGACAGAATCAGGCCCTATAAATAGAACGCATCGGATTTCACTTTCCGTCGTTCATTTTCTTTCTTTCTTTCTAAATTTCTGTAGTGGCGTTATTATACCCGGGCATTATACCCCCTAATTAGCGAGGTTCTGCTACGATGTAAGTATTATAACCCCTGGAGACGTATTAGATACGCTGCCCGATTGATCTAGGGTTCCGTAACGGCTGTCGTGGTTCTGCCCGACGAAGTCGTTGGAATACCATCTCGGGGAGGGTATTAATAATGTTAAAATGGGTTATTATACTAACACACGTGCATTTGTGTAAATTATAGATATTCACCAGGAAACCCTAAAGAATAACCTAAGACAGCAAAGTGAGTAATCCTCTTTTTGTTAAATGTTTTTACAAAACCTTACATACTTTTCCATGCGAATAACAGTTATTGAGTATTTGTAAGAATACAATTATCGTGGGTATGTTGGGGTTTTGTATACAAAATTTGTTATCTCCTGGAGTAACATTTCCACAAGTCAGGTCTAACAGTACCAACGGGTCATAATTGATATAACTTGGAAACAAATGTAATTGCGGGATCGCCCTCAATATTGTTCACTGTGAAATTATTTTCTTTAAACCTGATTAAAATGGGATTCACTCACCAGTATTTCCCACTGACAAAATGTTTTTAAAACGCGTTTCAGGTAACAAAATGTGAAAGCCAAATAGAAGCCAGCTGGACAGCACTGAAGGCTTGGAAAAGTGGCAATAAAGTTACCTAAGAATAAAATGGATGTTTTTATTAAATAAATAGGATTTATTCCTATAAAATGTGTGTACTGAAAACTTGGGTTTTACCCATATGTTTAATGTTATAAAACATGGTGGTTTACTCTGATTAAATATTTCCTAACTACAGTCCTGATGAAAATTTCCGCTGCCAAATTGGATAAATAAACGTGATACCACCGAAACTGGCTCACGGCCGCCCGTTCCCGGGAACTAGGGATCGGGGGCTGTGACACCTTCTTTAACCCGTTTTGACTTAGAAGCTTATTTTGACCCGTTAAGGGTATTTAAGCAGTTTTACCGCATAATTCATACCCATTCACTTCTAGCATTGTACTTCCATATTATTTATCAATTTATCTTCCACCACAACTATATGTGTGGAGGATTTAATGTGGAGATCTATTTATTCCGAGTTTTACCCCTCGGATTATCATTTTATGGCAAAGACTCATATAGAGTCATTTGACCCAAAGATTCGCATATTTCACTTTTTATACTTAATACAAGTATCTATTTGGTCACAAAACTCATTTCTAAGCAACCTTTAGGGGTCGTTTGCTTAATTTCACTTATAAGGGCATTTTGGTCACTTTTACCCCTCCTATTACGACGAAGGACCTTTAAAGCCATGTTCGACCAAAATCCCACTTTTAAAACTATAATCTTGTTTAGAAACCATTATATTTCTAAAATACCATAATCATGACCCAATTTATTCGGTTTACCTTAATGATAACCGAATATCTATATTTTATCCTTGTCTAACTCTTATAGAACCTTAAGTTCTACATGACGAGTTGAATCATTATACAAACCTGGCTCGGATAAATATATTGACCCGTTTCGATACCTTGCCTTAGTAGCCGCTAAGTAATAGCGATGTCAACATTCAGTCAATATTTATTCCTGTAATCATACAACTCGACAAACCATTAGTCGATATTGTCAAAGGGTGATATTTTCACCATTTGACCCGTTTGGTCTAAATGACCGTTTACTTTTGCGAGATGGATTTATCATCATCTCGTCTACATGACTTGTACCGGTTTACACCGTACGGTCAATTTTCCTTATAAATCTATTTCTTGATCATTTTGACCCCTTTATATCTTACGCCATAAAGTGTCCTTCAAAACTAACGGTTATCGTTAACTAGTGACCACCTTACCGTTTTACCCTTATTAATTGTATTGATTTACCTTACAAGATAATCATTCAGAACTCGTTATTTATTAGTCATTGCATGACTAAATGATCTTATTAGCTCTTTTTAATCATTCAACATGGTTTATCATTAATGTCTTTTGTTCCGAACCGCACATGACGGGTCAAAACATCATAAGTCAAATATGACTTTTGATTATTCATAATCTATAAAACCAATAGTTGTTAATAAAAGGTGTAAGCTTTAACTTACCTAGTATCCGGATTATGCTCTTTTCCGCGTATACGATTCGTTTGACCCGCTTCTTTCCCCAAGCCTCCATCTAGCTTGTCAAGAGTCAAACTAGCATCATAATTCGTAAGATGGTTAGATTAGTCATCATTATTATGACTAGTTCATCTTACGGACTTTATGTCGAAACTTCTATTCGACTTCATCGTAGGTTGGGTCGACTTTCTAAAGTCAACTACCTTTAATCATATAATATGCACGATTAAGGCAAATCAACATTATGATTAGAACCCGTTTTATCCCATATCTCATGTAATTAGTCAAGCTTGCCAATTACGCGTTTCACTTGAATTTCAACACTTTACTTCTCATTTAGGCATTTTAACAAACACCTAATGGGCATTCTTTTATAGAATTTAACAATCAAACTTATGGCTACCTATCTTGCCAATTTCAACGTCTTTTACTAGAAGATCATCAAATTCATGGTTAAATGTCAAGATTAACTTCATAAAGTTTAAATAACACTAGTTTGACAATCATGGTTCTAGTGTTCATCATGTTTCTACAAAACCAATTTAAACACCCATAATGGATGATCATGAACTTTATAATTTCAACACTAATTCAACTAGTTATTGACTAGGGTTTACTCCTAGACATGATTTTATCCTAAATTCATCCAAACTTTAATCATGCAAGCCAAATTTTCGATTTCATATGTTCACCAAGAATTCAAGATGGAACTAAATAATGAAATTTGGCATACCTTATGATCCCTTCATCGAGGTGATCATGAATTCGTGCTTGGATTTCGATTTAGGTTGGATTTACCCCTTCAATTTGTTGATTTTATGCTTGTTAGGGTTTGAGCTTGAGAGCCCTTCTTGGCTCCTGTGTTTTGTACGACTAGAACACACACAAAGGTGTGTGTTTTGGTGTTTTTAGTTTTAATTAATAAAAACCCATTTTCTCATCTTAACCATTTTAGTCCCTCTACTTTACCCAGATTTATAAAGGTTACTACATCAAGTTCCCTCATTATTTTAAAACACTGGACTAACTAGGTTGATATTCCTAGTTATTTAGTGGGTTCCGGGAGTTATAACCTATTTTATTTTAAGTCCCGTTAACTCGGACTTCTTATAAACTTACTCCCTTAAAAGCTTTTATTCACGTTGTATTTAATATTAGGATTATTCCTTTAAATCCTAATATTTTCGAGTTAAATTTTACCACTAACGGTATTTCACCCGTCTTTCAGTATTAACAGAGTTTGATTACTAATCCCATTTTCGGGGTGTTACAATTGTGCATCCGAAAGAGTCTTACTTGCGTAGTATATGGCAACAGGTTTCTTGTCAAACCGTTGTCCCAACACGGCCCCCACCGCATAATCACTTGCATCACACATGATTTCAAAGGGTAAAGACCAATTTGGCGATTGCAAGATTGGGGCCTCAACTAACTTTTCTTTTAATTTGTTAAAAGCGTTTTGGCAATTTTCATTAAAATCAAACGGTTGGTCTTTTAACAACAAACTACATAAAGGTTTGGTTATATCACTAAAACCCTTAATAAACCGCCGATAAAACCCCGCATGACCTAGAAATGACCTAACACCTTTAACAGTCGTGGGATACGGTAAAGTAGATATAACTTGTACCTTAGCACGATCAACCTCTATCCCACGACTTGACACCACGTGTCCCAACACAATTCCCTCTTGAACCATAAAATGGCTCTTTTCCCAACTTAAGACCAAACTAGTTTCGACACACCTTTTTAACACTTTATCTAGTTGGTCCAAACAAGCCTCAAAAGATGACCCAAAAATTGAGAAATCATCCATGAAGATTCCAAAGACTTCCCCACCATATCTGAAAAGATACTCATCATACACCTTTGGAAGGTGGCGGGGGCGTTACATAATCCAAACGGCATTCGCCTAAATGCGAAAGTGCCGTAGGGACAAGTAAACGTGGTCTTTGCTTGGTCTTTCGGATGGATGGCAATTTGGTTATAACGAGAATAGCCATCTAAGAAGCAATAAAATTTTGTCCCGACAATTTCTCAACTATTTGGTCAATGAACGGTAAAGGAAAATGATCTTTGGAAGTTGCGGTATTCAACTTCCTATAATCAATGCAAATTCGCCACCCGGTTACCAGCCGAGTGGCTACCTCTTCACCTGCGTCATTTTTGACGACTTGTATACCCGCTTTCTTGGGAACCGTCTGTGTTGGGCTCACCCATTGGCTATCCGAGATCGGGTAAATGATACCCGTATCGAGCCATTTCAGCACTTCTTTCTTCACTACCTCCCGCATATTCGGATTTAATCTCCGTTGTGCATCTCGAACGGGAGTCACATTCTCTTCCGTGATGATTTTGTGCATCACCACCGAGGGACTAATACCCTTCAAATCCGCAATGGTCCATCCAATCGCCCCTGATTGGTGACCAACACATCCATCAACTTTTCCTCTTGCTCCACGGTTAGATTTGATGCAATAATAACCGGGAGTGTATTGCCTTCACCAACATAAGCATACTTGAGATGCTTCGGTAATGCTTTCAACTCGACCTCCGGAGGCTCTACTAAAGACGGCTTCAATTTAGTGTCAATGCTCTCCGGTAAACTCTCAACTTGGTGCGTCCATGTCGGTTTTCCCTCTCGAACCGCAAGCACCTCCAAACTCTTCACTTCTTCTTCTATGCTCCTTTCCACCTCCACCTGTGACCTGTCAAACATATAACAATCCTCCATTGTGTTTTCCCCATCCACGACTGTGTCGCAAAGAGGTATTCACGTGTCAACAATGTCCGCCATATAGCATTCATCATCAACTGGAGGGTTCATAAGTCCGGAAAAAACATGCAACCTCAACCTTCGGTTTCCAAATGTCATGTCAACCGTTCCTGTTTTGCAATCGATTTGAGAATTTGCGGTTGCTAAGAACGGTCGACCCAAAATCACCGTAGGTTGCTTGGTTGGGTCCTTGGCCACATAATCAAGTACCAAAAAGTCCACTGGAGAGTAAAAATCCTCGATTTTTACTATCACATCTGAGACAATTCCACGGGGTAGTTTGGGTGTCAAATCGGCTAACACCACGGTGGTGTTTGACGACTGAAGCGGACCAAACTCATATTGGTCATACAAGCTACCCGGTAGAATGCTCATGCTAGCACCAAGATCTAGAAGTGCCCGGTTGATTTTAAAATCGCCTACTTGAATTGAAATGATAGGCGCTCCCGGATCTTGGAGCTTAGGTGGAAGTGCACCTGAAAGAATCGAACTCACATTTTCAGTTAAATCTATTTTTTTTGGAAACTTATGAGTTCGTTTCTGCGTGTACAATTCTTTCAAATACTTAGCATAAGACGGTACTTGTTTTATCGCATCCAAAAGAGGTAAATTTATACTTGTTTAAAAATTTCCAACAACTCTTCTTGTTGTGGACCTCTTTTGTTTACAACCTTCTTAATGGGTCCCTTCAATGCTTCGGGATAATGGGAGGTATTAGCCTCCACACCCTTTTCCTTAGCCTCGGGGACGGGGATAGTCACAACGGGGATGTTATTATTCTTCTTCAAGTCATTTTTATTTTGACCCGTTTGACCATCCTCATGCTCATCCTCACTAGCATCTTCCACCACCCCTTCAACAAACTGGGGTGGTGGTGTTTTGACACCATTATCAACGACTCGACCACTGCGTAAAGTAATTTTATTAATTGGTACCTCACGTGTGTTTCTCGAGCTTGACCCTTGATGCTTAGGGTTCACCGCGGTGTCACTTGGGAGCTTTCCCGTGCTTCCTCTCATTTGAGCCATCTCTTCCGCGAGTTGACCCACTTGCTTCTCTAATGCCTTTTGAGATTTATCCCTCACTTCAAATTCTTTCCTCACTTCGGCTTTGAACTCGTGGTGTGAATTGGTAAGAGTACTCACGGCATTCATGATAGCATCAAATTTCGAATTAATCGAATCATCACCTCGGGAGTTAGAAGCATTACCCCTATTTCCGCCTTGGTTGTAACCACGTTGATAATTACCTTCACGATTTTGATACCCTTGGTTACCCCCTTGATTGTAATTCCTTTGGTAACCCCCTTGGTTACCACCTTGCCGATTATTGTACGAGGATCCACCTTGACCTCCTTGATTACCCGATTGAAAATTCGGGTTCATTTGATTCGAGGCATTACCATACCGGAAATTAGGATGATTTCTCAAGCCCGGATGGTAAGTGTTGGAGTTCATGTTATATTGCTTCCGATCTCCATACACTTGGTTGACTTCCTTGGTGTAGTCACTCGACCCCATTGGACATTGCTCCGCTCTATGTCCAATGTCACCACACTCTTCACACACCTCAAATTGCACCGCATTCACTTCCTTCTTCTTCATTCGAGCCATTTACCGCTCTAAGGTAGAAATCCGATCCTTAGAGTCGAGATCGGGAAGTGATCGGGAAATGGGGTGTTTCTTAGCTCGATCGGCCAATTCTTTTTCTTTTGAACGTTTACTCATCCGTTCCAAAAACTCCCAATCATCGTCTTCATGGTTGCTCAAAAGAGCCCCATTGCTCGTCGATTCGAGACGATTCCATGTTGTGTCATCCAACCCATGTACAAAACACTTCACCAATTCCCACTTTTCTATTTGGTGATGTGGGCATCTTCGCATCAATTCCTTGAATCGAGTGAATGCTTCATGCAACGGTTCACTCGATAGTTGCCGAAATGACCTTATTTCATCCCTAGCATCGTCGGTTTTTGCCATCGAATAGTATTCGTCTAAGAAGGCTTGTTGCATCTCACCCCATGTCCGGATGCTATTCGCCGGAAGTGTGAGAAACCATTGCTTTGCCTTGTCTTTCAACGACAATTGGAACAAATGAAGCTTGACCTCCTCTAGTGCAAAGTTGTGCCCCCAATAGTGTTACAAATGGAAGAGAACTCCGCCAAGTGCGTATATGGCTCATCATTAGACCTCCAATTGAAGTGGGGAAGTATATTGATGTAATGCGGTTTATAATCAAACATCCTCCGTTCGCATACTATCGGGGAGTCATTTTCGGTAACTATCGGTCAGAAACGGTCATTCACTCACCGTGGAGGTTGTTGACGACGTTGTGGACCATTTACTTCTTGATCACCCTGTCTTCAATTGTCCCTTCGATCACCGCCCCTATCACCTCTTCTATCGTCTCTTCGATTTCCACCTTGGTTACCCCTTTGGTTACCCCCTCCCACGAAACGAGGAATACGATTAGGGTTGCCATTGTTGTTGTTATTGTAAAACCCGTCATTTCGGTTCCTTTGGTTGTTATTTCGTGGTTGGTGGTTATTCTCGTAACCGTCATCTCTTCTATTCCCATACCCGTAGTCTTCATCCCCAAAATAATTGGCATTTTGGTAGCCAAATTCCTCATCTTCATACCCTCCTGCATTGTAACCATTACCCCGATTCACGTATCCCCAATCTTCGTCATCGTTAGCCCGATCATCATAGTACCCCCCATCGTCCGAATTTTCCGTATGAATGCTTACATGTTCTGGAGATTGGCAACCAGGAACACTAAACGGCTCATAATCGGGGATGGTGTTCCTTAAATCGTCTATGTTGAAGAATAGATCTTCGTTCGCGGGATTCCCGCGATCTCGGGTGCCTCGGCGGTCGGAATTGGCATTTCGATCATCAAGGTTTAGGGGTAAGGATTGTTGTCGATGAAGGTTTTGTTGTGGTGGGGTTCTTTGGGTATTGTTGGGATTTTGGTTTTGGAAAGGTGGTGTAGGTGGTCCGGTATTGTTATTACCACCCGGTCGCTCTTGAGGTATAGGTTGAACGTTTTGGGCGGGATTGAAGTTGCTTCGGTATTGGAATTGATTTTGGTTGAGGTTTTGGGTTGAGTTTTGGTTTGCCATTGAATCGCTTTCAATGGTCGGTGTAAGTGGTGGTGTTTGGTTGGTTTGATTAGAAGCAAGAGTTGCTTCTAACCGGCTTGCTAGGTTTCTTCTTGCGACTCTTTCGATTTCCGGTTCGTAGACTAAAGGTGAAGTCATCCCGGAGTTCCGTGTATGCATGCACTACCTGTAACCTGCACAAGTAACACACCCCGCGTAACAAGGAAAAAGACGAGTACAAAAAGAAAGCTAAGCAAATTAAACAGATAATCACGAAATTCAAGCAATAATCCAAACACAAAGCGCACGCACTCCCCGGCAACGGCGCCAAAATTTGATCGGAGTGTCGTGCTCCGGTCAAAGATAATATTTATAAGCCCAAATTACCCTTAACTATGTGTTAGTGGTAGCAAGGGGTCGAACCACGAAGAGTATGTGGTTTGTGTGTGGATTCAATTGAATTATCAAGAATGTCACGTTTTATGAAGCTTGCTAGAATAATTTTTAGTTTTCGTTTAATTGAAAATGTGAGTTTAGACTAAGTGAATTGATTAGATTGATTAACAACTAATAATTAACGATTACGAAAAACTTGATTACTAGAACAATAAAGAGAAAAAGGAATCACACCCGGTTTCGGTAATTGCTAACTTAGGATTTCTACAAGTTTTAAATTCAACTCAAATGCATTTGATTAACGGATTTAGTGTACCGTGACTTAGGTGCTAATAGCTATCAACGTCCCGAAGAACGGACAAAAATACACTTTGTAATCAACACAAGTAAATCCTAACCATGACAATGCACAATTACATATCACCATTTCGCAAAGTCATAACTTTTAACATCGTTCGAGAATTTACGAATTCGTAACAAATGTAACACTATTATCAAAAGTTTCAAAAATCAAACACAAATTGTCACTAAGTTGGAACAAGAACAATTCGAAATCCTAAAATTAACAACTACCTACACCGGGGTGAAACCGAGATGATTAGCCGCTCATGGTTGAAGAAGCTTGATCACCGGATGATTGGGATGCGAATTGAATCATCTTGAATCTTGTGGAATGGTAGAAGGATGAGGATTAGGGTGTTGGTGGATGATGATGGTGAAAGGAATGATGATTGGATGAACTAGGGTTTGGTGGATAATGATTGTGAGAGATGATGATGGTCACGATTCTTGATGAATTCGGGTTGTGATGATGAAGTTGGGTTGAATGGTTGGTGAATGAATGATGATTAGTAGCTCCAAGATCAAAGTTCAAACTCCAAGTAAAGTGTAACTCCCGAATTGATTGCTAAAAGACCAATGAAAATCGAGATTAACCCCCAAATCACCAAATTTCGCGTTTCAGAAATCCATTACCCGTCGCCGACGGCTTGGGACCCGTTGGCGACGGGCTCTCCAGCCTGCTTTTCTGATTTCTTCGTTTCGTACTTCCGGTTGATCCGTAACGTGTCCTGATGCTCCGGTTTGTGACCCGGTGACTCGTAAAGCTCCCGAAAAGCTCCTTAAACTTCATCAAACCTGCACAACACATATTTGATTAAAAGTAGGCTATCCGAATTTAAAACCTATGTAAAAACATCAAGTTATGCAATAACGAACACCGGTATTCAACCACGTATCAAACGTATAGTGTGTACCCTCATTTTGTTATAAAATTATTTAATAAATAACAAACTTATACCCTATTTTTAATGTTTTATAATTGGTTAAACGGGTCAAAGGCGTCTTGGAAGCAAAGCTGAATCCAGGTGGGCCTGCTGATGTTTATAAATGGAGTAGGATTGTTGATCTGAAAGTGAATTGCTTCGCTTGGCGTGTCTCGAGCGGCAGCATCCCTACGACTATCGTTTGTAAGGAATGTAGCTAAACTTACGCTAAGATACACACAATGTGCATAATCCTGAATTTATGCCCTAAACATGATTTGGGGTTGTTACATGTTAAAAAAGTAAAAAAAAAAAAAAAAACACTTTTCGTATGTGTACTCTGTATATTGTGGATACTAGATGGGATTAAACTTTGGGTTGAAATATGTAATGAAGGCAACGGCGATGGCGGCTTTTGCGAGAATGACGGTTGAAGATTCGAAAAAGTTGCTTGCTCCGGAATACTACCTTTCTTGGGTTGTTTTCTCACAGAGACAGAAGTTGAGTTTTATTTATTTTTCAGTTGAACTGGCTTAATGCTCATCTTACAAAGATCTGGCCCTATGTTGACGAGGTCAGTTGATTGTATTGAATGGCTAATTTATACTTTTGTTAACACGTGTACCTGATTTAAATAGTCAGCTGTGATATGACAGGCAAAAGATTTTTTTTTTTTGATTAGGCTGCCAATTGGTATTGTTTTATGGGGTTGGTGGGTATATATTATATTAGTTCTTTAATCCTAATTTTGTATAGGTTAACCATGTCAACCCTGTACGGACCTGTTTACATCCGAAACCTGCTGAGCACTTGAGCCCCATCTGTTTATTTCATGTCGGGTTTGTGTCCTGTTATGTGGTTCCACTGCTCGAAGTTGTCGTACTCTCACAGTGTTGTTAAGTGTTTGGTAATTTTTGATAGTTTGAGGATGAAATTTTATAAACTGAGGGTAAAATCATGGCATCTAAGTAATTTTACTCTACCCTATGGTAACAAGGTTTGTTGAATCCACTATAAAACCAATTATTGCCCCCCAAACAATCACATAATCATAATTCATAAGCAACATTTTATTGTTGTGTAGTGGCTGTCTAATTTGGATGTAAATTTTGAAAGTAATCTTGAGTATTCATGTGTTGAAACATGGTGACTTTAGTGTTTGGATGCTACTTTTAGTGTAAATTTCTTTTGAGAACCGATTATTTTGGAATTATGCTATTATGTGATTTTGGATTGTCCTATAGGGCAGCATCTGATCTTATAAAGGTTAATGTGGAGCCAATTCTTGAGCAATATAGACCAATGGTATTGTCTTCTCTGTCGTTTTCCAAGTTTACTCTTGGCACGGTCGCACCATAATTTACAGTTAAGGCTAGATGATGTTTTCACCGGTTGCCTATTCATAATTTTTAAATCTTTTATTTCAATTCACTGGTTATAGTGGCTAGGTAGCATGATATTCTATTTTAAGATGATTTTACATATTCTTTGAATTCTAATTGGTTATGTTTTTAGGAGTTTCTATAATTGAAGGTGGAGATGAAGGAATAACTATGGAATTAGAGATGAATTGGGATGGGAACCCGAGTATAATACTTGATATCAAAACCAGACTTGGAGTTGGATTGCCTGTGCAGGTACAGTTTGGATAGCTATCTTTTTGCTATTATTAATCAAAAATTTTTTTTTTTGTAATTTATATATAAAGTTAGTGGACTTTTATTAATCTTAAATTGATTTTTATTCAACACTTCAGTATGACGGTTTGGTTCTTAGCTATCATTTTCATGTCTTTTTTATCTTTGGAATGATTTTTCTATATAATTTCGTAGTAGCCATCTCGATTGCAATGAAAAATTAAAGTAGAATGTCTACTTTCAGTATGTTATATATGCAACATAAAACTTTGCAAGAAGGAAAAAAGTAAGCATTTTCTTGAAATTTATAAGTTAATTACGTATATATTTGTGCTAAAATATTGAAGTGTTTGTTGTATAACCGGAGATGAAGCTGCATGTGTCACACCCTGGCTTAGCGGAAGCGTGGGTTAATTTGGTGTGACTTCTTAATACCATAGCTTAATCACAACAAAGCTATATAAAAGTAAAACCATGCAGATCATCCATTGATTCATGTTTTAAAATAAAAGTACCACAACATAGTTTTAAAATATCGACACATGCAACGATAATACAACATATCTAAATAAAATCTTGTTCAAAAGACACAACCACAAACATGAAATAAACGTAGTTTAAGAACTGTGACTCGTCCAGGTAAAAGCCACAACCCCTAAACTTAGATGACCTCATAACTCTTACGCAGCGTGAAAACATAGCATACCGTGCCAGATCCTTAGTTTCCTGAAATACATGTAAGTTGGAAAAATCAACAAAAATGTTGAGCGAGTTCATGTGTAGTGAGTATGTAAAACCTTTGTAAGTATAAAATTCCTGGTATGTAGCAAATAAGGAAATAAAGAGATCACCAATGGTTTGCAAGGCCATTGATATGTGTGAAGTGCAATAGGAAGACTCAAACCTAGCAGATTTTTGCGTCGGGTACCAAGTCACCCCGAGGTCCGTACTGTTGGGCCTGGGGCTGGGCTCGCTACACCCAGATAGATCTACCGCTAAAGACCCTCGGTCCTACGATGAGGATTAATGGCCTCCAGTTCCCGCCTACCCACTCACATGATCTAAGTAGTAACACTCCTTACGCTAACCATACCATGTAAAAAGTATTCGTAATCATAGTAACATGTATTTCACCCCCGAAGTATAAAAACTGAAAATAGTTAAGAGAAAAGGGGGACATGAACTCACTGAAGTGCGTCTCGAAATAGAAATCTCCTAGTCAACCTGCTGCATAACGACCTACACGTACTAACTTCTATTAGACGGACGGCCGTGTTTTGGCTTAAGATTTAACGTTTTTGGGAAATAGTTAGGCAACTATTTCGTATTTACACTTCGTAATTATGTATTAATTATATTCCTTCCCAAGGATGGGGGTTTTAATACATGCGCGTTTTGTAATTCCAAAATATATTATTAAGTCTCACTTAATAAAATATATTTTAATTTATTTGTCTAAAATGTTCTATCTTCAAAATATACATATTTTTCCCGAAAATATTATATTTTACTTCTTATAATTTCCAAAATAATACCTTTATCAAAATACACACTTACGAGTATTTTTCCGAAAATACATAAGTTACATTTTTATAGTTTGTGTGGTAACAATAATACCGGTGTAACTTAAATATTATTGTGAGAGCGTTAGTATTATTTTGGAGTCGTTACTGCTCAGTGTATTCCAGTAATATTATTTTTACCCCAAAAAAATAATATTTATGTAGTTCACAAAATAATCATAAAATCCACACAAGTGTTACTATGAAAATATATATTCTAAATATATACTTAGCAAGTTCTATTTATGAAAATTCCACCTCCGACACTTGGAAGTTTTGTAATAAAAATCATGGAGAATTTTTATTTGGAAAATAAGTTAAAAACACATTCACAACACTTGTTACAAAAATATTTCCAAGTGTTATATTTCTGGAAAAATTTCGCCAGAGTTTCCTCTGTAACTGGAGGTGGCCACGCTTTCTAGCGTATCATTTTCTTTTCAAAATTCAATCAACAATTTTCCCAACATCAACAAACAATATTCAAACACTAAACTAGTCAAAACAAGTATAAATCGCAAACACATGAACTTGTAAGTTGTGTAAAAATACGTAGTAATCTTCTAACATTTTTAGTAGATCTTTCCATCTTTAAAAGTAAAATCAGTTTCTCGGAAATCTTATTTTTAAAGAAAATGCAAGTTTACAACTTCTAGTCCAAGGATTACGAAAATATTTCTTTGTTAAAACCTTTTGTCACGCAAGTGTTTACACACTTGGTTGTTCACAAAAATGCCTTTGTTTCAAGAAAGATCCGGCTTTTAAATGAGATTGCATCTAACACTTGGTTCTTCGAAAATACCACTTGTAGATCTTTAGATCTACTAGTTTAGAACTCCATTTTACAAGAAAAACTATTTTTACACAAGTTCATGTTTATGTATGAAAGGGTTCGTCATCTAGTAACTTTCCTACTTAACATAATGCTAGTTCATGTTTCATGAACATGATCTAGCGTGGTTAGATGACGATCTGTTCCACTACTAGCAATCAACAACATAAAATAACCATTACTAAACAAGATTCATGAGTTTTACACCATTATTCACTCTTTAACCGTCTTGTTCTTCATTCTTACTAGACTTTTAGTTTTGTTTTCGCAAGTTCTTGATTTTTATCCGTTAAACTTCTTATTAACCACTTTAGACAAGATCAAGAGGGTGTTTAGAATCACTTACAACTAGCTCAAGGCTAGGGAAGAACCAAAGCGAAAACAAGGTGGTTAATAGCGATGTAGAGAGGTCCTTGTGATCCCGTGAGCACCAGGTCTCCTTGTATGAACTCTAGCACTCTTGTATGTAAGTGGTTTAGCAAGATTAAAGTTGGAAAGTGATGGTGGGTGTGTGTGTGGGTTTGGCCGATTGCAAGAGAGGGAAGGAGAGAGTGAAATTTTTGTGTGGTGATTTGTGAATGAAGATGATGGACTCTTGTTTATATTTATAGACCAATTTTTTCCCATTGTCCATCATATATTATGTAACCAAGATATTAGACAACAAGAAATATAATATTCAAAATTTGTAAGAGTGTGTCCCCTTGGGGGACCGATTCGGTTGGGGGGGGGGGGTCATGGTTTGATTTGAACCATTTAGTTAGTAACTAGTTAGTTTAATTAGGTGATTAAACTAGTTACTAGTGTGTAGTGTTTTGTGACGGGTGTTAGGGTGTTCGGGGATCCTAACTAGCTCAGAAAAGGAAAAACAATGTTATTGTCAATATTTTTATGTCCCGGGTAAAGTCCGGTTGTTCGGTTGGATACTGATCCGTTAAAGTGCTTACTAAGCATTTAAAGTGTCTTTAATATTATTTTTAGTGACACAATGAATTCCCGACACTTTGGAAAGTGTCTAGTATTATTTTCCCATGTTTTTGCACTTTACTAGTTAGCTTAAAAGCTGAATTTAGTATTAAAGTGCAGGATTTTGTGTTTAAAACATGTTTTAGGCACATCCGGTCACTATAACTATCACCTAGTGATGTAGTTCTACAATCCTCACCTCCCTACACTTCCTACTAGTGTAGTAAACTATTCCCAGCTCATACTGGCCTTAGAGACAGGGGGGCCTGTCTGATGCTGGCTATGTCAGCATGTTTACTGGGTTATCCGTTCATTGTGTTACTGTGCTATTGTGCATCAAGTTTATCACTATAGTTCGGTGTAAATAAATGGAATGACAGTTAATAAAGTATGATGCAAGTATATGTATGTATCGGAAATCACGTAGCAGTTTAACCACAACTGTAAGTAAGCACAGTAATTAAGCATTAATTAAATATTAATTAATTCGTACGGATACCTGGTTTGGTGAGGGTTGTCACAACATGACCTGCTGAGCGAGGGCGATAAAAACTCGGAGTTGGATTCATCTGATCATGTAATCCAAAGGTATTAGTAATAGCCTTTTCCAGAACACTGTGTATATTGACATGTTAAATAGTCGTAAATTGGTGGTGAGTCACTCTGAATGAATTTTTAATGCATAGATCCTGCTAATGGTTTGTAAACGGGTCAAAATAACAAGTTGTAGACACTTTGGCAGGTTAAAATTTTAACTCTTTAACAGTTTTATATCTTTTTTTAAGGCAAATTGGATTTAAATAATCCCAACTCACTGTTATTGGCCAATAATAATCCCAACTCTTTTAATCACCAATAATAATCCGAATTATTCACTTTTGTTTGTAAAATACTCCCAGTTAAAAAAACACTAACTAGGTTAAAAAATTGCTGATGTGGCATGCCACGTCACCTGCCACATCAGTTGCCACGTCATCAAAAATGCCACGTAGACAACCACGTCATCTGCCACGTCATCAAAAAATGCCACATCAACTACCACGTCAGCAAATTTGCTGATGTGGCATGCCACGTCACCTGCCACGTCAGCAATTTGTTAACCTAGTTAGTGTTTTTTTAATTGGGAGTATTTTACAAACAAACGTGATTAGTTCGGATTATTATTGGTGATTAAATGATTTTGGATTATTATTGGCCAATAACAGTGAGTTGGGATTATTTAAATCCAATTTGCCTTTTTTAAATAGGTTGGTTTGTTGCCAACGGGTAGCCAGGTGACAGATCAACCCTGACCCGTTTAGTGCCAAATCTAACCCATTTATTTGGTGTCATGCGTTTTGTTTTGTTTGCAAGAGGTGTGGTGTGGTTGAAGACACGTAGAAAAAAATGAAGCTGTGTATGCAGTTTTCTTAATGACGATTCTGAAGATGTGTAGAAACGAAAAGGTTTTAAGGGTATTAGGGCGACGCCGTGTAGAATGGTTAAAGATATCAAGGAAGCCTCTTACCGGTGGATGATCAAAAGATCTAAGGTGGCAGGAATTGATCCGGGGATCAGGTACAATTTTGCTGATGGACTTTGAATACTACGATATTTATCAAAGAATTCACCGGTAGTAATTAAGTGACAATACTTGCAAATATTCTTTTTTGAAAGAGCGAAGACCGGATATTAAAGAACTTGGATAAAGTGACAATTGTGGAGGACCCGAATCCGAGCTTGCGTCTAATCTATCAACTATTTCTCCTCCAAATTCCTGTATCAACACCGTTCAATAATATAATTTACTGTAAGACCATACGTGTACCTATATATTTATAATTTTTTATTTTAGTATCATTTTTATACGTTTATATTGAAAAGGTATTTCATAACAAAGTTTATCTCAATGCCAGTAGATGTTATATGTTTGTGTTAAGCCACTGTGTCGCACTCATCTTATGCGGCTCTGCGTCGTTCTTCCATCACATGCCCTTTCAAGAACAAACATAAAATTTTCATGTTATCCGATTCTTTTCCTTCCAACCTCTCCTAAGAAATTGTGTTTGTTAGCTGTTTTATATGAGACTAGGAGTTATATTTTTATGTTATTCGTAAGCCAATATTAAAATCCAATGTGACTGTGCATATCAAAATATATCGTGTTTGTGTGTTTCAAAGGTTGGTGACGGTGGTGGTGTTAAAGCCTTGGAGAATTCATGATAGTTTTTTAGTTTTTGGTACATGTTAAGTGTTATAATAAAGAACGAACACAACATTAATAAAGTTCTAATAATCTGTTATAATAAATAATTTTTTTTTGTGTTTTGGGTCATTCAGCGAGGCTAGTTTCTGCCCCCGGTTCTTGCCCAAAGTTTCTGACCCTACTCGCAACCCTAATTAATGACTAGAACTTTCAATTTAAAACAATTATAAAACAATTTTCTTCGCAACCCTAATGACTATAACTTTCAATCCAAAACAATTATAAAACAAGTTTTTGACATAGTTCGATAAGTATAAAGTAAATTTTCCTACCCGCGAAATTCGCAGGTGATAACCTAGTATATATATATATATATCTAAAGGCATAATAGATTTAAATAACTTCAACTTTCATCAATTGCCCGTAGCACTTCCAACTTTTGATTTGTACCACAACACTCTCAACTTTCAACTTATTTTCCTCTGACACTCCAAAACTATCTGAACACTAACCTGGTTAGCTGATGTCAGATGTCACGTTACTAAATAAGTGCCACATTAGACACCACGCCAGCCAAAAAAGCCACGTCATATGCCACGTCAGAAAAAAGTGCCGTATATGATGCCACGTCAGCAAAAAAAATGCCATGACAAATGACACCTCAGCAAAAAAAAAATGTCACGTCAGATGTCACATCAACAAAAAAACTGAGTTATATTTCAGTTAGTTTGAAAGTGACACAAGAAATAAACTAATTGGTGAAAATTAAGGTTATTTAAATCTAATACCAGATGTATAAAATTAGATCTTCTGGTTCATTTAATTCTAAGAATGAAACACTAAAGAATTACCCATACTAGCTACGAATAAGCGGCTTCAATTAGTGACAAATTAACAAACTAGAACTTTTTGTGATGGTCACACAGATATTGTCTTTTTTTTTATTGTTTCTTTTATAATTTAAACATACAAATGCTCTCACACTAACTAAAACAGTTTGTGGGTAAATAGGGTCCTTCTTGAGATTTCGATAACTTTGTACAACAAGTAAAATTGGACACAACAAAATAGAGACTTATTTATATAAGCAAAGTTCATTAGTATGGCGATAATTGTTAAAACAATAATAAAGCAAGATTATTGTAGCAAATTGAATTATCTTGTACAATTAAATGAATCGTGTGGTTCTTATGGCATTCTTGTAAACAAAATTTTTGATCAACTCTTCATAATTCATAAAGGGCTAAAAGGGTATTGGTATTTAGGCTAAATGATTAGTTGATTAATGGGCTAAAGTGAAATGACTATTGAGTTATTGGGCCCCTCTAGTTCCCATTTTTATAATTCACCCATGTGCATTTTTTTCCAAATATATTCAAAACTAGTTTTTGCCCCGCCCGCGTTGCGGGGCAATAAACCGAATATTTCTCTCTCATAACATGTATGTCTGTATAGAGGGTAAAATCATAATTATATTTTGAGCTAGAAGCGAAATCATAATTTTAAATTGAGAGCAAAATCATAATTTTGAGCTTGGGGTTGGGGGGGGGGGAATCATAATTTTATTTTGAACTGTGGGCAAAAACGTAATTTTGAGCTGAGGGCAGAATCGTAATTTTAAGGTAGAGGGAAAACCAAAATTTTATTTTGAACTGGGGGCAAAATCGTAATTTTAAACGAATGGCAAAACCGTAAATTTAAACTGAGAACAAAATTAAAAATGAGTTTTTGAACCGAGGGCAAAAGAGTAATTTTGAGCTAGGGGCGAAATTATAATTTTATTTTGAACTGGGGGGCAAAAACGTATTTTTAAACAAATGACGAAAGCGTAATTTTAAACTGAAAATAAAATAAAATTAAAAAAAGATTGGTCCAATGGGGGAGTGCCAGACAGCTGCCTGACACTATTCCCCCTGCATGGCACTATTCCCCCATCTTGTAATTGTATATGTAGATAATGCAACGGTCATTACTTCTTCGTTGAACATCTAGTAGCGTATTGACATTATCGAGTTTTTTCCCAAATAGGTGTAGATGGAAAACTTATTTACCAAAATGGGTACTTTGAAAAGTATTTACCAAAATGGGTATTTTTAAAAATGTTACCTTTTGTCACTCCTAATTTTATTGGATTAAAATCACTTCTTTTTATAAATATATTATATTAATTAACAGAGTTGAAGGACAAAAAATGTATGGTAAACTTTGAAAATGGAATCGTGAGATTTAAAAAAAGGTTTTATAAATATTTCTTCAATTCCTTTTTAAACATTTTCCTTTCGCTTATATGTAGATATTAATTCTTTTTGGTTTGAGATATTATTTGCATTTAAACCATATACCAAATTTTATTATTTACGCTTCTTATTAATAAAAACAACGTAGATATTTATGATTGTCACTGAATTATGTAATTAAAATATAACTTTTAATATAAATTTGAATTTTGTTTTGTAGTAAAAAAATTAGAGATTTTATATGCAAAAATTAAATAAATTCGGGCTAAAATGAGTTATGCTCGTATCACCTGTAAATATTTATGTTGTGTTCGGGTTCGTATGCTTGAAAAGATTGGCGGGTTCGGGTTGTGCTTGGGTTTATGTCGGGTTGGACCTGCTAATCCACACTCCTAACAGAAGATACATGTAACTTTATTAGAAATTTTATTAAAACCACTAAAGAAATTTTATTAAAACCACTAAAGAAGTACATTTCTAAGATAAGGGCATGAAATGAGTCTATTGAAGTATTAGATCAATTCTAGGTAGAGAATCCACTTTATTTATTTATAGGATTCTGATCGATAACCGGTGTATCATTACTATACAAAATATCCTAATGTTGAATGAGAAGTGGGAAATGATGCCAATAAAGAATAGACAGAGGGCAAACCTGCTAAAAGATAACGTTTCTAAGATTATTAAAACCACTAAAGAAATTTTATTAGAAATTTTTCTAAAATAATTATAGAAAAATGTTTAAAAAAGAATTGAAGAAACATTTATAAAACCTTTTTTTAAATCTCACGATTTCGTTTTCAAAGTTTACCATATATTTTTTTCCTTCAACTCTTGTTAATTAATATAATATATATTTATAAAAAGAAGTAATTTTAATCCAATAAAATTAGGAGTGACAAAAGGTAACTTTTTAAAAATACCCATTTTGGTAAATACTTTTCAAAGTACCTATTTTGGTAAATAAGTTTTCCATCTACGGGTTGAGATCCTGTACAAACATTGCTAATTATAAGAACCGTAAGAACAGATCTGAACCATTGATAATTTAAATCAAGGGTTGATATTGATTATAAAAAAAACCCTTATAATTAAAAGTTACTACTAAAAAATTAGGGGTAATTTTGTAAAATTGCTAGTCATTTGACCATTTTCCATTAAATACAAATTCCACCAAGGTTTTTAAACTAAAATAACTTTTATATACTTCATTATTTTTTTAAAAAAAATATATCATAAAATCAAGTATTTTTTTATCTTTAATATGAGTACCATATTGCTATACTTTTTTGTATTTATAAAAGTGATTTTTAAAAAAGTTAACAAAAGGTGTTTTATAATTGTGCTGATAACGTGCTGATTATGTGTTAATTACAAAATAATACAACCAAACACCAAAAGTAGATATAATCAGCACATCTGGTGTGCTAATAATGGAGAACAATTGAGGTTGTTGTGCTGATGTCGTTTATGTTGATAATGGAGAACGATTGAGGATGATGTGCTGATAATGAAGAACGATTAAGCATGTTATGCTAATTATATAGTGTTGTGCTGATTATATTTTTTGTAATTATTTTTAATTAGTTTTAAATAAATATGGTCAAAAGGTCTAAATTACCCTTAAACTAATTTTTTTTATTGATAGACACTTGTCAATTATTTGTTGGTTCTTACGGTTCTTACAAACTTAAGTGTTTGTATTTGATCCCATTCCTTCCATCTACACCTACTTGGGAAAAAACTCTGACATTATCACCGTACAAGTAAGTTCTCTCTTTAACATTCATACATTTCTTTAACATTGAGAACTAGTTTGTCAGTACAGGTGGTGTAACAAAATTACACAAAAACATATAAACATTATAATTCTCTCTTTTAGTCACATATGCATTCACTATATAAAACAATTGTCTTAAATAAAAATTAAATACAACAATCAAAAGTTACTATATATTTTCCATAGGCAGCTTAACCAATTTACGAGTCCAAGGTGAAATAGAAATCTTAGGGCCTTTGTACAAATGCTTATAGCCTGGTTTTGGTTTTTAGGTCAAATAGGAAGCTAAATTATGTTTTACATCATTCAAGTAAATTATGTCTTAACATTCTTGAGAATGGGTTAATTCGACTTGTAATTTTTTTTTTTATAATGTAAAATAAAATACCATCATACAAGTCAATTTATATATACTCTAATTTGCAACATCTTTACGCATATTGTTCTTGTACTCTTGGCTTTATCTGTGTATCATGCTTTTCTTAGTTGTAAAGTTAGCTTAGCAGGTTGTACATTGTTTTGCCTCTTTGTCAACCAGCCCCTTTAAGCCATGTTTCCTTTCAAAACTTTCAAAAGTATTTGCTCTAGGGTTTTGTATAACCAAGAGAGAGAGAGAGAAAGAAATTACGGTAGAGAGAGGCAGGAAAGAGACACGACGGCGGCGATTAGGGTTCCGCCACAAACACAACGACGGTGGAGACTGTGGTTGACGTCGCAAGCTCTGGTTCCAGCAAGAGAAGAATGTCTGATGCTTTTTCAGCAGAATTCGGTAATCTTCATTTGGTTTTATTTCACATTTTCTCCACCAGTAAGAATCAAAATTAAATACAAGTTTAGTCAGTTAGTTGTGTTCTTACACTGATTTCTGTTTGAATTTTGCAAACTATTTTTGGTGGTATGTGCTATGTGTTATTGTATGGTACAACCTTATTTGATTTTATGCGCTACGTGTTTTGTTCTACTTTACTTATTGTACACGCGTCTTCTTCACTCTTCATCAATGCTTTCTTATAGCTAGAAGGGCTTATGCCAGCAATGTTGATGAAGCGACATTCAGGTGCTTAATTTGATGATTTTTTGGAATGAATTGATTGTTAGATAATATGACATGATTTGTTCTATTTTTTTAGAAATGATATCTTTTGGGATGATGGGCATGATGTACAACGAAGGGTGCAAGTTCATTCAAGTTAGTTAAGAGTTATTAAAGTATGCGGGATGGGCAAGTTTTGTGTTTTGATACAATTAAAGGTGGAAAAACAACCTTAAAGTATATGTTTATATATATGTATGCAAGACCTTTTATAGATGATCAATATCACCTATTTTGGAGTCAATATGGAATTGACATTTCGAGAAACATATGTTTGAAATGCTTGAAGTATATAATTTATAGATTGTGAATATAAGAAGGTAGCTACTGAATCTGATGGTGATTATAAATTACTCTGCTGCTGTAGCTGATGATATGAAGAATACAGTCAAAATTTCTTCAACATTAGTGTCTTTACCTCTTCGGAGATTAACTGGAAACGATAATGCAAACTTTTTTATATGTCAATAGCATACTTAACCACTAATAAGAATTATCATTGTTTTAAGTTTATCGGAAAGTTAGCGGGTCAGTCTACTACTTTGGGCTTGTAGGTATTTCTGTATTTTTCAAGATTGCTTATTTTGTGCAGCGGGTCAGGATATCCGCGATAAAATCTTAGGTACGGTAGAAGCATGTTCTAGAAGAAATTTGTCAGGGACTCAGGGGTGCCCAACAAAGTTCATGAAACAAGATGTTATATATCCATGTATGACTCTCATTCTTCAACTTAAAAAATAGCTAATATATGTTATAATTGCAGGGAGATGCGATCCAAGAACTTGCAGGAAAGAATGATAAAAACTACATCCAAGTAGCAGTTCTGCCATATTATCAAATTGACGCCTATGTTTGCACCGCTACTAGACCAGGTATGAAAACGGTTGGACATGATTCAACGTTCAACCCTTAAAATTGGGAAAGCAACAATCATCTTAAGTTAAAGATGATTTATTTAAATTGGTAAATTTGGCAAAAAGAATATGTATATAACAAATTATAGCTCAATTGGCTAAAGCAGGTATCAACACAAATGTCTAAGTTGGGTAAAACAAATACTTGGATGAAACTGATCCAACTGTTAAAAGATCACTCAAACTGGGCTTTAGTTATAACTTTGTGTTTTTCCCTCAAAAATTAGAATAGATTGCTTGAGATTTCTAATATGATAATTATGCATCATGGCAATCTGTTGTTATTAACTTTTGAGTTGTGATTACTTTTATATAAAGCCTAAGAATTTGATAAGTGTTTTGTTGTAATTTAAGGAATAGGGTTCTGGCAACTCTTCAGTTTTCCGATGAAGTTTCGGTCAAGTTTTGTTCTTCGACGAGGTTTCTGCCCAAGATAACACCGGCGTGGTGGTTTTGACTGATACATTACTGATCTCTAGCATGTTATAAATATATTAAATGTCCATTCACCAAATTTCCAAAATCATGTTCGTTTTAGACAGTCTCATAAAATATTGAACCGTTTATCTACAAACCCGACTCGGCTCTAAAGAGGGTTCTCTTTTTTTCCTGGAGAAAAGAACTAAAATTTACGTACACCAAATTTTTGCTAGCATGAGCTTGTAACTAGAGAAACGAGGACTTGAATTTACGTCTAAATTCAATGATTTCCAACGCGTGTGTGTGGAAAGATAAATGCCAAAGAAGAAGAGGTAAAAAAAAGTCGTACAGATAGCTTTGTCTAAATTGTGTGAGTTGAATATAATAATTTAAATCAATATTTACATGGTTAATGTAATTCAACTTGATTGATGTTTTTTAAGTTTTGAAACGTCAAAGGTTTGACATGGTTAATGTTTAATGCTATCCAACATTGGGCTTCCATTGCGCTTTAATTTGTAAGCCTTGGCCGCAACGCGGTGGGGGTTCCATCTAGTTATATCTTAACTTCCATCTATTTGTTTTTATTCATGTAAACTTACATAAAAATAACCATGTATTTGTTGTATAATTGGTCTAGAATAAGTAATTTCAAAGAAATTAAACAAACTTGGAACCCGAATTAAAATTGCAAAATATTGTTGAAACTTGGATTAATCTCTGAATCGTATGAGAACTATCAGATAAACCTATTTGCGGGTTACACGCAATGATTTATCGGATTAGACAGAGATTTCTCTCGACGAAAATCGGATTTGAAGAATATGTGATATAGGATAATCATGGCACATTCAAGTCGTAACCGTTGTTCTTACTGTGTTTACGTACTGATCGAAAAAAATTCATTTGCTTCATATGGCCTCTTTTCATTTAATCAAATATGATGGGCTTTATGCCATCATTGACCCACCAAAACCAACGTAATGGTAAAATAACTAGAAGATAGATCCGCCCGCGTTGTGGCGCGGGCGATTAAGGAAGAAACACGAATCAATACAATACATAACCTCATTAAATATGATAAACACGAACGTTGTAGCCTTCTTATACTTTAAGTTAGTGTCTCATTGTCATCTTGTTCTGGTTCAGGAGAGACATATCACTGCTGGGTTAGTACACGCTAAATACCACCTGGAATATCATAGCAAAATATGTACATCAAAAAAAGTTTAGTATCACAGTTGACCTTTAAATTGAGAAAATAACACTCATAAAAAAGTCATGTCTGTTATATGCAAAGTCTTGATGAAAAATACTGTTATACACAATAATTTTAGTAACAAAATGGTCATGAGGTTGATTTAAATCACATTCTTTGATAACATATAGTCAACTCGACATGTTCTGGGCAACACCACACATTCTAGTTACATCAATATTAACAAAAATGGATGGACTAATTCATATAAAAAAATAGTGCGACTCACATTAGAAGATAGGCCAAACTAAACCGTTTCAAATGCTGAAATGTGTCCTCATGACTTCTGTTAATAACCTCTATTAGAAGTAATACGTATATTGTAAAGAGAAATATTTGATTTGCCAATGGGTTTAGGCATCTTTATTTTAACTTAAATATACGTTAAATGTTGATTCACATATAATTACAAAAGATACTATGTAAGAAATTCAGATCAATAGTTTTATTCCAAGTTTCAGTGGTTAAATTAAAGGCATATATAAACAATATATTGAAAGGGAAAAAAAATTAGTAGAAGTAACCTGTAGTTGTGACCCTTATAACTATGACTGTGGTCCATGACGTCGAGGTTGAGATGGAGTTCGCGAGTAACTTCATTCTTAACACCCATCACTGAATGTTTTTTTAAATTCCAAAATCAGTTTATTATTGTGTATTCTTGGCCTCGTCTTCCAACACCCTGCACCATTACTGGTTACAACTTCCATGAATGCAATCCCGAAATGTGTTGGGACAAGAAACAGAGCAATTACATGTGGTAGTATCCCGTTTATAAAGTGGAATGCCAATCCTGATTAAAAAAAGCATAACCATGATTGAATATCCATATCTTGAATTTTTCTTGTTTAAAAACAAAGAAGAGAAAAGAAAAAAAAGGGTTCCAACCAGCAAAAGGGGAAAGGGTATTGTAGATATGATGAGCAGCGTGGTGTCACTTGTATAGAGATTTCATATCATGCAACTCTTTGTGGATCCAGTAGATGCCAAACTAAAAAAAGTAAAAAAAGACCCAAGTACACATGAATACTTTTTTTATCTATGATCAAACAGTATTAAATATTAAGATGATAAGTCTGGTCAAGTTACCTTCAATCTTTGACCATCGGGAGCAACATCTATATCATGAAAGCAACACCTGCCTATCCACCCCCAACCTTTTAAAGGAACTTAAAGTTAGCCAACACTGCAACAAAACAAAACTTAATAAGTGTGTTTCTAAGTTGTTCATTTGTTTCAGAACATCACATCAGATGCTTGATTTGCATAATTAACACCTCGTGTTTAACCCATAAAAATCCCGGCTTGTGGTTTTTCATAAACATCAACATAATTAACTACGGTGGCAAGTCTTAACACACTCAATTACAAATGGGTTGATTCCACTTATGTTTTTACTAACGGGTTAAAATTAGAAAAAAAGTAGTTTAAAAGGAGATCTGTTGAGAGTCACTCGAAAAGTATTTCTACTGCATACAACCTCCAGAATCAACTTGTTGCAATAATGAGATTATTAGTGTAACAAAAATGTTGACTAACAATGCTTGTGACCTGACCCATCTTGACCCACAACAAAATTTACCCGTACACAACGCGCCCGACATGCTACCTTGTCACCTCTAAAATAAAAAAAATATACATGATTACTCTAAATCATAAATCCCTACTGAACAGTGAATACACAGTAGTTTGGGGGGGGGGGGTTATTGCACGGACCTCCCGGCCGCTGGAGTGATCCCACTCCACAAGCTAGCAACGTCCAATGCTGCCTGGCGGTGAATACCCCATCCCGAGCTGAGTCCGTTTCCCTCTGGGAAGAAGGTGGCAGAATACCCCCTGCCTGGACTCGAACCCGGGTCTCTGTGAAGAGTAGAGGTGGGACTGGCCAACTGGGACACCCCAGTTGGTTGAATACACAGTAGTTTTGTTATGTAGAAATTGTGCAAATAAATAGCCTTTCCTTTTTTAATTTTTCAACAGTTGATAAACATTTTTTGTTGGTGAAAAGTATTTATGATACCTTATAAGTGACCAATCTAACTCCATTAAGTTGGTGAATGCTTAATTTCATTTGAGATCAAACAACTATAGGGTATGTGGCCAATCTTCTGGGTAATATTTTTTGGTATCATTCAATCGCGCCTCTAAAATGTGGCCATGTAAGCAGCCTTTCAAAACCGATAAACCAACTAAAAACACCCTCTCCTCACTCGATGACAAAACTCATCTGAACCCATCCTTGTAAGCTGGCCTCTAAAATGTGGCCATGTAAGCAGCCTTTCAAAACCGATAAACCAACTAAAAACACCCTCTCCTTACTCGATGACAAAACTCCTCTGAACCCATCCTTGTACACGGATGCGGCTCTAAAAAATGCCCTCAAAATAGACTATTGTTGATGCAGTTAGTCAGCCATAAGTAGACTTATGGAAGATCACACTAAAATTAGTTCTCATTTATTTTAATTTATTCTTTTAATAATTTACAGAAATCAAACATCATCAACCAAAAGTAAAAAAAAAAAGATCACATGTATGTGATCCATCAAAATATATGCCCAGTAACCATGAGATAAACTGTGAGCAGGGAGCAACAAAATTGTCCTTTCAAAATCATGCACTGCCAATGAAACAAACTAAGATTGTTTCTTTCATGAATAGAAAAATGTTACTAACTTCTACACAAACGACAAGGAGGAACATAACAAACAACACATCGAACTTACATAACAACAACCAATCGGTCACCGGAGTTTTGTAACACAAAAAATAGCTTAAACGGAAACAATGAAAACCGATCTAAATGAAAAAGAAACATACAATAGAAGCTAGGCTTACCAAAATTCTTGCCGGTGTAACGGTGTTAAACGGGTTCCTCGCGCCGCCTCCATCTTCTTACTGTAAGCATACCCACCATCACGAAAGCAACAACAATTCCAACGAATGAACACTACGATTAAGCTAAACATACCTGTTGGAGCCCTAATTTACCTGACAAAAACCATCTCTTGCCTTGTGGTGTTGTAGTGTTAGGTCGCCAACGTCGATTTGGGGCAAACCGGTGGTGGTGAGCGATGACTGGAGAGCCTCTGTGTCGATTTGGGCGGTTATGTAGGTTACAAAGGGGAAGAAAATGACAGCACAAACACACGCGTCTTCTTTAGACAATGTACACGTAACCTAACCAAAGATGTGCACAAAACTCTCTTTATGCAAACAGTACAACAGGTATAAGCCTAAAATTGTTGCAAATTTATAATTTATAATTATAATTTATAATTATATTATAATATAATATAATATAATATAATATAATATAATATAATATAATATAATATAATATAATATAATATAATATAATATAATATAATATAATATAATATAATATAATATAATATAATATAATATAATTTATATTTATAATTTATAATAGTATTAAGCTTTAACCATTCTAATAGTATTTATTAACAGGTAGAGGATCCTGTAAAAAGTGCTCAAAGTGTGATAAGTGTATTATAACACTATATATAATACTATATAACACCATATAAACACCGTATAACAATATGTAACACCATATAATACCATATAACACTATGTAACACTATATATCATTATATAACAAATATAACACTATAGTTTGTCTGATAGCATGTCTATGATAGATATATAGTGTTATATTTGTTATATAATGTTATATAGTGTTACATAGTGTTATATGTTATTATATGGTGTTACATATTGTTATACGGTGTTTATATGGTGTTATATAGTATTATATATATTGTTATAATACACTTCTCACACTTTAGGCCCTTTTTACACTATCCTTACCCTTTATTAACATAACAATTGTTAATTACAGTTATTAATTAATAGGCTTTTAACAAAACATTATATTAATTAATATAAAATATGTTAAGCCCAAACTATTATTTGATTAATCAAACTAATAATTAATTAACAGGCCCAAATAACATTCATGTTAAACGAGCTCGTACTCTCGCGTCACCTAACTCGATTAATCACCGACGTTATTTCTTCGATCAACAAGTTGATCCAATACCCTAAAATACATGTCGATAATACTAAAATAACCAACAATATTTTAAATAGTTTGTGACGTAACAACATACATATAACACTTTAGGCAAATTTCTACAAGCAATAAATGAGAGAAATGTTTTGTAAGAAATGCTCGACCTAAAACAACAGAAATGAGTTTTGGATGAATTGAATCAACACGGGCACAACAACCTGTGCTCGGTGGGGTAATTCTCAACCCCGATAACAAAAAATAAATCAACGAGTTACTATCGGATAAAAAATTGCAATACTCACTTATATGAGTGAATAGACGTTATAATACAAGTTATTCCTTAATATCCATTTGTTTTTATTTATGTAAGCCAATACATAAAATAATAATAATAATGGGTTAGTATATAATAGGAAATTTATTTGGGTAGGAAGCAGTAATCTTAATCATCTATTTATTTAATCAAGGGCTAAGATTAAATAAGTGAAATTAAAGAAAAAAATTGGAGGCGCGTGGGTTTGTTAGGGGCATTCTAGTCAATCAGGCAATAGTTTCTCTCTCCTCTAATTACCCCTCATTTTTTAAACGTTAATAACTCTTTCATCCGACATTTTTTTTAAATTGCACCAAAAAACGTGCGTTTTTTATCTTTAAAACAAGTATACTATTGCTATATTTTTGAATTTTTTTTGAAAACCCAGTTGCGTAAAACGAAATGAAAAAAACTCAGTTGTGTAAAACGCAATGAAAAAAAAACCTAAAAAATGACATTTTTCTAAAACCCAATGCACCAAAAATATAAATAAATGTCTTTTTTGTAAAACGCAATGGCCAGAAAACACAAAGAAATGTCTTATTTCTAAAACGCAATAGCCTAAAAACCCAAAAGAAAGTGTACTTTCTAAAACGCAATGGACTGAAAACACATAAAAATGTGTTTTACCTAAAACGCAATGCACAAAAACACAAAGAAATGTCTTATTTCTAAAACGCAATGGCCAGAAAACACTTAAAAATGTCTTTTTTCTAAAACGCAATGGACTGAAAACACCTAAAAATGTGTTTTACCTAAAATGCAATGGCCAGAAAACACTTCAAAAATGTGTTTTTCTAAAACGCAACAGCCAAAAAACACATAAAATGTCATATTTATAAAACGCAATGGCCTAAAAACACAAAATAACGTGTTCTCTCTAAAACGCAATGGACTAAAAACACCTAAAATTGTGTTTTACCTAAAACGCAATGACTAAAAACACTTAAAAAAATCTGTTTTTCTAAAACGCAATGGCTAGAAAACACATAAAAATGTCTTAGTTCTAAAACGCAATGGCCAGAAAACACTTCAATCGACCCCAGCCAGGGGCTCTGCCCGCTGCCCTCGGACCCCCGCCAAGATCGTAAAACGCAATGACTAGATTCAAAAACCCAGATCGTAAAAATGCGATTCAAAAATTTCTTACATAGATTTCTTCATATTTCTTCACCGATTGACGAAATTTGAATGTTAGAAACACTTATCAGCGATCGAATCAAACGAGTCGAGTGATTCGCTTCAAAATCACGGGGAAAAAATGAAATTTTGTATGAAATTAAACTGGGTTTCTTCAAAAAAGCTAAAGAACACGTTGATTGGGTGTTTGAAACATTGATTTGTTACGAAAATCGCACTATAATGTAGTGATTATTGAGATAGAAAGTGAAGAAATGGTTGAAGATGGTGGGTTTTGAAAATGATGGGTTTTGAAGTTAATGGAGAGAAGAAGGAAGAAGAAAGGATACGATTGACTAAAATACCTTTTCTCTTTATTTTAAATTTTGACACATGTCATAATACTATTACTTCCTATCATTCCTATCCAAATTAAACTTCCTATTTGATACTCATCCTAATAATAATAATGTATTTTATATTCTTTTTAGAGTAAATTGCCATTTTAGTCCCTGAGTTTTGTCCAAATTGCCATTTTAGTCCAAATAGTTTTTTTTCTCCTCTGGGTCTCTGACTTTTCCTTTTTCTTGCCATTTTGATCACATTGCCTAACTTAGTGTAAAAACCAGGTTATAATTAGGGGTATTTTTGAAATTAAATTATTATGAGTTTTATAAATTATGTTGTAAACTACCCCTGGTTATCACTACACAACAGTTATGCCAAAAATACCCCTGGTTATAACCAGATTTTTAGACTAAGTTAGGCAATGTAATCAAAATGCCAAGAAAATGGAAAAATCAGGGATTCAAAGGAGAAAAAAAACTATTTAAACTAAAATAACAATTTGGACCAAAAACTAAAATGGCAATTTACTCTTCATTTTATTTGGATTCTTATAATGTAGCTAGGCATGTTTCATATTTCATCTTGAAAAGGATATTTTTGTTTCACTGAAATACATAATGTAGCTAGGCATGTTTCATATTTCATCTTGAAAAGGATATTTTTGTTTCACTAAAATATTTTACACGTAAGGCTGGAGGGTGTGAGGGCGTTACCTCCGCCACCTCACCATGTATAGCGTTCATATGGGCTCTATCACCACACCGTTCAAGTGAAGAGGGGGCGCCATACCTTCATCACCACCATGGTAACGCCAAGCTTGAAAGTTTCAGGTAAGGCCCACAACATGTCAACCAATCAATTTTTTTTTTAATTTTGTTTAATAGGGAGCTCTATCCACACCCTACAAATTAAAGGGGACTCCATGACTGACGTGAATCTTACGTGACCTGATAAAGCCCCTAAAGGGCTCCAACCACACTCTCCTCCAATCTAACCGTGTATGTAGTTTAAGTATCACTTTATTTTCAATCCATTTATAGTTAGAAAAACTTACATTATTGTAGTTTAAGTATCGCTTTATTTTCAATCCATTTATAGTTAGAAAAACTTACATTATTATAAAACTACAAATAGGCAACATATTATATTATGGCTATTGTATTCTTGGCTTTGATAGTTTAAAAAAAGGATTTTTTTTTCTTTTTAACTCTAAAGTTTCAATCTTTAGCAATTTAAGTCTAAAGTTTCAATCTTTGATAATTTAACTCCTTTGATTAATTTGATTTTTCATTTATATTCAAAAGTTTTCATCTTTTATAATTTAACCCCTTTGATTTTTTTACTTTTAACACCAAACTTTTCATCTTTTGCAATTTAACCCCAACACTTTTTTACTTTCAACTATTGTCATTTATACTTTTCATCTTTCGCAAGTTTACCGTTTAACGTTTCGTTCTAAATTTTCCGAGTTAACACGCCGCAACGTCCGTGTGGGGTTCAACATTTGTTCTTCTGTTTTTTCTCGTTTGACTGACCCGTCGTAATGTGTCTATTTTTCCCCATTTGATAGGTATGTCGCAACGCACGAGTCAAAGATCGACTTAGTTATTTTTTTCTATGTTTTACAGAAAGGCTCACGCTCATGTAAGAAACATTTGTCTTTCATCTAATATGATATATAACTAAGGGGATACGGTGTGGGTTCGGCAACCCAGCGGCAAAGGTGTTTGCCGCGCGGCAAACACCGCCGCCGACCAACATTAAACGCGGCAAAACATGAAAGGCGGTGAGGGATTACCGAAGCGAGAAAGGAGAAGGTTGCCAAATTTATTACCCCCCTAACGGTAATATTACCGTTTGACTTAAAAAAAAAAATTGTTTTTTAAATTTTTTTTCACCCTATATAAATACCACTCACACATTTTAAAAAAATACACCTTTCTCTCTATACTCTCTCATTCTATTCTACACTTTGAAAAATATGGAAGGCTCAAAGAAGGGTGAAGGCAAGAAGAAAATGGTAGGGTCCGGTTCAAAGTCGAGGCCTCAAGATAAACGTGGTTCGGGTGGTAGTAGTGTCCCGTTTAATCCGCAACTTGGGTTTGCGAGTCACACCCAACCTCCATTTTATTTTAACCAACCCATGCATCAAACTTTCGGTTATGATACCCAACCCACCCAAAATTGGATGCAATACGGTCCGAGGATGACTCAAGCCGGTTATTATGATTACTCCCAAGAAGCGCAAAATGCTTTTGACCCGTTTGCTTTTCAAAACCCAATGTCACAATCACCAACCCAAGACGAACAAGATGACGCCGATGAGGAGTTCGTGCCGGAAACACAAGAACATGAGTTACATGATATTGATGAAGATGTTGCGGATGATGAAGATGTTGCGGATGAACCGGAAAAAAAAGCAAAAGCCAAACGGGAAAATTGGTCGCCTAGACAAGAAGAGGCGTTGGCAAAGGCTTTTGTTCATTGCACTTTGAATAAAAGAAAAGGCAATCAACAAAAGAAGGATAGCTTTTGGAAGAAAGTTCTAAACCACTTTAACGAAACGGTCGGCGGAAGTAATCGAACCCACCACCAAGTTCGATCAAAATGGGTGACGATGCAAACAAAAATTAACACATTCAACGGTCTATATCATCAAGCGGTAATTTTTTTATACGGTTTATTTTTTTTATACGGTTTATTTTTTTTATACGGTTTATTTTTTTATACGGTTTATTTTTTTTATACGGTAATTTTTTTATACGGTTTATAGGATCGTTTACGTCCTAGCGGGAGTGACGACGCATATGTAATGAAACAAGCGTTAAAGGATTACAAAAGCAAAGAAAATATTGACTTCGCTCATGTTGCGGCTTGGGAGGTTGTTAGAACAAGTGAAAAGTGGTCGCCGGTACCTTTGTTGAATGAAGAAAGCTCCGGTTCGGGTCTAAAAAGAAAGTCTTCAGATTCGGGAAATTATGCCCGAGGATCACCGAATGTCGAAATCTCAAGCGGTTTCACTATTCCCGACATAAACGAGGATCCTTCACCACCACCACCAAGACGACAAACGAGAAAGGAGAAAAAGGACAAAGGGCCGTCTTCAAAAAACGAAAATCCAAGAGATATAACAAGCAAATTCGAAGAGTACAAGGCCATGAAAAAAGAGATAATGGAAATTAAACGTGTACGAGAAGAAAAATATTTGACCTTGGCCGATGAGCAACGAGAGGCGTTGCGACAAACAATGTACGAGAAGGACTTTGAGTGGTATAATCGGCTTACCGACGACCTTAACCCGAAGATGTTGGAAGTCGCACTCGCTAGAAAACGGGAGATCGCAAAAAAATATGGATGACCTTGTGATTTTTAGTTTTTTTTTTAAGTTAGATTTTATTAAAAATGTAATGTTTTATTTTTATTTAAGATGTAATGCTTTATTTTTAATTAAAATGTAATGGTTTATTTTTATTTTTAAAAAGTTTATTTTTTTTCCATTTTATCTTAAATATAAAAAAAACATAAAATAAAAATAAAGTTTGCCACTCAGCAAGTGTTTAAACCAATGCCAACAATTTTCAGCAAAGTTTAAACATTTTTGCCTAATTGACATGGCACGCTCTGATTGGTCGGTTTTTTGTTTTGCCACTTTAAACTGTTTAACCACTCCTTATACCCTAATGAATCCCTGCCGCATTGTGACGGGTGGTAATTCTAGTTAATATTCAAAAATCAAAACTATCGAAGCTACTAAAGTCCAATATCATGTGACTAGACCCGTAACATAAGGGGAAGAAACAAGAACAATATAGAAACCTGTATATTTATACCCCATATCACCCCCCACCACCTTCACTACCACCAGTCCACCACACACCTTCAATATTTTGTCTTGTAATTCAATAATAAGACACTCGGTTCCCTTTTTCATCTTGCAAGTCAAAGATCTCACTTTCACTTATACTATGTATACTAGGTGAGGTTCATTACACTACATACTGCTGCTTGCTATTGCTATGCTACAAGCATTCACCGAAATGGCCCAGTATCTCTCACGTGAAGCAACAAGATCCAAAAGAAACACAACTTATTCTAATCCAAGAATGCAACTTATTCTCATATGGGTAATCCTAATTGCCACCCATCTACCACCTTCTTCAGCCGTCCATCGCCACCATGATTCGTTACCTTTCGGCGGGAAAGCTGTATTCTTTAAAACTGCATCACCACAGCTCCATGCAACAGCGCCAAGCCGACAACGACAAGCCGGAGAAGAAGATAAAAGATTAGTTCACACAGGCCCAAACCCTCTTCACAATTGATTAGTTATAAGTAAATTTTCATATTTTTCAGTTGAATTTTCATTTCTGTTTTTCTTTTAGTGGTTAGTGGTAGATTTAAGTTTTGTAACTTGTAAGTTTTTTCTATTATCATTTTGTTCCTTGTCTTGAATTCATCCAAGTTAGAACTAATGGTGGCATGGTTTAAGTTTTAGCCTTTTCAGTCCATGTTTAATGAGCCTGTGACACACTCTAGGATATGTATAACTATATACATACACATACATATGTGTGTAGAGAGTGAGAGAATTTACTGTTGTTGTTTTCTTTATTCAGTGTTCCATACTTCCATCTGAAACCTTCTGTGGAAAAAGTTAATGTGTTTCTGTATTGAATTTGATGTAGATGCTGCTGTCACTAATTTAATGTTTTGTAGGTGATGTTTAACAACCATTGACTTACTTATATCTATACTATATATTTATATAATACATAAGAAAGGACAAAAAAATAATTACTAACTTTTAAATAATTAACAATTCTTTTACATAATTTTAATAGTTTAATTTTTTTTAACGGCCAACAGAATCTATTCCGAGTACTCTCTGGGCATCTACTTGACCAAACGGAGTACTCCAAGAGAAACCCGAATCCACCACCAATTCCGGGGAAAACCCGATAACCCACCCGCCCGTAGACACGATGATGAAATTATCGATAAAACCCGTTTGACTCAAGCATCGAACCCAGGTTTCCTTGGGTCTCCTATCATTGTCCACCAGTGCCTCGCTCTGCACCAAGTGAAAGTTGAACCTGTATCTCCCAAGAGAAATGCAAGTCTTTCACCACTTGATCTAGAGAATTACAACTTTAGAAAAAGAGTAAACTTCCGTTTTGCTCCTTGTGGTTTGGCCACTTTAACGGTTTTGCCCCAAACCTTTAAAAATAGTCATTTTCATCCAATAGTTTGCTATGGTTTTTCTATTTTGCTCCCCGCCTCTAACTCCATCCAAATTGTCTGTTTTTTTTTTTTCATTTTGCCCCCTGCAGAAAGCAAAATAGAAAAACCATAGCAAACTATTGGAGAAAAATAACTATTTTTAAAGGTTTGAGACAAAACCATTAAAATAACCAAACCACATGAAGCAAAACAGAAGTTTACTCTTAAAAAAATATGATATCCAACCTTTTGTTTTGTAGGTGATGTTTAACAACCATTGACTTACTTATATCTATACTATATTATATAATACATAAGAAAGGACAAAAAAAAATAATTACTAACTTTTAAATAATTAATAATTTTTTTTAATTTTAATAGTTTAATTTTTTTTTGAACGGCCAACGTTATCTATTCTCAGCATTCTCAGGGCACCCACTTGACCAAACGGAGTACTTCGAGAGTAACCCGAGTCCACCACCAATTCTGGGGAAAACCTAGTAACCCACCCGCTGGTAGGCACGACAGTTAAATTTACCAGTAAAACTCAGTTGGCTCAAGGATCGAACCCAGGTGTCCTTCGGTCTCCTATCATTGCCCACCAGTGCCTCGCTCTGCACCAAGTGGGAGTTGAACCTGCATCTCCTAAGAGAAATGCAAGTCTTTCACAACATAACATGTTGCGTGATTAACAGTGTCTATCTTCTCCGTCGTGTCACGCCACACCCATTTAGTATATAATTATATATAGAGAGACACGTTGTTTTTCAATCTTGAAAGTTTAAAAACACAAGTAAATGGTTTGAGTTGAGATTAAAAAAAAGAGTTAAATGCCCGGATAGTCCTTATGTTTGCTCTTTTTTCACCTTTAATCCCCAATTTTCTAAAATTACAGCTATAGTCCCCAACTTTTCAATTTTCGTTCCCGGATAGTCTTTGTGCCTAACATCAGTTAGTTTTCTCAGTTAAGAGGGTGTGAAATGACAAAAATACCCTTACTATAAAACAAAATAACTTAATAGATTTATTTATTTGTAGGACTCACTCGTTTATAAAAACAAAATAAAAACCCCAACCCCCCCCCCCCACCTTCCTCTCTCTTTCTTCTCTCTTGACCCTTACCACCTTCCACGACCACCACACACCTTCATCTTTTCCGGCTGAAACGCCCACCTCCGTCACACCTAGTTGTCATCACCATAGACCGTCGTGGCCTACCACCACCACCAAATCGCTTACTCCTACATTTTTTCAGGAGTAGAAAGGAAGGGAGGGTTGAGTTGGTTAATGATGAAGAAGGAAGGGAGGGTGGGGTTGGGGTTGGTCGCCGGTCGTATGTCTGAGAAGAAGAGGGAAGGGATTGTTGACTTTTAGTTAAAGTGTTTTTATAATACAGGTGGAGCCCACAATATAATTAAATTTCTTTTTTGTTGTTTTAATTTTTATGTTTTATAGAAAGAGTATTTTTGTCATTTCAAACCCTCTTAACTGAGAAAACTAACTGATGTTAGGCACAGAGACTATCCGGGAACGAAAATTGAAAAGTTGAGGACTATAGCTGTAATTTTAGGGGGCGTTTGGTTCGCGGAATGATTTGGAATTGGAATTTGTATAGGAATTAGAATTTGAAGGAATTGGATTTGGAATTTAAACATTCCACTTGAAATTGGATTTTGTTGGAATTGGAATCTCAATTTCATTTTTGTTGTGTTTGGTTGTCAAATGAATTGGAATCCATCACGCCGGCACCCACAACCACCAGTTCGGATCAAAACGGTTCGCATCGAAATGGTTCGGGTCGAAGCGGTTTGATTCGAAACGGTATTGGTCGAAACGGTTCGGATCGAAATGGTTCGGGTCGAAACGATACGAGTCAAAACTGTTCGCGTCGAAACGGTATGGGTCGAAACGGTTTGGATCGAAACCAGTATGGGTCGAAACGGTCAAAGATTCCAATGAATTTACTTTAATTCCTTCACATATAGGAAGGATTTTGAATTCCTTTAGTTAAAGGAATTTGAAGGAATACATGTCTAATTCCAATTCCAATTTCATTGTCAACCAAACACATGAAGATTGGAATTGAGATTCCAATTCCATCAAATTATGTGAACCAAACATCGTAGGTAGCGTTCGTTTCATGGAATGGAATGGAATGGAATTAGGAAGTTTTTCTTTGTAAAATTGATCTTGGTTGGGGGAGGGATGAATTTGAAATCCCATGAATTTCTTTAATCAATGAAATTTGTGACTATTTCAACATTCCATTCCTTCATTTGAGTGAAGGATTTCTAAGGAATGTTGAAATAGTCACAAATTTCATTGATTAAAGAAATTCATGGGATTTCAAATTCCTCTCTCCCCCAACCAAGATCAATTTTACAAAGAAAAACTTCCTAATTCCATTCCATTCCATTCCATTCCATGAAACGAACGCTACCTTAAGAGATGGAATTCAAATTCCAATTCCCTTAAATTCAATTGATTTCCTGCGAACCAAACGCCCCTTAGAAAGTTAGGGACTAAAGGTGAAAAAAGGGTAAACCACATGGACTATGCGGGCATTTTACTCTTAAAAAATTGTTTATTTATACAACTTACACATGTGCACATATTACGTACACATAATTAAAAGTTAAATAAAAGTTGTACATAAAAAAAAATAACAGCTAATACGTTAAGTTAAGATTTAGGTTTGTTATTTCTATTATCGTAACAATTTGATGTTCCAAAATAAACTTCACCACACACGGGATTTTTTTTTGAACGGCCAACAGAATCAATCCCGAGCACTCTCGAGGCACCCACTGGACAAACGGAGTACTCCGAGAGTAACCCGAGTCCACCACCAATTCCGGGGAAAACCCAGTAACCCGCCCGCCCGTAGACACGACGATGAAATTACCAGTAAAACCCGTTTGGCTCAAGGATCCAACCCAGGTTTCCCTGGGTCTCCTATCATTGCCCATCAGTGTCTCACTCTACACCAAGTGGAAGTCAAACCTGCATCTCTTAAGAGAAATGCAAGTGTTCTACCACTTGATCTAGAGATCATTGGCTACACACGAGATTTTGCTAGAAAAAACATAAATTCCTGAAAAATGTGAGAATCTACCTGAATTCACTACGTGTGTGTGTGTCTGATTTGATATACTCTCACGTAAACTCAATTTGAACAACATACAAAGTTGAAAGGAGTAGAATAAGGTTGAGAGGAGTAGAATAGGAAAAAAACACACCATTTTTATCATTTTCTTAGTTGTGTCATTTTCTAAAATCTTAAATAAGTTTTTTATATGTCACCAATTTTTTAAATATAGCATAAAATTGACCATTTTTCAATCTTTAATTAGGTATGGTAATACTAAAAACTAATTTTGTTTTAAAGCGTGTTGAACTACAATGATGTGTCAGGATTTTGAACCACCCAAAACGCAATATGTTTATCCAATATAACAGCGTGTTACTTTTTTTTTTTTTTTGAATTTTGTGTTCATTTTCTTATTCTTTGAAAAATATAAAATAATGATTGAACATTTGAATGCATTTACCCCTCGACACATTGTTGTAGTCATTTATGTTGGGAATTATTGGTGTTCAATTTTTATTTTAAATATAATATTATTTTATTTAATTAAGGGATCCAATTGCAATACGTTAAACAATTAAACAAACCATAGAGTGTTCGCGAAAATATACCTTTTTACGGAAAACCTAAGCTTCACACAATGTCACGCTAATTGACATGCGTTCACGAAACCCGAGATCCCGAATCAACTCCTTGACACAAATATCAAAACCCAAAACCCGAACACGTGACCCACGAACACCTTCTTTGTCAAACAACCAAACCTGGTCACACAAGAAAAACCGGTCAAGCTCGGTTTTACGGTGGCTGCCAGAAGCAGCGACGACTTTTGGCGATGACCGTAGCTATTGTTGTTGCTGCATCATTGGGTGGCCAGAAGTCAGCCAGTGTGGATAACCCAATGTGACACGTGGTAGGCTAGTTGGGTGGTCCAGCGGTGGTGGTGCGCCCGAAGGTGAAGGTCAGCGAGTGAGGTGGTGTTGTGGTGGTTTTGTTCTTGTCTCACAAAAACTCTTTTTTTTTTTTTTTTTTTGTGTCCACCTCTAAAGTCAATGAACCCATACCAATTGTATTTTCACACAAATACTTTCATCATACATTTATCTTATAAATATTATATATATATAGCCAACTCTTACCCTATATATATATATATATATCATTTATTTAATAACTAATATATGTTTTTGTCAAAAATTACTGAAGCAATTAAGTGATCAAATTAGTTTGTGAGTTAGTGTGCTATTGATGTTTGCAAAAATATGTTAAGTTGATTGTATGTGAAAACAGCTTCAGGATATAGCTCGAGGATATCAAGCTATACCAATAATCAAACAACTGAGCGGTAAAAGTAAAAGTTGACACATGATATACGAGGAAAGCCCTTGATCAATCTAGATCGCCGGCACAAAACCTCGGGAGCTGACAATCGTCAGCTACCTTGTTCTTTTTATTGCTTGAATAACCAGGATACAATTGCAGGATAATGCGCAGATCGATTCTAAGTGTTACAATGATTGTGAATTGTGAGTGTTAGAGTGTAAACGCTGCGAAAAAAGAGAATGTATGAGTAAGAGAGCTCGAAAGTGTGTGTCTTCCTACGATCTGACATTCCATATTTATAGTAATACAAGTAAACAAACTATCCTATAATCTCGGGATACTTTTGGATATTCCTTCATGACTGTTGTGGACCTATTCTTCCGGCTTCAACGTCTTTCTTCCAACGATATTGAGCGAATCTTCAGGAGAACTAGTCCTTATGAACGTTATTATCCTGCAGCCATAGCCTATAAGCAAATTATTAGTAACAGTCAAGATACTGCCTAAGGATGTTACCAATATCCTAGTTCGGTATCCTGATCATAAATAGCTAACATAAAATCAAGATGCACTATCAGGATATAGGCTTAGAATTTCACCCATGACAATATATATCACCTATTTTTATATATCTCATAAATAAAAGTCATAATATTTCTAAATAATATTCATCCACTAATATTTAAATTATTATTTAATTAACTCTTAACTAAATAACCAACTAAATATAACTAATCGTTTTGTAAACGATTAATTCCATAAGTATTTCAATCAAATATTTATTCCAAATTACCATTAAATATCGTGCATGAACTATAATATTTAACTCTTAAATATTATTCGTTTTTTGTCGTCCAAAGTGTAACTCTTTGGTTCATACCTCGTTATCAACGTTTACTAATTTTTGACTCAGACATCTCATATCCAACAATCTCCCACTTGGACATTCACTGATTAACCGATTTAACGTAGATAGTGGTGGACTTCTAGTTGCATCTTATTGCCCTAACAATGTATGATATATCATATTAGTCAATTGGTTTCTTGTGTTCAAGTAACTCCTTACTTAACCAAGTACTAAAGCCATGGCAACCTTATCCGTTATCATTTCTGTAAAGAACATCTGTTAAACATGAGACACGGATCAACATTCATTCTCATGTGTTATGTATCGATTCTTGTTATCGTTCTCTGACTTGAAGTAGTTTAACAAACTACTCCTAGTTTGAGCGTGGCCACACGTTTTACATGTGTTACATAAAATTTTACACATAAATACATAATTGTTGCATTGCTAAAGCCCTGTTATTACATTCATATGAACTACATTTATACACATCCTAAAAACAAACAAGAATCGTTACATTGCTGATTCACTAATGTGATACATAAAAATGTTACACATAATTGTTATATTGCAAAGATCCATTTGTTACAATCATATGAACTTCGATTATATACATCCTGAATTCTAAAAATATGAAATATGAAATCAAAAAAAAAAAAAAACCCAAAAGAGTGTAAAAGGTGAAGTTCAAATTATGTAACATCCTAACAAGTGAAAGTTAAAAAAATATATTTTGAAATTCAAAAAATGTGGCAGGCAAAAAAGTGTAACAAGTGAAATACAAAATTCCAAACATGTGTTAGGAATTTTCAAAAATGCCCTTTCGTGCACCTAATGTGGTAGAATCATGTCCACTCAATGGGTTTCAGTGGTTTTTTTTTAACTCATTTGGGATTTATGGGTATAATTAGCCTACATAGACACACACTGTCACATCTCATCCGATAACGGAAACATTGGAGTGAGACGAACCGAGATTGTTCTAGACTTTATAACATACTATTTGTAACAATAATTTAAACAACAATATTTCCTTTCATACTAAACGGAAGTACATTGCTTTGAAATGGAGATACAACATTTTGTCTTGAATATGAACAAACAAAAAGAAATACAAGACATATAAATTAAGTGCGTTTCTAATCCACCCTAAGTAGATTTTTTCAAGCATCATCATACATCTCCTGCAACATGTATTAAAGTATATGTCAACACAAAAATTTGGCGAGTATACAAGTTTGGTTTTACATATCATACAATAATAATGTTCTCAAATCTAACATGGCAATTCATATACTAAGTTAAATTACATACTAGCATGAACAACCTAAGTGTCAAACCACTAAGTTAAATTACATACTAGTATGAACAACCTAAGTGTCAAACCAAAGATTCCACGAGCGTAATCTAGCCAACAAGTGAACAAGACCGTTTATGATTGAATACTTAACATAGACCACGAAAATGGGTGGTACACTACTCCTATAGCGTTATACATGTTAAGGTAGGATAGCTAAGTTAATGACAAGTAGTTGCACGTATGAATATCTAACATGAATAAACTAAGCATAACAAATAGCATGTTTGATGGATTGAGTGATTTCATAAGGTTAATTGTGTGCATAAGTGAGTTTGATTATTTTATACATGTGACACCCCAAAAAGTGATTAAAGCGTAAAGTTTCGAGTATACTCACGGTTGCAAAGTTTCAACAAACGTCAGTTGAAGAGTCTTGAAGGTTTAAACACTCAAATTACCCTACAATGGGAAAAAACGAAGGTGTGTGAGTTTGTGGAATTGATGATTCAGAATTTTAATTAATAGAACGTATGTAAACAAGGAAAATTACATCTTTTCTAGATACTCAATTTGGACACTATGTTTTAGTGTTTTTTTGGTACCAAATCACCCATTAGAATCCAATTTGAGGAATCAAGAACAAGGATAACATTCAACCATGATTTGGTTGACATCATGGTTCGGTTTGTATAATACATACATATATATATAGTTAATAGTCCAATGTTAGGTTAGTCATGTATGATCATGTAAAAGTAGGATTTAAAATCCCTTAACCTTGTGAATCCACCAATGCACAAAATTATCATAAGAATGATTCTGGATGGTCATGAATCTAAGAACAAGAATAAAATCCTCTAATTTACCAAGACAACCAAGTGAGTTAAACTAGCCGAGTGCATTTCAAACATGGATATTGTTTGAAGACTTGGTGTGGTTTGTTCACTTTGTTTACTTGAAAGTTGTTTGGTGACGAAGGGAGTGAACTAACTAATTTGCTAAATAATCAAGTGAGGTAGGTGGAATCATTGTTGTAGAACCTAAGTCCCATTGTTCAAACCGTTAACCATAACACAGATCCGTCAACATTGAGGGTTGAAATCTTGGTTTGGTTTTTACATACATGGAGACCTCTTGGGGTCTTTGAAACATAAAGTAAGGAGGTGTTTAAACCTCATACTTTCTGGAAAAAAATACCTTAACTCAAGCCCCACAACATGTAGATTAGTTGGAGACAAGGTTTGGTTAGTTCATCCAAGAAAGATAAGAACAAGTTGTAAAGTTTGGAAGTTTTATAAAAATGAAATTTTAATCTCACTTTGGACCTCAAATGTGGTGATGCTCCAACTTAGTTTACCATGGTAAACTTGTGGACACATTCCTAGAGGTGTTCCAAGTGAGATGAAGCAAGAATTCATGAAGAAGAGTGTAACATCCGCCAAAAACGGATATCCGAAACCCGACTCGATTTCAAAACCGGATTTTTCTTGGTTAAATAAAAATAAGAATTATTAAAGTTTTAAATATTTTATTTCTTAATAATCGTCACATATCGCCTTCGGTTAAAAATGGATTAAAAACGTGGAATTTATAAAGATTTCCAGTTAGATCGGTTAATAACAGTGAAGGGAATGATTAACTATGTTAAAATAAGAGTTAAATGCTTGGTTGGTCCCTGTGGTTTGCAAAAATTGCAGACTTTGTCCTACTGGTTTACTAATTACACGCGTGTTACCAAAACTTGTCAAAAATGAACTCGGTTGGTCACCAACCCTAACATCAGTTAAATATCTCTGTTAAAACACCCCATGTACTTGGCTCATGAGGGTAATTTGATTATTTCAGTCCAGCCCATTATAAGAAGAGTTAAATATCTAGTTGGTCCCTCCCCACCCCATTCTTCTTCCCTAAACCACCACCACCATCTCATCTCCTCCACCTAATACCCACCACCACCACCACCATCAAATCCCCAAATTCTTCATCATCCCCAAATACCAGATTGAAGAGGACTCCATCTGCCAAGAAGGCAGAGAGGGAGAAAAAGGTCACAACTTTTAATTGAATCCTTCCATTTTCAAACATTTGACTTTTATATAGAAGAGTTACACTTGAGTTCTATCTTGATCTGCATCTTTTCCAAATTCTTCATCATCCCCAAATACCACTTGACTATTATATCAAACATTTGACTTTTATCTGCAAACATTTTACTATTTATTTAAATCATGTTTGTTTATTTAAAACTCTTGATATGATACTCAAAACATACCAAAGAATCTTGAAACTTATTTGAGCACACCAAACTAAACATGAATTTAAAAACCCTAGATCTAATATCAAATATGACAGTTATGCTTCGCGAGTTTTCACATGGACTTCGATTTTGTCGCGATCATATGGACGTCTATTTTGTAGGGAGGGTGTTCGAGGAGACTGTGAATATCCTTGAGATAACTAAAGACTGAAGTGCAAGGATTTCCTTTTCATTTCTTCAGTGTTGTATATATTTGTTATAAGAATAGCCTTTTAAATACTAATGCTATCTTTTCCTATTATCAGATCTTGTTAGCACGTTAAAAGTCATCTTCATCAGAGAATCATCTTCGGATTCTTTTTAAGTAGTTACCTTTGAGAAGATGATGAAGGACTTGGGGATTTGATGGTGGTGGTGGTGGGTATTAGGTGGAGGAGATGAGATGGTGGTGGTGATGGTTTGGGGAAGAAGAAGGGGTGGGGTGGGATCAACCAGGTATTTAACTCTTCTTATAATGAGCTGGACTGAAATGACTGAAGGGGTATGGTCCCAGATCTCGCGTCAGCATCGACCGCGAGTGACCATTACCCTTATCAAAACCTCCACTAGCTAACAACCTACCTGTGTCCGTGCGAGAACGCGCGGACACAGTGGTTGAATCCAATCTGCCCAATGAAGGAGGAGGACTTACCTGGAATATGAGAAAGGTATAGTGATGCGGCTGGCACCGCATCTGGTGTATGAAAACGGAAGTATTCACAGTGATGCAGCCTAGCACCGCATCCAATGAACACTTCTATCAATACAGGGAAGCTGGATAACAGCAACAGTCACCACAGACGACGATGCGGCCTGGCACCGCATCTCGCGTATTTCTTGATCAAAGAGTGAGACGCGGGAACATCTATAGTTACCGCAAACAGCGATGCGGCCTGCATCGCATCCTATCTACTCATCAAGCGGGACTGACACCACAGAGCAAGTAACAACAATGGCAGCCGCCTGTCAGGTCTACGTAAGCGACAGACTGACGTGGCGTCACCTCCCCGGCCGACATGTCTGATACACCTGCAAAGGTGCAGCATGCCGTCAGTCTATCCATCCACCTCCTCCTTCACTCCTCGACTATAAATACCAACCCCAAACCAGGTTTGAGGTATCTCTTCACAACTCTCTCACTACTACTACTATCATACTTTGCTTCCCAAGCAGACTACTAATTCTCACGCCGGAGAGTGGTAACAAGGAGCACCCCCCACCCCATCCTCCTTGTTACGAGTCACGGTTTGTTTCCTTGTGCAGGAGATCAACCGGTAGGAGATCCAGCCAGCGATCCTCGAGAGGAAGCGATTAACCCTTCTTGACGAGACCAGTGTGTTAACCCTGCCCGGTTAACCATTGTTTCATCATTGGCGCCCACCGCAACTCTTAAGCACTTTTTTTGTACCAACCCTCTCCCTCTCAAAAGATCATGTCAGATGCCATACATAACACTACCGGGGATAATCTAAACCCCACCAACCCAGCGGGGACCGCTCCCCCAGACCTAAATCCTGGCCACGTTGGCACATCAACGCAAAGGGGTCCATCCCTAACGTTCGGGCACGACCTATCACAGTACGCATCTGTGATCCCTCCGGACATGGACCCTTACACCTGGTATGACCAGCAGGCAGCCCTGCTGGCCGCAACATACAACCGAGCTTGCGCTGAAGCGCAAATACAGGCCGGGCCTACCCCGGCACCACATACACCTGCGGGTCGTATTTTACAATACGACGGCAGGGCACCCTCACGCCCAGCCTCCAGAAGCAGGCGTGAAGACCGCGGATCCTCTTACTGTGAGGTCCGCACAATAAATGAGGACGATTCCTCATATTGGTCTCGCACCAGAGGCCCAATACAAAGCCGCCTGGGCCCTCAAGGCGATAACAGGCGGCAATCCACAGTCCACCGCGGTTCCGGCATCCAAAGCCGGCTGGGACCGCTGCCCCAATACGAAGGTTATGGCCGTACCGACCCGGACGACCATACATATTGCGGGGATTCTCATGACACCAGCAACAGACCGGGAGGACGCAACTATTCTCCTCCCACTCACCCCCGCAACACATACCTCCGCGCTGTAAAGCGGCCCGAGAACCAACCCTACAGGCCAAGGGCCGCGGCCGAAAACTCCAAATTCGCCCGAAGAATCGCACACACCCATGTCACCACCACAAAATTCCCATTCAACATTGGGAAATACAATGGTTCGTCCGACCCGGACGATCACATGAACATTTTCATGGGCGCAGGGTGCAACGGCAGGTGGGACGAGCCCACCTGGTGTCATTTTTTCCCCCAGACCCTGACGGGTCTGGCCAGGGCTTGGTTCGATTCTTTGCCAGTAGGATCACTGGCCTCATTTGAGGAACTACATGCAAAGTTCCTCGCACATTTCAGCCAGCAGCGACGTCACGTACGCGATACGATGGACGTCATGAATATCTGGCGAAGGGACGACGAATCTTTCGAAGCATTCGTCGTCCAATACAATAAAGAATGCCTGGAGATAGGCGACGTTGCCGACCAAATGGCACGTAACCACTTCATTAAAGCCGTCAGAGATGAACAGATGGTTATGACTATCTCCGGCAAAGACGGCCTGCCGAAAAAATGGGAGGATGTCATGACCGCGGTCAAGACATACGCCCAGACTCAGCGGTCACTTAAACCGCACCTCACTAAGGCGCCGCCCCAAGCGGAAGGTCATGTGACAACCCGAAAACTAGAACTTTTCGTTGTGTCGTGATGTACCTTGTTTGTACATTATGTGACTAGTGACTGACTAAACTTAATGATAACGTGAATCTTTATGTGATATGTGCTTTGTTATGTGTGCATTGGTATGTATATATGTATGTGTTATATGTGAGCCGAGAACCCAACCCGAGAACAAGGAACCCGACTCGAGACCATGAGGTCTCGAGTGATTTGTGACCATGACTCGCAACCGGGCGGTTGCGAGTAGGCCTTTGGGCCGTAACCGGTTTGGGCCGAAACCCCAAGCCCAACCCGAAACATCCCTTGGTATATATACCCCATCTTTCCCCACTTTCCCTCATTTCATACACAACACACAAACACACTTCTACTATTTTTCTCTCAACTAGAAACCCTCAACAACACACCCCAATCCCTTTCAATTTTCGGTTCAAGCAAGGATCCCGGACAAGGACTCGGTCAAGACCACTAACTCGGACACTCCATCTTCTCGGTTCTTTTCCTTGTTTACGGCTTCTTCTTCTCAAACCGGTTAGTGTTCTATTTCGTGTGTAGAAATTATGTGCGATAAATGAACTAGAAAATGTTTGGTTAGAAACAAGATGCATGATTCTTAGGTTGGTTTGTAAAGCTTGACAATATGTGGTAACATGTTTAAAAATGGTTAGAAAATGGTAGTCTAAGAGTATTCATGGCTAACCAATCTATGCTTCATTGTCCTTGCAAAATGATGTTGTTAAATATGAGATTTCGGCTACAAACATGTGTGTTTCTTGTTCTTGCATGATGATCTTGCTAGAAATATGTGAGTTTTGGTTCAAAAATGTGTGAATATGTTGGCATGAAAACCCTAGAAAACTTTGAATATAGGATGAACTTGTTGAATATGGTTTGAAGGTTTTAAAATGGCAAAGTTTGATCTATTTTCATTGCTGGTCAGTTTAGGAAAAGTGTTAGTGGAACCTTATTGGTAGTTTCCTAATCTGGGTCTGATTTCATATGTACAATCTGGACTGTCATACCTGCATCATCACGTGTACATGAAAGTGACAGCATTCCGACTCGCAACTGCGTCGTTGCGACTCGCAACCAAGGCATTCCGACTCGAGACCACGCAGTTGCGACTCGCAACCAAAGCGTGACAACTCGAAACCACGAGATTACGACTCGAGACTACGACCGTTGCGACTCGCAACCACAGCGTGATGACTCGAGACCACGCGGTTGCGACTCGCAACCATAACGTGACAAGCCGAAACCACCTGGTTGCGACTCGAGACCAGCTGGTTGCGACTGGGCCGTCCACTTTGGTTATTGGGCCATTATGTGTTATGGGCTATCTGTTGACTGGGTTATGTGTTACTGTTGACTGTTTAATTGTTAGGCCGGCCCAATAACCCCAAGACTGTTTGTATTGTTTTGCATGTTACGTGCCAGTTATGTGTATAGTTTTTACGTGATTGCTTGTACACCGAACCTGACCTATACCGGTAACCATATTAGGACGTGGTGACCAGCGTGTTTGACAAGTAACATAAATCTACCGAGCAACCCAAGGTGAGTTCACAACTTAAAAGCATGCGTCCCGGTGGTTTGGGACACGAGACTAACAACCCTATCCCCTGGTAAAAGGGGATACCATTTACATACCTTCCCTAGTCATTGGGAACAAAACTTACTCTTCCTTCCCGGGTATTGGGAAACCTTTTGGTTAATTACTGTTTATACGGATTGCAACTAACGGCACTAAACGAAACTCTATCACTCAAGTCCCTACTACAAATACCGATTAGTCGCTGGGTTAGGCGAGCGGGTTATTAGTTGATAGCGCTATTTAGGTGTTTACCAGCCTCACACCGTGCCCTGGTTTGGGACGGTCGTGAACTAATGTACTCAGAAATCCGTCAATGATGATAGAACATTGACATCGGGGCATCCTGCGGATACGCAACGGTTACCTAGTGTTCGGTATTGGAAAAACAGTTTAGTCGCTAACTTTTGGGGTAGCTCCCCAGGGCATGTATAAATGGATAAATTAACCGGTGAAACAAGTTTTTGGTAATTAAAACTGGACAACTAGTGAACTCACTCAGCATTATTGTTGACCCCTTACTGCATGCTTTGCAGGTAACCAATGATTCAGGAGCTGCTGCTTGGGGATGTGTAGTGTCCGTCAAACCCGTGTGTTGGGATAACTGTTTTGAACAACGAACTGTCTTTAAAACTATTTTGGTTTATGCTTCCGCTGTTTTGTTAAACTAATTACCGAACCTAAACTCTGATATTGCTAATTACTACGGATATTAAATATTTCTTAAATGCTCGGTATAATTGGTGGCTGGATCCTGGTCAGTCACGCCCTCGAAGCGGTGTCATCCGCAGGTGGATTTTGGGGGTGTGACAGATTGGTATCAGAGCCATTGGTTATAGTGAACTTGGTTTTAAAAAGGGGAAAATCTTTTTGGAGAAAACCAGACTATAACCCGTGACTCGTGACGACACTACACTCCAAGTACAAGGCTCAACACTTTTGACCTCATAGCTCGGACCAGTGTTTACTTGTTTGCTTACTTTATGTTTCCTGTTTCGCTATACGTACTAGTATGCCTAACTAGTGAACGCCCACATACGATATTGCATGTGATTGCACGTTAGCACACCAATATGAATTCATGTACACTTTCTCGTATCGTGTGATTGATAGGGTGGTAATTCCCTAAACCTCCATGACTTACACTACTTGATACTCTTTGAAATCTACTCGAGTGTGGGGAACCATTTGACATGAGTTAAGAGGAGCTGAGATGAACATGCAAATCACAATATTATTATGGGTGCACACATAATAATATAGTGGGGTGGATGTGAGTCCCAGTGAGGCTTAACAAGTGAAAAAGGGGTTCCGTTTCGTTATTTGTATGATGAGAAACCCAACAGTCCATAGGAGCCGTAGCAGTGATTGTCTCCTACTCGAACACGATCTTTTCACTTCTCACTGCACCCCTTTCGAACCTCGATGCTATCGAGTATTACCTGAACACCCATATGAACGCCTAGCGAACTGTGTAGAACATTAGGTGCTTGTACGAACATCCCTGGGATGGATGTTGAAACGACAATGATTGGTCTATATCCTTCTCACCTTTCTTCGCTTGCTGGAACTTAACGTGTTGACGTCTTAAATCCCGAAGTGTGATCACTTCTGCAACACTATCTCAACATACCGTGTATTACTCAGTCAAGAGGGTAGACGTAGTACCCTACTGGCTTCAGCATTTGAACGACCCTAGTCACCGACAACGAGCATCAGCGAATTGACTCCAATCGAACCCTTAACCCTAGTCAGCGGCTCATAGGAGCCAGCTCTTACGAATCAGTCGTGCCATAAGCAATGACAATTGACAATGGTGCGGAAATGCGTGACGGCCAGCTCAATAAGTACACCTTGGGACGCGGCACGAAAACGTGACAAGATGGACTTGTCAGTGAAGGATCGTAGCGCACCATTTCAAGCAACGACATCAGAAACAACAGTCGCGACAACATCAAGGTCAACAACCAGGGGAATGATGATAGTAATGGGAATCCTCGCAACCGTAACAACAACATTGGAAATGATGCTCGTGGAAGGGCATTTAGGATTGGCGCAGGCGACGCCAGGCATAGTACCAACATGGTAGCTTGTATGGGTAGTTGTTTGCTTCATCTCTATTCTGCTTGACCCTGATACTTCTTGAAACCGAACCAGATGTGGAATCGACTGATGGCAAGTCAAATAGAATCTCAAAAGTTCGTTAGGATGTAAACACGACCTTGTGGGACGAGTGTCCGATGTCGACCTTCCTTCTACCCCACTCGATGGTTACAACGCAGTAGTTAGTGAGAATTGGTTACCCAGGAATCACGCGAATATACCCAGTGAGGAGAAAACTTTGTGTGGAGAATCGGCATTTGTTCTAAAGCATCAGAGTAGTTCAATAGTTAGCGCCATTTCAGCTGTGAAGGCCAGAAGTGTCTACAGAGGGATTACTCCGCTGTGTTAGCAACCGCTACGGATGTTAAGGCTAAGGAAAAGTGGATCGAGGATCCACCAGTTGTTCGTTGTTTCTCTCGGCGTGCTATCCGAGGAACATTCAGTTTTTCTTCCGAAAATTTGTTAGGCGGAATCTCAGTTTGATCTCACGTCTGAGGCAGCCCTGATTACTTGTACTTTTACCATTTTGCGCCAGGAAGGTCGCAAGATCTATCAAAGCAACTATAGGAACCGTTGGGCAGGAGTTTTGTAGGGTCTAGTTCTTCGCTTTGGGGGAGCCCCACTTATCCTAGGGAAGATGGGCCTTTTCGTGTGTATACTGACTATTAAGAACTCATCAAGGTGACAGCCCATAACCGTTTGTCTCGATCCTGTATTGACAACCTGTTGACCAGTTACATGGGTCATGCTCCTATGTAAAGATTGAGTAGCGAACGAACTAACATCAGATGGAAGTCCAAAGGGAGGATGTTCCTAAAACGGCATAGTGAACGCAATAAGGCCATTTCCAGGGGACACCGGATGAATTATTCCATGACCTTTTGGGGTGAACAACCCGCCAGCTGCGTTATGGATCACACTGCAACTGTGTTTATCTAGTACGTTTTGAATCACTTCTAGGAGAAAGGGGCACCTTGAACAACACTTGTATTCCATTGTAGAGCTTCTAGGGGAGGAGCGTCTACGTGCGAAGTCTACCTAAGTATGACTTCAGGATTCGGGAAGTACACATTTTCTTTTATCAAACAACGAAGTGGGAATACACATGGATCTCGCTAAGATCCATTTTGTTAGGAACTGATCAACATCAAAGATCCCTTCGAGGATACAGGAGTTTCTTGGTCCCACTAGATACTAACGCAGCTTAATCACAAGATTTTCGAAGGTCGCACAGCTTAAGTCTCGTTGGCACAGCAGGGTGTTGTGTTCGTGAAAGACCAAAACAGGAGGACGTCTTTTCAGCTTTCGAATCCCAACTTTGTAATGCACTGAGCATCATCTTCACCCTAGGGTACGGGTGATCTAGCGGTATACCATGATGCTTCGAATCAGGATCCCAGTTGCACATGGATGCAACGCGAGAAGGTTATTGCTTACGCCTCTCGACAACTTAGGACGCACGAAAGGAACTACACAACGCTTGATTTGGAACTGGGAGCAGTGATCTTCGCACTTAAGCTATGACGGCATTACCTATACGGAACCAAGTGCGCCACCTACACCGACCACAGAAGTTTAGAACACATATTCAAGCAGAAGGAACTGAATATGCGACAGCGACGATGAGGCGAACTGCTGAATGATTACGAGTGCTCTATCAGGTATCACCCGGGCAAGGCCAATGTAGTGGCAGACGCCCTCAGTCGGAAGGACACTACGCCTAAGCGCGTAAGAGCTTTATAACTCACGATCCATTCTAGTCTACCTTCGCAAATACGAGCTGCTCAGATAGAAGCACTGAAACCAGAGAACGTTAGAGCTGAAGCCCTATGCGGGTCAAGGCAACGCTTAGAACAGAAGGAAGACGGTGCTTATTATGTAACAGGACGCATTTGGGTCCCACTCTATGGCGACTTACGGGAACTTGCGATGAATGAAGCACACAAATCCCGCTACTCAGTACACCCTGGTTCGGACAAGATGTACCACGATATTAAGACTACGTATTGGTGGCCTAGCATGAAGGCCCACATAGCAACTTACGTCAGCAAGTGTTTGACTTGTGCGCGAGTCAAGACGGAATATCAGAAACCCTCAGGCCTACTCCAACAACCAGAGATACCACAATGGAAATGGGAGCAAATTTCCATGGATTTCGTTACTGGCCTACCTAGATCACAGCGCGGAAACGACACTATCTGGGTGATCGTGGATCGACTCACGAAATCCGCACACTTCTTGGCAATCGAAGACAACAGATAAATTCTCCACTCTGGCGAAGATATACCTCAAGGAAGTGGTTTCGAGGCACGGGGTGCCCACCTCTATCATCTCTGATCAAGATGCACGTTTTACTTAGGAACTGTGACAAGCAATGCACAAGTCTTTTGGCTCACGTTTAGTTATGAGCACAGCGTATCACCCACAGACGGACGGGCAGTCCGAACGCGCTATTCAAACATTAGAAGACATGCTTCGCGCTTGTGTAAACGACTTTGGCAACAGCTGGGAAAGGCATCTGCCACTCGTGGAATTCTCGTATAATAACAGCTACCACACCAGCATTAAAGCTGCTCCGTTTGAGGCATTGTACGGACGTAAATGCCGGTCACCTCTTTGTTGGGCAAAGGTGGGGGATAGTCAAATCACTGGTCCAGAACATGTGGTAGACACTACTGAGCGGATTGCTCAAATACGACAACGCATGGCGGCCGCTCGTGACCGTCAGAAGGCCTACGCCGATAAGGGCAGGAAACCACTTGAGCTCCAGGTTGGGGAGCGGGTATCACTCAAAGTTTCACCCTGGAAGGGTGTGGTTCGTTTTGGTAAACGAGTCAAACTCAACCCACGGTACGTTGGACCTTTCGAAATCCTTGAGAAAATAGGCAAGGTGGCCTACAGACTGAACTTACCAGCAGAACTCGGTGCAGTTCACAACGTTTTCCATGTGTCGAATCTGAAGAAGTGTCTGTCAGATGAGACGCACGTAGTTCCTCTGAAGGAACTCACGATCGACGAACAGTTGAAATTCGTCGAAGAACCTGTCGAAATCACGGACCGGGATGTTAAGGTCCTCAAGAGCACTAGAATACCTCTTGTTCGAGTTCGTTGGAACTCACGTCGCGGCCCAGAGTTCACCTGGGAGCGCGAAGATCGGATGAAACAAAAATATCCCCAACTGTTTGAGAACAGTACAAACGCTACTGAGGCTGAAGCTACGGAATTTCGGGACGAAATTCCAGATCAACGGGGGGTGGATGTGACACCCCAGGATAACCGGGAAAACCTTACAACTTGACTAGCTTCCTCAGTGAGTGCCATCAAATTTCGGGACGAAATTACTTTCAACTTGGGGATGATGTGACAACCCGAAAACTAGAACTTTTCGTTGTGTCGTGATGTACCTTGTTTGTACATTATGTGACTAGTGACTGACTAAACTTAATGATAACGTGAATCTTTATGTGATATGTGCTTTGTTATGTGTGCATTGGTATGTATATATGTATGTGTTATATGTGAGCCGAGAACCCAACCCGAGAACAAGGAACCCGACTCGAGACCATGAGGTCTCGAGTGATTTGTGACCATGACTCGCAACCGGGCGGTTGCGAGTAGGCCTTTGGGCCGTAACCGGTTTGGGCCGAAACCCCAAGCCCAACCCGAAACATCCCTTGGTATATATACCCCATCTTTCCCCACTTTCCCTCATTTCATACACAACACACAAACACACTTCTACTATTTTTCTCTCAACTAGAAACCCTCAACAACACACCCCAATCCCTTTCAATTTTCGGTTCAAGCAAGGATCCCGGACAAGGACTCGGTCAAGACCACTAACTCGGACACTCCATCTTCTCGGTTCTTTTCCTTGTTTACGGCTTCTTCTTCTCAAACCGGTTAGTGTTCTATTTCGTGTGTAGAAATTATGTGCGATAAATGAACTAGAAAATGTTTGGTTAGAAACAAGATGCATGATTCTTAGGTTGGTTTGTAAAGCTTGACAATATGTGGTAACATGTTTAAAAATGGTTAGAAAATGGTAGTCTAAGAGTATTCATGGCTAACCAATCTATGCTTCATTGTCCTTGCAAAATGATGTTGTTAAATATGAGATTTCGGCTACAAACATGTGTGTTTCTTGTTCTTGCATGATGATCTTGCTAGAAATATGTGAGTTTTGGTTCAAAAATGTGTGAATATGTTGGCATGAAAACCCTAGAAAACTTTGAATATAGGATGAACTTGTTGAATATGGTTTGAAGGTTTTAAAATGGCAAAGTTTGATCTATTTTCATTGCTGGTCAGTTTAGGAAAAGTGTTAGTGGAACCTTATTGGTAGTTTCCTAATCTGGGTCTGATTTCATATGTACAATCTGGACTGTCATACCTGCATCATCACGTGTACATGAAAGTGACAGCATTCCGACTCGCAACTGCGTCGTTGCGACTCGCAACCAAGGCATTCCGACTCGAGACCACGCAGTTGCGACTCGCAACCAAAGCGTGACAACTCGAAACCACGAGATTACGACTCGAGACTACGACCGTTGCGACTCGCAACCACAGCGTGATGACTCGAGACCACGCGGTTGCGACTCGCAACCATAACGTGACAAGCCGAAACCACCTGGTTGCGACTCGAGACCAGCTGGTTGCGACTGGGCCGTCCACTTTGGTTATTGGGCCATTATGTGTTATGGGCTATCTGTTGACTGGGTTATGTGTTACTGTTGACTGTTTAATTGTTAGGCCGGCCCAATAACCCCAAGACTGTTTGTATTGTTTTGCATGTTACGTGCCAGTTATGTGTATAGTTTTTACGTGATTGCTTGTACACCGAACCTGACCTATACCGGTAACCATATTAGGACGTGGTGACCAGCGTGTTTGACAAGTAACATAAATCTACCGAGCAACCCAAGGTGAGTTCACAACTTAAAAGCATGCGTCCCGGTGGTTTGGGACACGAGACTAACAACCCTATCCCCTGGTAAAAGGGGATACCATTTACATACCTTCCCTAGTCATTGGGAACAAAACTTACTCTTCCTTCCCGGGTATTGGGAAACCTTTTGGTTAATTACTGTTTATACGGATTGCAACTAACGGCACTAAACGAAACTCTATCACTCAAGTCCCTACTACAAATACCGATTAGTCGCTGGGTTAGGCGAGCGGGTTATTAGTTGATAGCGCTATTTAGGTGTTTACCAGCCTCACACCGTGCCCTGGTTTGGGACGGTCGTGAACTAATGTACTCAGAAATCCGTCAATGATGATAGAACATTGACATCGGGGCATCCTGCGGATACGCAACGGTTACCTAGTGTTCGGTATTGGAAAAACAGTTTAGTCGCTAACTTTTGGGGTAGCTCCCCAGGGCATGTATAAATGGATAAATTAACCGGTGAAACAAGTTTTTGGTAATTAAAACTGGACAACTAGTGAACTCACTCAGCATTATTGTTGACCCCTTACTGCATGCTTTGCAGGTAACCAATGATTCAGGAGCTGCTGCTTGGGGATGTGTAGTGTCCGTCAAACCCGTGTGTTGGGATAACTGTTTTGAACAACGAACTGTCTTTAAAACTATTTTGGTTTATGCTTCCGCTGTTTTGTTAAACTAATTACCGAACCTAAACTCTGATATTGCTAATTACTACGGATATTAAATATTTCTTAAATGCTCGGTATAATTGGTGGCTGGATCCTGGTCAGTCACGCCCTCGAAGCGGTGTCATCCGCAGGTGGATTTTGGGGGTGTGACAGGTCAGACCTCCCACTATGAACCCAAGCGCAACAATAAGCGCAACCGGGACGCAGGGAATCGCGGCAGCGATTCCAAACCGTACTTCCCGCGTACCAACCAGTTTGATGCAAGGGCAACAATTAACGCCCAACGGGATAACCGGGCGCCAAAGAAAGAGTCTCGGGACTGCAACTGGACCGAGATCACCAAGTCGCCGAGTGAAGTCCTCCTTACGGACGCGCAGACCCTGCGACCGGCCCAACCAATGAAGTCCAAGAAAAATCAAGATCTCACTCTTTACTGTGAGTATCATAAGGACTCGGGCCACACGACAAATAACTGCATCAGTCTCCGGCTGGAGATTGAGCGAGCCCTAAAGGAGGGGAAGCTGCAACACTTGTTGCCAGGTGGGCACAAAGCCACCAAACGCATCACCCCCCATGGCGAGGGCACCTCCTCCGGGGAAAGGACCATGTATGTGGCCTCGACCCATATGATCAATGGAGGCAAAGGAAGGCCGCGCAAGGCGGCGAGAAGACCGGACAATGACTGGAAAGACGAGCAAGTCATCTTCCCAAAAGTCCGAGGCGGTCCGCGCAACAGGCGCGCCGTCGTTATCACCGGCCAACTAGCTCATTACTGCACCGAGCGATTATTCATCGACCCGGGCAGTACTTCTGATATCATATACGAGCAGTGCTTCAACCAGTTCGACCCGGAAGACAAAGATCGGTTACAAGCAGTGGATTACCCGTTGGCCGGATTCGCAGGGGAAACTGTCTTTCCCCTGGGCCAAATTACGTTTCCTGTGCGCCTTACCAGCGGAAGGCACACACGAACAGAAGAGGTAAACTTCATGGTTTTACCTCATACTTCCAAATACGACGTGCTCCTTGGGAGAGAATCCCAAGGCGATTTCAACATGATTATGTTCGTACCCCATTCTGCAACCGGTTTCCCAACCGAAACAGGGGTCACGATAATCTATGCACGTTGCGAAGTTATGACGTCGGACGAACTGCATCCGACCAAGATAGCAAGGCCAACCCCCAGCAACCAACCAGAAAAATGGGTCCTCAACGCAAAGTACCCAGAGCAAAAGGTAACATTGGGCCACGCATTGTCCCCCAACACCAAAGCGCACCTGAAGCAGCTGCTCTTCAGAAACCAAGATATTTTTGCGTGGGCACCCGCAGACATGACCGGGGTCCCACGCGACATTGCGCAACATTTCCTGAATACCTTACCAGGTATCAAGCCAGTGATCCAAGGCCAACGCCACCTTGGATCTGCAAAAAAACAGGCGATGCGTGAGCAGGTCGAAGAACTGCTCTTCGCTGGCATCCTGCGGGAGGTCAAGTACCAGACTTGGTTGTCCAACCCGGTCATGGTAGAAAAACCATCCGGGGGCTGGCGCATGTGTGTCGATTACAAAGACCTCAACAAAGCCTGTCCCAAGGATTGTTACTCACTTCCAGAAATCGACGAAAAGGTCGATAACCTCGCACCATTTCGATGGAAGTGCTTCCTCGATTGTTACAAAGGCTATCACCAGGTATAGATGGCAATCGAGGATGAAGACAAAACGACATTCCGCACCCCTACAGGAACTTACTGCTATACAAAAATGCCGTTTGGGTTGCGCAACGCGGGCGCAACCTATCAAAAACTGATGAACGACACTTTCCGCGGGCAAATCAGCAAAAGTGTCGAAATCTACATGGACGACCTGGTCGTCATGAGCATGGAAGAGGATACCATGCTGACTGATATTGAAAGAACATTCCAAACTCTGCGAAGCGTCAATATGAAGCTCAATCCAGGGAAATGCTCATTTGGAATGGAAGATGGCAAATTCCTTGGATTCATCGTAACCAAAGATGGATTCAAGGTAAACCCGGAAAAAGTTCAGGCGATCGACCGCATGCCATCGCCTTCAACAATGAAAGAGATGCAACGACTAGCCGGCAGGCTAGCCGCACTAAGTAGATTCTTAGCCAACCATGCAGCTAAATCTTATCCTTTCTTAAAGACCCTGCGAAACTGTCTAAAGAAAGAACAATTCAGTGGACCGCAGAGGCTGAAGATGCCTTCCGGGAAATGAAGGAGTGTTTGATACAACTCCCAACCCTAACCGCACTACGCAAAGACGAATCACTTATATTATACCTATCCTCCGCAAACAATGCGGTGGGTGCGGTACTAATAGTGGAGCGGGAGGGAGTCCAAACACCCATCTACTACATCAGCAAAATGCTCAACAACCCAGAAACAAGATATTCAATAATGGAAAAGTTGGTACTAGCACTAGTACACGCATCAAGACGGTTGCGACGCTATTTCGCAAATCACGTCATCACGGTGTTAACCAACTACAGGATCGGCCCGATCCTATCCAAACCTGACGTCTCTAGGAGGTTGGCAAAATGAGCCATCAAGCTGGGCGCACTCACGCTAAACTACAAGCTGCGCCCCGCAATCAAAGGCCAAGTCCTGGCAGATTTCGTCGCCGAGGTACCGGCAAATCGCATCCAAGAATGCGACCAAGAACAAAACCCTGCACCACCGCCACCTTCTTCAGAAATATGGGCACTTTTTACCGATGGTGCGTCCAACGAAGAAGGTGCGGGCGCAGGTCAGCGACTCGTCAGCCCCGATGGCCAGGAGCTTACCTATGCAATCCGCCTTGATTTCAAAAGCACAAATAACGAGGCAGAGTATGAAGCTCTATTGGCAGGGCTACGTCTAGCAGTTAAGCTCGGCGTGCAACATCTGGAAGCGCACGTCGACTCCTTGTTAGTTGCAGGTCAGGTGCGCGATGATTATACCGCAAAAGGGGACATCATGATCCTCTACCTCGAGCAAGCCTTACAACTAAAATCAAAATTCACTTCCTTCAATATCCATCATATCAACAGAAGTGAAAACAAATCCACGGATGCACTATCAAAACTCGCATCCACCAGCTTCCAACACTTGGCAAAGGAGATACGCATTGAAATTTTGCATAATCCCTTGGTCCCCCTGCGCCAAGTGAACGTCATCCAGTACGGTACAACATCCTGGATGACACCAATCATTGCATACTTACAATCAGGTGTGACTCTCGAAAGCAAGTCAGAGGCACGCAAGTTGCAATACAAAGCATGCCATTATCAAATGGGAGACGGTATCTTATACCGTAAATCATACCTGGGCCCACTCCTACGCTGCGTCGACCCCCAAGATGCCACATACCTCATCAGAGAGATACACGAGGGAATGTGCGGCATACACGCAGGACCACGCATGGTAGTGGCAAAAATCATGAATGCTAGGTATTAATGGCCCGGCATGCACCTGGATGCCGTCAAAGAATTGCGCAAGTGTATTAGTTGCCAACGGCATGCCCCCAAAACCTTGCGCCCCAAGAACAACTTGATCCCGGTCACCACCGCATGGCCCTTTCAGAAATGGGCAATTGACGTGGTCGGACCATTCCCAGACGCACCAGGCGCAGTGAAATTTATCATAGTAGCCGTCGATTATTTCACAAAATGGGTAGAGGCAAAACCACTTGCCTCAACCACTGCTATGATAACAAGGAAATTTATTTGGGAACACATCATCTGCCGTTTCGGTCTACCAATGTGCATCGTTACCGATAACGGCACCAACTTTGCTGCTGACGAATTTCAAAAATGGCTAGAAGAACTACATATTGAACATATATTCTCCTCCGTGGCACATCCGCAAGGGAATGGCCAAGTTGATAGTATCAATAAAAGTCTAGTCGAAGGCATCAAAGCAAGGTTGGGAACAGCCAGGCGTGGCTGGGTCGATGAACTCCCAAGCATCTTATGGGCTCACCGAACAAGCCCAAAAACAAGCAACGGGGAGACACCCTTCAGCCTGGTATACGGCTCAGAAGCGGTAATCCCCGCGGAAGTAGGGCTTCCTTCACCTCGAATGTTGGCTATCAACAGAATAGCCAACGATGAAGCACGCAGACTTGACTTAGACCTCCTAGAAGAAAGGCGCGAAAACACTGCCATCAATGAGGCCAAGTACAAAACCAAGCTTGAAAAATACTACAATTCACGCGTACGGGTTTGTACATTTAACCCGGGAGACTACGTCCTGCGCAATAACGAACCATCAAACGCTGAGCGCCCAGGAAAACTTGCCCCCAAGTGGGAAGGACCCTACCTCATCAAAGAGGTCTTGGGCAAAGGCGCGTATATATTACAAACGTTAGAAGGCGAAACTATCGCACGCACATGGAATGCACAACAGCTTAGACGCTGCTACATGTAAGCCATGTTTTTTACATTTTCATGTAACCTATCAGGCCGCAGGCCATTTGCAAATAAATAAACGAGCAATTCAATACAATATTGTTTGTTACTGCTATTACAAATGCGTGTTCCATTTTGCGGTATCCGCAAAAACAGATTGGCAAAATCTTCATTCGCGATACCCACACAAAGTACTAACCACACACAAATATTGTAATAGGCCAGCAAAGGCAAAACATTGTCTATCCGGCCAAATACACAAGTTTTTACAAAACTTACGCAATTCCTAAACCCTAACAGGGCGAACGATGGAATTGACTCATACTCGTACGACAAAGCTATTGAGTATACTCAGCCCCATTCACAATGGGTAGAGTTCCGGACACAAGTTTTTACAAAACTTACACAATTCCTAAAACCTAACAAGGCAAGCAATGGAATTGACGCATACTCATACGACAACGGTATAGAGTATACTCAACCCCGTTCACAATGGGTAGAGTCCCGCATACACACGTTCAAACATGCAAGAAGTAAAAACACTTGTACAAATTGAGCAACAAACTTTATATTCAAAAAATTCAGGCACCCACGCGGTGCACAATGGATTTACATAAAGTTCCAACATATAGAAAGAGGAAAAAAGGGCACGCAGGCCAACCTAAGTCCTATTTTGTACCACTGGTACCCGCGCCATCTTGACCGCCACCAGCAATATTTTCCTCTTCTACTTCGGCATATAGCATCCGCAACCGGTCTACATAATCCACGGCCTCTAAGCATTCATCAAGCTTCTCCACACAAGAGAGAGACGTGTCATAAAAGGATGCAACAGCCGCATCAAGAAGCGCTTCGGTGTCCACATCACGAAACCCGGACCGTTCATCAGTGTAGTCGCCTTTAGACAAAATGTTTATATGGCCGATGCAGCGGCTGTAACCAGCTTTAAAACCAGCATCACGAGCACGCTGCTTGATCAAGTCTATGCCAGTTGCGGTCTCAGGCGCATCCATGATAGCTTGAACAATCTGCAACAAAAGAACGATAAGATTCACATGCTAATCCGAGTAAATACAAAGGCACTGGATACTTACATGTGCAATACCGTGACTCCGCATCCACTCACGGTCAGCCTCAAGCTGGTTAAACGAAGAGGTCAGGGCATCTCTGGCCTCGACAGCCTCATTCGCCCGCTCTTCCGCTACAGTCACGCGGGCAGTAATGTCTGCGAGCTTAACCTCGCGACTCTGAACCTCAGCCTTTCAATAGCAAGAAGCAGTTTGCACAAAATTAGTAAACATTCTCGAAAGGCAAAAGGAAGAATAAAACAGGAAAAGCAAACCATACCTGGAGGCTCACAACGGTCTGGTTTAAGCGAGTGCGGTCAGCATTCGCTTCATCAAGGGCATTGGCAAAACGGGCCCCCGCCTTCTTGGCCTCTTCAAGAGCCTTAGCGGTCCGGGCCTCATCCTCCTTAGCCCTGCCTGCAGCTGCCTCGGCCGCAGCCTTCTCCTTGGCCAAAGCAGCATTTGCGGCCTTCAGATTGGGCAACTCCTGGCGAGCACGAAACAGATTTTCATTCTGTTTAGCCCAAGATTCTTTCCATGTCTTACGCTCATTGGAAAGTTTTTCGTTCCAACTCTTGCGTTCATTAGAAAGTAACTTAGCAAGAGTACGAACCTGTTTTAGCTCAGCACTCGCAGCCCACTCCGCGGTCTGTTTCTGCTTCTTAAAAGTAGCCATATCCCTTTCAAGCTGCTCCGCACCCGAACGAGCAGCTCTCACTAACTCTTCCGCCTCGGCCCGCAAGCGCGCAGCTTCCTCCTCTCTGCGGCCTAACACCTTCTAATCTTCCAGAATGGCATTCGCCACTATGGAACTTCCCACAAGCATGGTGGAAAGTTGATTAATGCGCAGCTCACGGGGCCAGAACGGGCACGATCAGTTTCAAATGGGGTGCCAAGGCCACCCAGAATCTCCTTGCAAGCGGAAGGATCGTTGGAAATATCACCCCCCTGCATAACAGTCCAGGGGGTCGGTGATAGCTGGTACTTCGATCCTGCGTGTAGGTGCGGTAGTAATACTCCAGCTCAGACTCTCCAGGCTGAATTGGAGGCCCATCATAACCCGCACCACCAGAAGAAGAACCAGTAACCTTCTCACCAGCAGGAGACTTCTGCGGCTCAGCACCAGATTTTTGCTTCCCAGCATCAGAAAACCATAGATCCAAATTATCAGCGTCATCTGGAGAGATCAAGTTGTTAGAAGAATCAACGGTATCAAAAATCTGGGATGCAACCTTCTCCACCATTTTCTCCGCCTGCACGGTCGGATCAGGCACCACCTTGATAAACGGTGCCGCAGAATCCTTCGGTACACCCGCATCCGCAGCCGCGGTATGCGGGGGAGACGAAGGGACGTCAAAAATAGAAAAGCCTGCATCTTGCGGTTCTCCAATACATAGCAAGCACCAACTATCAGAAAACAAGTTGTGCATACAAAAACACTTGCAAAAGTTATACACTTACCAGCAGTGACCGCAGGTTTCTTTTGTGTCGGACCAGTCCTTTTGGACTGTAGCTTCCGACGTTTCATTTCACCGGCACCAGCAGCTGTCTGCTCCGGTTTCCTCTTCTCACCAGCAACGGTGGAACCCGCAGCAATCCCACCTGCAGCCGCACCGCCACCTGGAACACCCAAACCCTCAAGGGTGTCAGATACTACCACGCAATCGGTATATCTGCGGTAACAAGAACGATAGGTACCTGCAGCTTGGGACACCAACGGAGGGGCGGCAGAACCCTCAGTTTTCTCCTTACCGCGACCACGCACGGGTTTCTTCACCTGTTTCCTCTCCACATGCTTCTTAGGGACGGTTTTAACTTCAAACTTCCCTAAATCCCTAAGGGTACCTGCATTTGAAGAATCAGGCAAGCACATTACAAGGGTGAACTTTGAAAACAAGAGTAACTTAGAAAATACCTTCGCCTTCTGGCACGGGTGCATTCAATATCTCACGCGTGGGAATGCGGAAATTGCCAATAATCTCCAAATTAAAACCTTCCAGTTCTCCACACGCAACCAACTCAACCTTCCCCTCAAAACCTGGCTCAAACATCCTCCACAGTCCAACCGCTTGCTCTGATAGAACAATGCAAATTAATAAAGAGTACAAAGAAGCAAGGAAACACACAAGAGTAAAGAGCTTACCACCACTTTTTTCCCGCAAAACAGGCCTTGCCCTTCTATCCGGCCTACTGAGCATCATTCGCAACACCCACAGCTGATTGTTGTCCAATTTCTTGAGTTCAATAGGCCGCAGCCTAGAGAACCAATCCACAGTCTGTGCGGTAGCAACAGGAATATCCTCACCGGTAACACCCACATTTACGTTCCGAAAAGTCATATGGGCGTAGACCGCACAGGCTTTAACGTAAAAAAAATTCCTCTTCCAGTGGGTCACACCCTTGGGAGGTGTCAGCAACTTCAAACTCCCATGTCGTTGATTAAAAGAAAAAAATCCGGTGTTCACCGTCAACTGGTAAAACCGCCGGAAATTCTCAACGGTAACGTCCAAACCATGGGCACGAAAAGTGTACTCAAAGTTCCTAATCCGGAACATCCCAAATGGACTCAGTTGGGAAATGTGGAGATGATAGTATTCTAACACCTCGGCAACAAACACCATCACCGGCAGTCGGAGGTTGCCATCGTTAAAAAAACCAGCCCACAGGGTGATATAGCCGGCCGGAGCATCGGCACCAGTGTCACCCTCTTGTGGGTAGGTGGCATCCCACTCAACTGCCATCTGTATAGAGGTCATCAGAGTCCTAAAACCACCCTTCGACCACTTCAGTACTGGCAGTCCACCACCAGGTGCACCACCATCATCATCTTCATCTTCATCAGCCCCTGCTAGTGGCTGCTCAGGGTTTTCACCCTCCACATTGTGAGGATTCGATGGTTCGGCCATACAGAATGTAGAATGGAAGGAAGTGAGTACTAAAAACTAAAACCTCACCGGAATTCAGAGAATCTTTTCGGAGAAGACAAAGGAATTTTTTCTCTCACCGGAAAAATTTTGAAATTTTGAACGAGTGAGGGGAAACCACGAACGGTTTCCCCTTATATACCGATCGCAATTAATGCAGCATGGAAATTGAATCATCACGTTCAAAAAGAGCGAGTTATGCGACACCACGTGTCAAGCGACGTTTCCGCTAACGGTTACCACGCGCGCGTGGCCGCCCACGCGCCTGACAAAAGAGACGTTTACACTCCTGCTACAGTGCATTTAATGACCTCGGGCAGTGCAAATGTCCTTTCATTTGAGCACATGCCAGAAAATCTCACCAACTTCCACCAACTCACACGTGCGCTCAGCCACGTATACAACAAAAGGCGACAACATTATCCAAACACAAGCGACATGCGGTTTCTCTGGTATACCGCACCATAACCCATACCGCATGTCGTTTTTTTTACATACCCCATAAAATAGCCAAAAAATTATATCTTTCCATGGTTAAGGGGGTATAAACATGTCCGCACATACCCACGAGCACACGTGGAATATGCGGAAATGACACACACGAGCCCGTACAGGTGTGTCAGATACTCAGAACCAGCGTTGTTCTTTGGACTGAACCGCATCTCAGAAACAGGTAAACCGCATTGCCTTCATTCTCTTCAAGCTTCAAATCCCTCATGTCCGGTTCACAACCACAGAGGGTGCATAAACAACTTCTTCAACAAAAAGAAGGAGGGGAATGTACGTGCACGCACATCAGCAACCCTGACTCCTGATCCTTCAAGAGCCATATCCGAGCAACACACCCGTTTCAAGCGAGTATGGGATGACAAAACCGCAGACACTCATGAGTCGCTGCGGCCACACCCATAGCTCCGCAAATGGTTAATACGGAAGAGCCACGACTAAGTCATCCCATAGATGAACGAAGCTACTTCAAGGAAAACTCCTCGGTATTGGAGCGTGAAGGAAAGTGGCTAAGGAAGAGATGCGGACGAGATCCCCAGTGATCATAAGAGATCTCGTCGAACAACAAGCGGCCGAACATCGGTAACAAGTATGCTTATGACTTTGTTACCCTACTTGTATGACGGATAGAATAAACAATGGTGGGCATTACCATGCCTATGACCATGTTTATTTGACCATTATCCAGATTCACATTGTTCGACCAAACATGGCCAACAATGACGCAAGTATGCAACATTGTTCACCCAACCGTGGCCAACAATGTCAAGCAACGAGGTAACCGCAAAGGACGTACGATTACTAGAGAGCTAATTGGAAGAACATGAACACCCCACAAAAGGGTTCATCATTAGATGTCCAATTATTGCGGAAGACCACTCTCTTCTTCATTCACCACCTCAAAGGTTGGTTCGAAGTTTGTGCACATCTTCAACCACCGCCTCAGAGGTTGGTTCGAAGTTTGTGCACACCCCTAGCAAGATCTCAAGGTTGGTTCGACACACCAACAGGTGGCACCCAACCCGAGGCTGAGAATTTCGCATCAGACGAAACATTCTCACCGGTACGGAAGAGGCATCACATGACTCTTCCAGATCTCCAGCTTGATTTACAAAGAGCAAAGACCATCTACATGGCCTAGGATCTTCTCCAGACTCCAAACTACCTTCTAGACACCATAGTCCAGTACTCCTCCCACATGCAACTTGCATATGGCAGCAACACTAGACTGGGGGGACTTGAAGGGGTATGGTCCCAGATCTCGCGTCAGCATCGACCGCGAGTGACCATTACCCTTATCAAAACCCCCACTAGCTAACAACCTACCTGTGTCCGTGCGAGAACGTGCTGACACAGTGGTTGAATCCAATCTGCCCAATGAAGGAGGAGGACTTACCTGGAATATGAGAACGGTATAGTGATGCGGCTGGCACCGCATCTGGTGTATGAAAACGGAAGTATTCACAGCGATGCGGCCTAGCACCGCATCCAATGAACACTTCTATCAATACAAGGAAGCTGGATAACAGCAACAGTCACCACAGACGACGATGCGGCCTGGCACCGCATCTCGCGTATTTCTTGATCAAAGAGTGAGACGCGGGAACATCTACAGTTACCGCAAACAGCGATGCGGCCTGCATCGCATCCTGTCTACTCATCAAGTGGGACTGACACCACAGAGCAAGTAGCACCAATGGCAGCCGCCTGTCAGGTCTACGTAAGCGACAGACTGACGTGGCGTCGCCTCCCCGGCCGACATGTCTGACACACCTGCAAAGGTGCAGCATGCCGTCAGTCTATCCATCCACCTCCTCCTTCACTCCTCGGCTATAAATACCAACCCCAAACCAGGTTTGAGGTATCTCTTCACAACTCTCTCACTACTACTACTATCATACTTTGCTTCCCAAGCAGACTACTGATTCTCACGCCGGAGAGTAGTAACAAGGAGCACCCCCACCCCATCCTCCTTGTTACGAGTCATGGTTTGTTTCCTTGTGCAGGAGATCAACCGGCAGGCGATCCAGCCAGCGATCCTCGAGAGGAAGGGATTAACCCTTCTTGACGAGACCAGTGTGTTAATCCTGCCCGGTTAACCATTGTTTCATCAATGACTAAATTACCCTCATGTGCCAAGCACATGAGGTGTTTTAACAGAGATATTTAACTGATGTTAGGGCTGGGGACCAATCGAGTTCATTTTTGACAAGTTTTAGTACCAGCGTGTAATTAGTAAACCACTAGCACCAAGTCTATAATTTTTGAAAACCACAGGGACCAACCAAGCATTTAACTCTTAAAATAATGGTTAAATCAAGTTTGAAATTTTAAAAAGGTTGAAAGTGTCAAAACCTCAAAGTTATAAGTTAAGGGGTTGCTTTGTAATTAATGGAAACTATATATTGAAAATAAGTTAATTAACTAGGTTAGTTAGTTAGTTCTATATAACTAATATATTAACTAAGCTATTATATAAGTTAGACTAGTTAGTGGAGTTAAATGCTTGGTTGGTCCTTGTGGTTTGCAAAAATTTCATACTTGTTCCTAGTGGTTTACTAATTACACGCGTGGTTCCAAAAGTTGTCAAAAATGAACTCGGTTGTTCCCTTGACCTAACCTCTGTTAAATATCTCAATTAACTATATGTGAAATGACTATATTACCCTTGAACAATTAAAAACCTAAAACTAAGAATTAAACACAACCTACATCTACATCACCATCATCATCTTCATCACCAACCCACTGACCTCAAAATGTAAGAAATACACAAATACTTGCACTCATCAGGCTAAAATCATACATTAACCAAAATTTCAACTCAACGAACACACCACTGACCTATAAACTTTGAGACAAAAAGAAGGGAAAGGTAGTGCCCTGCTGCCACGGCTGCCATCGTTTTCGGTGGCTACAACCGTCATCGGCCACCAGCCTCAATCCAACGAATGCCAAAACTCGGGCCTCTTTCACCTCGAGCCATTTCCGCCATTGGAGCTTCAAGCCCGAACCCTCAAACTTCCTGTGATGGCACTGCTGATGCTGTTAACACCGGTACCCAGCACCGCTGCATCGTCGTTGTACACGGTGGTGGTCGGCCGTATTTACAGAAGAGAGAGATTAGAAGGGGGTGTGGGTGGTGCGAGAGGGTAGGAGAATGGAGGCGGTGGGTTGAAGGTGATAATGGAGGTGGTGGTGAGTTGAAGGTGGAGATGATGGTGGTGATTGGTGAAAAGAGGAAGAAGATTAGGGTAGACCTCATAAATCTGAAAGTTGAAGATGTGTTAAGAATAGGGTAGAAGATGAAGGTGGGATGGGTGGGGCCCACTTATTTTTATTTGTTTTTTTAATCTTAGGGGTAAAACAGACATTTCACACACATTTAACTGGAAAATTTAACAAAGGTTAGTGATAAGTACCACCCGAGTGCAAAAATTGCAACCACTGGGACCAAGTGTGTAATTAGTGAACCCTTATGACCAATTCTGCAATTTTCGTAAACCATAGGGACCAACCAGGCATTTAACTCCTAGTTAGTGACTTTTACAAACTGCAGGGACTGAAACAGTCAATATTCGAAAGTGTTTTTATAGAAAAAGAAAAGAAACGAAGGGGAAGGGACTCGAGTCCGAAACCCTGGCGTTTAAAAGCAATCAGGGAACCACTCCACCACCATTGCCTCATGTGAAGGAAACAGGTACACAATTTATTTATTAGAATTCGAACCCGGTTTCTTTTATTCGCGTAAGATAAAAACTTAACGTGTGCGACGGGTTTCGAACACAGGCCACCACGTTTTACAAAGCGGCGAATGACCATATGGTACAGCTTACTTCTTGTGCTCTGTAGCTACGCGTTTTATCTAAAAACCTTACTTAAAACCTGAAACTCTTATCTTCTCCCCAAACGCGACCCGGTTTCTATCTATAACCCGACCCGGTGTATTTAACACGTTTCAGTTAACGTTTTCAGTTATACTTAAAGTATAATGATGGAGAAATTAATTATATACCTTCTATTCGTTCTATATTACTTGATAAATGATCAAATTAAATCCTCTTTATGCCACTATTGAAGCTTCAAGAACCCAACTCAACTTTAACAAATTCGAGAGTTTCAGTGTACAAAATTAGCACAAATCGAATCCCTGGAGTTTTTCACGCATTTCCTCACTCTCTAACCCAATTAACAAGCCTCCAATCACCCGGATTCAAGGTGAAATGTTTCTAGGGCTCGTAACTTGATTCTACAATATCTCCTTCAATTCTCAACGTTTTCAGGTGATTCCAAAGCCCAACTTGCTTAATTTTTCGTTCTCTACAAAAGCCCTCTATCAATTTCAGTGATAGAAGGTTAATTTATTCGTATTTAATTTTAGTTGAAATTAGGGTTCTTCATGCATAGAATTTGGGGCTTTTAGATTTATACTTGTGTTTTGATGAAATTGAAAGTATAATATTGTTACATATCATACTAGTGTATTGTGTGTAAATTTTGGGAATTTTTAGATATCAATTGTAATTTTGGTGAATTATTTATGTTTTAATCACTAGATAAATCAAATAAAAATACAAGATAATTTTAATTCAATAAATATTTCTATTGGGTATTTCAGAGTATATGAACACTAGGGAATTTTAATATAATTTTTCCTTAATTTTTTTTTTAGAAATTCATGAATATAATTTGGATTTATACATGTTTTAATTATTCAAAAATAAAAGTTTATCACAAATAAATTCTGTAAATATTTTTACTAATTTTGTTATAGGTTCTATAATTGTTTTCAGACTCTTATATAAATTTTCTATAATTTTAATTATCTTATCAATGGATTTTTTTAAGTAAATGAAAATTCTTTATAAAATTTTTTGTATTAAATTAAAAAAATGTGATAACCATGAAATCTAAAGTATGATTTTGTTAGATGAATTCTATTAATTCATCGAAATTGGTAATATTTAACGATTATGATAACATACTAAATTGTTATTACTATATAATTAATCATGACAATTTGTACAAAATATCAATTTGTATATTATTTTGAAAACTCATATAAGTCCCCAAATAGGAGAACCCAATTTCTTAAAATTTATATACTGTACATTTGTTTAGGATTTCGGTTATTCATTTTAGGGTGATTATCATTTTAGATATAATCTGGTTCTTGTCGTGCGGTGTTTCACAAGACTAAGCAGGAACGCAACCTGTGAGTAAACTCTCTTCCCCTTTTTGTCATTAACTTTTTGGGGTGTATCAATGTGTCTCGTTCAATTGTTTTTATCTAAAATCGAGCATGCAAAGTCTTGTGTGTCGTATATGCATTACTTGTTGTTGTTGATTGTTTGTTGAGGTTGTTTGTTGAAGTTATTGTTGTTGTTGTTGTTGTGTTGGTCATCATAGTCAATAGTCAATTCAGTGGATCCACGGCTGACCTTTCCTCATGACCTGGAGATGTCGGTATCGCCCCATTAGTCTTGGGCTGACCTTTCCTCCTAACTATGGGATGTTGGTATCGCCACAGTCGCATCCTTTATGGGTGTGGGACGCAAGGTGTCAGTTTTGGTTTTGGTGTCGGTCTTAGTCTTAATCATTATTCAGATACTATTTTATGTTCATACTACTTGTGCATTACTTCCACATGATTGACTGCATGTTTAATATTTGAAATTAAAAGGGTAAAACATATCACTTTTATTTCTAAATTTTAAAATGGTAAACCTATTTTACTTAACCATGGTTTACTCGCCAGCTCTTGTAGCTGACCCAAAAATACTATTTTACACATGATACAGGTGTAGAGGATTGAAGACTGGACTGGATCAGGATCACGTAGGAACTTTGCCTTAGTAATTAAAAAGGACAAGTTGATGTATTATTTGAATATATTTGAAACTTATATGAAAAGTGTGACATTAAATCATGATATGTTTAATTCTGAAAGTTTAATAGTGTCATGAGCTATGGGCAATCATCATGCCCCGTACCATTCCGCTGCGGGTCGGGGTGTGACAAAGAGAAAGAGAGTTGAAGCTCACTTTTACACTTGAGGATAATCTGCCTTAAAGTTGAAATTTCAATTCTTGAGAGTGTTTAGAAAGTGATTTAAGTGTGGGGAAAATGAAATGGAGGTGCGGTAAGCTTGATTATATAGAGGTGGTTTAGAGTTAGTGTTTTGATGAAGTTAGAATGTGAATGAGGTGAGAAAGATGACCAACCCAGATGAAGGAAACAACTTTCTGCGGATCGGGGCTCCTCGCGACGAGGAGGGCCTTGGTAGCCGCGTGACGTGAAGACTGGAATTTCCAAACTTGGTTTATTTTGTTCAAGTTTGGCCCCTGAACTTGGTTTTGTTGCTATTTTATGCTATAAAGTTGTATTATAACTCGTTTTTAGGTTCAAAGTGTGTTCGTGTATGGTATGGGTATGACGTACGTATAAATGATATCACGTATGTATTGTATGTCTTGGTTTTTCACGTAAACATGTATTTGATGATCGATTGTATAATAATTAAGTATGAGTATAACATGTATGTATAAAGATATGGATTTTTATGATCGAAGTTTCGGATAACAAATGTGAATGTGAATATGAATTATGAATTATAAGTTAACAGAAATACATCAGAAAATACGGAACGTTACACACACGCACACTAGCAATGGAGCCCGGACTATGTTGTGGGGTTACCTTATTCTCAAATCTGGTTGCTCGGTTTGTTAGGTTTTGACATGATCGACATGTATAAGTGGCCTGATCAATGCGTATCATTAAATACCAAAGGTATTATCAAAACAAAAAAGAATAAATGAAATTTAAAACTAAAATATTAAATTCAACTAAGTAATAAATATTAAATATTAAATATTATGTGACATGTTTAGATCTGGAAGTGTTTTGACCGAAACTCGTTTTTGACTAGAACCAAAGTAATCCCTTTTATGTGGTTTGTTCTAACGTCACATACCGCCCGACCTAACCCGATCCGACCACTATGTATTATTAAAAAAATGAGTATGTATTAATAATATTAAACATATTATTAATCGCAAAATGAATAAACAAAATTTAAAATTAAAATTTTAAATCCAACTAATTAATAAATATTAAATACTTTGTGACCGACTTAGTCCAAAACTGTTCTAACCTGAATCCGTTTTGACTCCAACCAAAATAATTCTTTTTATGTGATCTTAATAGACGAGACATGATGTCCGACCTAACCTGACCAATACGTATTATTAAACACTAAGCGTATTATTAAAAGAAAAATGAATAAAAGAAGTTCAAAATTAATATATTAAATCTAACTAACTAATGACACGAATCAATATTAATTCGAACTAAAATAACTATTTTTATGACATGTTCTGATGTGACATGATGCCCAACCTGACCCGACCAATAAGTTTTATTACATACAAAACATATTATTAAAATAAAAATTAATAAAAGAAATTTAAAATAAAATTTAAATTTAACTAATTAATAAATATTAAATATTATGTGACCTTCTCTGTCCCAAAATTGTTTTGACGCGGACCCGTTTTGACTCGAACCAAAACAACCATTTTTATGTGACTTGTTCTCATGCTACATGTTGCCCGACCCGACCTGACCCAATTAATACGTATTATTAAACACCATATGTATTATTAAAATAAAAGGGAATAAAAGAAAGTTAAAATGAAATATTAAATATTAATTAATAAATAAAAATTATATTTGTAAATTCAACTAATTAATAAATATTAAAAATTATGTGATTTGTTTCAATCCAGAATTATTTTGACCCGAACCCATTTTGACTCGAACCAAAATAACTCTTTTTCTATGGCGTGTTCCGACGTGATTTGCTGCCCGATTGACCCGACCAAATGTATTATATTGGTATTATTAAATACCAACATATCCGCCAATGTAAGGTTAGCCCACTTGGTAGAGGCATATGCCTCTTAAGGGAGAGGTCTATAGAGTAGAGTAAGCGTTGTCATTTGAAAAAAATAAAAAAATACCAGCGTATTATTAAAGGAAAAACGAGCACAAGAAATTTAAAATTACAGTGTTAGATTCAACACGTTATTATGTTATAAATGAAAATGATATTTCAAAAACTTATTTCATTAAAAACTATGTATATTCAATATTACATTTATTGTATATTTAATTAATATCATAAGATAGACGTAAATGGTAAAAACAAGTTATTTATGCATCAAAACGTGTATCAAATGCATTATAGATTTTCCTAAGTATATTAAATTGGAAGTTAAATTACATGGTTGTCCATAAAAATTGTTTTATCTAGTAGTATAGATAAAAATATACACATATTTGAATATTGCGCATATGCATATATAGGATTTACTATTCTTGTTTTCTTTAATCAATGTTCCATGTGAAATCCTTTGTTGAAAAAGTTAATGAGTTTCTGTATTGAATTTGGTATCTATATCAATGTTTTCGTGTCGGGCTGGACGTCGAACTGGTATTCTTACTAGTTCACTAGTTAGGCTGGTCAAACCAGCTGATTCCGTAAATATTATAAAAACAAATAAAATAAAATTGAAATTATTTAATAAAAATAGGCAAACCGGTGGAGCCGTGGGTTCTCGGTCCAACCAGCAGGGTTGACTCAAAATAGTCAAATAGTCTGATGGGGTGAACCGGGCCGGTTGTACCCCCGGTTCCCAGTCCGGACCTATTTTCAAAACATTGATTTATAGAATTGCAATGATTATTATTGTTTTGCATCATGCAGACGAACAAACCATTGACTTAGTGTTCCAAAAAACGGTCAAACAGTCGGGTTTTAGTTCAACCAACAAGTATGACTAAAAACAGGTTTGATGGGGTGAACCGGACCGGACATACCCCAAACTCCCGGTCTGGACCGGTTTTCAAAACATCAGTTTATACAGTTAATATTGTTTTGCATTATGTGGTTGATGTTTCTTTAGCAAACAAACCATTGACTTACTGTTCCAAATCAGGGCTGGCCCTGAGAATTAAAGTTCCTTGTCCAAGTTCAAAAAAATGTGCCGTTAGGCTAACTAAATCTAATAAGTTAACTTCTAATACTTAAAAATTGTTTTCTAAATGAGTCTATCTTAGTTTTTGTATAGGTATACTATCTCAAAAAAATTATAACATATATATAGTCACGGAACCAGAAGTATTCAATCGGGGAGTCACTATCAATTCATATTCTAAATTCATTAGTATATTATAGTTTTGGTTAGCAATTGATGTAATATAAAGTATTAACTTGATAAAGTTTAAATAAACACAAGATTTTTTATATCGCGCGTTGCGGTGAAACCGAGCAAATGATAATGTAAAATAAACGTGATTTGAAAATAAAGCATTTTGTTTATTATCGTACCGTGTTTTATGATACCAAATAAATACTTTATTTTGAGTATAACCTCGTTTTAACAAAACTTATAACGGAATGTCAGGGAAAAAATCAAGCACAACTACATACTTAAGTTTTTAGATTAAAGTTATAAACGTAACTTATTATTATATATATACAATTCAGGTAGATGCTTAGGAACAGTGTATTAATGGGCCAAAATGAAGATGCTATTTACGGTTCTGCCATAATGGTCTTCTACTCTGTTGTGTGGTTTTCTTTGCCACGTATTGCCTGTACATACGTGTTCCATTCTTGCAGAAGCTTAACCCATGCGTCACAACATCTCAACAACAACCACCAAAACACTTCCACTTCGAAACCTCTCGCTTCCAAAACAACACACATTCGTCTCCGTCGCACACCTCCACTTCACCACCAGTTCATCGTCACAACACCTTCGGTCTCTACGCCGCGTTATCCGACGACTAACTCCCATCCGTCCGACGAAAACCTGCAGTAACTCTGTCGCAATCCGCCGCCAAGAAGGTAAACTCAGAATGGTTCATGTCTGATCTTCTCTGCTTAGCTTCTCACGTATCTGATTTGTTCTTGGTGTTTCAGGTTTGTCTTTTTATCAACCCTCCCATCATTCTTGAATATTTGCATAGAGGGTTAAGTGAAACTAGGGTTTTTTGCTCACTGAGTTAGAATGTTGGTCAAATGTTATTCAAACTTTTATGCTTTCATGAAGATATTGGGGAGGGTAAATAAGTGGAATGCTTATGTTAACTCTGGCATCCGCAGTCACAGTGAGTCCATCCACATTAGCATCAATGTTGGAGTTGTATAAACCTTGGGTTTTTGCTATTTGGGACATCTTTCCCAAAATAAAGCATTATGTAGCAAGCGAAGTGACCACAATGTCTTAGTGAAGATAGCAAAAATAGAGTCATTGCAAGTCACACATTGCGTTTTTGATGTTGTGGGCAACGGCTGCCATTTTTACAATGTGTTTGTGCTTCATAATGGTTAAAGATTAAAAGATCCTCACTATCTAGCCCCACAAACACAAAGAAAAGTTCAAAACAACAAAATTTTCAAAACAGAAAGTTTGAAACTTTTCAAGATTCATGTAGAGATGTGTAGATTTGCGTTCTAAAATAAAGTATTACAACACTTCTACATAGCAAAGGAAATGAAAACTTAAGGTTACTAAGGCTAATGGATTGATACTTAAAATCCATAACGAGTATTGACATTGTTTGTTTTTGGTTTAAGAAATTGGATTAAAAAAGAAAACTTGATAAAATTTGTTCTTTGATTGATTACGTTTTTAAACTAACAATTTGTTTTTTGGCAGACAAATCCTTCTGCATTGAATGTTTTGAAGAGATCAAAGGTTAGGCAGCTAGATTCAAGCGGCGGTGGTTCTATCCGCCGCCGATCGCAGCCGTATTTTAGGGTTTGTTTCTGTGAATCATAGTACATATAGTTTTAACTTTATGGTTATTAGTTTTTATTTGAAATCTTAACTATCTTAGCATATAGACATGTGAATGTCCTGTAACCTTTTTGAAGAATGACCAAGTTCAGTTATCTTGAATACATTGAAACTCTTTATTGAAAGAAAAGAAAGGCACAACACCGTCTCCAAATTCTAGGAACACGCGAATGTCGTCTTCACCAAGTGTTGGTTCAAAGACGAAGAGTTATTCAAACTCATATATGGCTTCACAACATAATTGTCCAAATAGGGACACCGACATATCATTTAATATACCAAGAGAACTTGGCCTTCTGGGAAAGGTAAATTAAAATGCTGCATTTTTTTTAGGCCCATTCTATACACCCCCCCCCCTCCTTCCTGATTACACCCCCCCTTGTGAGAGGAAAACTGTCGGTCCCACACAGGCCCCACCTGTAAGTATGTGAGAGGAGGGGGGTGAAAAAAGTAAATAGAGGGGGGGTGTAGAAAGTAGCACCCTTTTTTTACAATCCTATTCGAATTTTTGGCCTTATAAACAGACTTCAAAAGTTATAATTTGTTCCACGGGTTATTCAAATTCAAAAGTTTTGAAACTGTATTCAAATTTAAGAAACCGATTCTGAGTTATGTTATTTAAATTATGAGAAAAATAATAATATATCATTTCAGAAAGCTATACAGCAACGCGAAACCGCTCAGAAGATTGCCCTTCAAGCACTTAGAGAAGCCTCAGCCATTGAAGCCGTTGTTTGACCCGTGAGGTATGAATAACTTTTTTGTTTTTTTTTTGTCAACGTTCATTCATTTTTGCTATATATCTAAGATTAAATTTCTTTTATACAATTTCATTTACTGATGTTTTATTGTTTAAGTGTGGGATTTGATGAGTGTTATAATGCATGTGGGGTCTTAGATTTGAATAACACTTATTATGCAGTGAAGTGAAAACTTTTTTTTTTCAAATTGCAGGTATGAGTATTCCCGTGTGCGCGCGTGATAAGACATAGCCCTCTTTGTGCCGCTGCAAAATTTCCTGTTCGAGCTCTACCAAGACTATTGCAAACTCTGGATTGCACCAGCGGGTTTGTATGGTTTTGCTTACAAGTAGCCATGGCAACATGTTTGCTTATTAATGGGTCAATCTGGATTCCGCCTTTTCTCAATCGGGTCAAATAAAAAAAGATAGCTAACAGGTAGAACAGGTCAAACATTTATAACACGTTGAAAGTCACCCTGTTGGCGATGGAAACATGAGGCCTGTCCCCACTTGATGTAAGTTTCCGATTATTGCCAACTTTGGTGGACCTGGTGGAAGGTTTTTGAGGCTCTTAGAAAAAAAAACAATTTTCTTTGTTTGAAGACGAATAAGAGGAAGAAGACTGTTGATAGCAGGAAGAGAAGGGATGGGAGATTGTTGTGATATTCATATATATAATCTAGGTGATGGGATATAAGGGTTTTAGTTTTTGTTGTTTGTGAATGATTCTAGACATAGGGGATGGGTGTATTTATTGACTTAAATTGGCTGCAAGTCAATAAACTTCCTTTACCATTACATGGGTGAAATGTCATATTCTAATGACCATAACTTAATTTGCATGAGGAATTAATAATTGGTTTGTATAGTGATATCCAGGAACGTTTGCCTCCCCCATATATCATCATATTTATTTATTAGAATTTTAGTATTAGTATTTGGAGTTCAAAATGGAGATTACCAGATAAGTGTTGTTAGAACTCATTACAGAGCAACGTGCCATTGATAATAAACGGTGTGGTGAAGAGTGCAATTTGTTGGACCAGGTCTCAATTGAGAGAAGCAAAGAAACTATTCAAGATCATGGACATAAAGCTAGAAGGCTGATACTCACTTAGGGAGGCTTAAGTGATCACTTTGGCATGGTTTAACGCCCCCGTCGCAACGCGGGGGGCTTAATACTAGTTAAAGATGTATCAAATTAATCGATAAATTTATATATGTTGAAAAAAGAAAAAAACAATTATTAAAAAAGGTAAAGGAAAGAGATGTTAAAAAAAAGAAAAATATGTTATTAAAAGTAAATATAATAACAAACTATTATAATATATTAAATAATAAAATAAAATAATAAAAAACTATATATTATTATAAAAATAAAGTTACTATTCATCGATCATCGAAATCAATATATAGAGAATCAAAGTTCCCTGTCCGAGTTCAAAAAAATGTGTCGTTAGGCTAACTAAATCTAATAAGTTAACTTCTAATACTTAAAAATTGTTTTCTAAATGAGCCTATCTTAGTTTTTGTATAGGTATACTATCTCAAAAAAATTATAACATATGTATAGTCACGGAACCAGAAGTATTCAACCGGAGAGTCACTATCAATTCATATTCTAAATTCATTAGTGTATTATAGTTTTGGTTAGCAATTGATGTAATATAAAGTAGTAACTTGATAAAGTTTAAATAAAAACTAGATTTTTTATATCGCGTGTTGCGGCGTAACCGAGCAAATGATAATGTAAAACAAACATGATTTAAAAATAAAGCATGTTGTTTATCATCGTACCGTTTTTATGATACCAAATAAATACTTTATTTTGAGTATAACCTCGTTTTAACAAACTTATAACGGAATGAGAGGGAAAGAAATCAAGCACAACTACGTACTTAAGTTTTTAGATAAAAGTTAAAAACGTAACTTATTAAAGAAGTAACAAATTAATCAATAAATTAATATATGTTGAAAAAAGAAAAAACAATTATTAAAAAAGGTAAATGAAATAGATGTTAAAAAAAAAGAAAAATATGTTATTAAAAGTAAATATAATAATAAACTATTATAATATATTAAATAATAAAAAACTATATATTATTATAAAAATAAAGTTATTATTCATCAATCCTCGAAATCAATATATATAATAGTTTACACAAAAGAATTGTATGTTAAATTAAAATTAAAAAAAAAAAACTATGAATTAACAATGATTTAAAGTAAACGAAGAATAGTGTGTTAAATAAAAAAAAAGAAAAAAAAAAAACTACGTAATAACAATGATTTAAAGTGTTAAAAGAAATGCAATGTTTCCTACATTTAGAGGCTTTTTGTTTACCTTTTAACGAGTCTCTTAATGGTTCAGACCTCTTACTAGTTCAGTACTTAATAGTTCAGACTGTTTGTTTCACGAGTAGATGTCTGAATGGTTCAGACATTTGCCTCTGAATGGTTAAGATTTATACAACGTCTGAATGGTTAAGACCTCTAATCTGAATATGTAAACATTTGCCTCTGAACGGTTAAACATTATACATGCTCTTAATGGTTCAGATCTCTTACTGATTCATCACTTAATGGTTCAGACATCTTACTGGTTCAGCACTTAACCATTTAGATGTTCCCAAACAGCCCCTTAGTGTGTTTAGCCCTTCGATAAACAATTATAAGAAAGTGGTAAAAGAAAAAAAGAAATTTTATGTTAGAGTTGATTAAATAATTCTATATTATATTGTTCCCGTTGATGCTAACCAACTTTTGGGCTAATTACAGCCGTAGAAAGTCATCAACTTTTAATCTCAGCCGTTTAAAGTCTCTAAATTCCTTCTAGAAGCAGCGGTTCTCGGCAGTTCAGCACTCTCTCACCCATGATCTTGCGGTTTTCTGCAGTTTATCAAGATGTACCAATCAGAAATGCAGGTTGCAATGCGGTTTAAAATGTGTTCCTTATTTTCAGGGAGTTAGTGGGTTAGTGGACACTTAACTGCATTTTTTGGTGCCTATATAATACAAGTTCAGGTAGTGTAATCTTCTAAATTTTTTTCGCTCTTCCTGTATTCATACAGCAACACATCTGCAGCAATGGATATCTCGGATGACTTCGTGGACATTTATGAAGAAGATCAGCCTACAAAGAAAGTAAGTTGGAATGTAAGTTGGAATGTTAATTATTAGTTAGCAAAGCATGTGGATGGTTTCTAATTGTTTGTGAATTGCACCAAATATTTAGTCTTCTAATATATGGTAGCAATTGTAATTTTTTCAGCTGGGTTTTGATGCAATGACACCGAAGAAGAATCAAATATGCAGCCCAATGAAAGATTCTCCGAAGGTAACGTTTTAAGTCACAACTAATGTATAAAATTTGTTTTGATATTTAGTCTGATTTGTTAAATTCTATCAATTTATTGTTTCAGACGGACAGTGGAAGTGTAGAGATCATTTCATATGGACAGTATTTTAGTCCATTCAAATCTGAAATGCATAGGGAGGTTATTGAACAGGTGGTGTTTTTTTTTAATAAAGTTTTCATTGCATAAGTGCATAATGATTGTTTCACACCTTTATGTTTTTTTAAAATGTATTATACTAATGTTTTTAGTTCTTGTAGTTTCAGAACATAGAAAAGCAAGCTAAAAGAAAGCATGCGCTCCTAACTTGGAAATGGGATGAGGTCATTGATATTACCCAAAGTGAAGATTCGAATGGTCAGAAAGATGATTCTAAGGCAAAACAACAAGATGATTTGGAGTCTGAGTTAAGTGATACAGCAGACTCTTTGGATAGTCCATTGAAAAGATCAAAGATTCCACGTATATCTAAAAATTGCAACGATCATGTTGGATGGGTTGAATTTTAAGTTTACTCAGTTTAAGTCCTGTTTGTCATAGTCATCTTTTATGTTTTGCCTTTCAAGTCAGTGTTTGTTAAGGTTTGTTTGTTCATCTATTTTTAGTTTAATTGTAGTTTCCTTTTTTCAATTTATTTTTCTATGTTTTATCTGTTAACTATATTACTTATTACATATATGTTGATGATTAATTGTTTATTTAATAATAAATATTTCTGTTATGAAAAAAAAAGAAAATATAGGTAGTGGTTTTCACCAATTTGTATGTATGTTTATAAAGGTTAAATCTTCTTTTACTTTCAAAATACGTAAATAAAATTCCAGATATGCATAACTTCAACAGTTATATAAGTAGTTACACATAAGTCATAGAAAAACAATCTAAAAAAATTTAGTACCCAATAATATCCTGTTTCATGTTAACAAATTCCGTGTTCTCAAACAAGAGGCCTATTTAGGTATTTTAAAAAGTATTTAGTCATTTATAGGTTTTTTTAAAATAATAAGTTTTGTATTATTTAGAGTGAAAATTCAAAATAGCATTCAGTTATATAAATAACAAGGGGAAAAGAATAAGATATTTTGAAGAAAAAAAACATATAAATAGTCGGTTATACTGAATTAATATTGAAGTCAGCCTTCTTAGTCACGTTACCATGATCATCGGGCCACTAAGCGATGATCAAGTAACTAACTTAGGGTTTTAGAAATTAATATAATCGTTCGGTTATGTTAAGTTTATTTCTAAGTCAGTCCACTTACCCACTTGTCATGATCCTTGCTCACTAACCCATGATTGAATAACTACCTATGTTTTATTCAATAAATTAACTGTTTTCATTAAAAGTCGGACATGTAGCTCTATATAAGATATCACTAATATCCCTAAAATTCGTGTATTACTGTATTTCTAGATATAATATCAGAAACTATTGAGTTATGAAAAAGTTGAAGGGGTGCCTCTACTCAGCCTCTGAGTCGAACACTAAGTTGCCTGACCTTGGTCCTGACTTAATAATGTCAGAGATACTGCCAAGACTTCCTGCAAAATGTGTAGGTCGTGCAAAGAAGGTATGTAAAGAATGGTTGTCATGTATATCGTCGAAGGAGTTTGTCATGATGCACTGTAGACATATGTGTAAGGGGTCTAGACAAAAAATTCTTAGTATTGGACAGGAATCATGCTTTATTTCCAGCACTACTGTTGATTTAGTCGATGAGAAAACCATGATTACCCTACCGTTTCATGTTCGCCCTTCTGATGTGTGGATTTTATCAAGCTTGAATGGGCTTTTATGTGTTTGTTTACGCAATACGTTTGAAATGCTTATTTGGAATCCGTTGATCCGTAGCTGCATCAACATATCTGATTCTAAGTCTTATGGTTTTTTCAAAATCTATTCCGATGCTGTTGGCCTATACATCGATTCCTCTAATGATTACAGAGTTTTACATATAAAACGTGGTCGTTTTACAGTTGATGTTATGGCTTATTCAAGGAGGACCAGTCATTGGAAGAGAATACCGTTTTTACAAAAAAGGCATTACCATACTAATGGTTATGTGTGGTCGGGGGGGACTTTTTGTGAGGATGGTTTATATTTTACTGTATTCCAGTTTTGGCTTGCTGGTGATATTGTCATAATTCGATTTGATGTGAATACAGAGACGTTTTCAGAAATAGGGTTTCCATATGTTGGCAATGGTGAAACATGTCAGGGGAACTTGGTTAATATGAATAACAAACTTCACGTGTTTGTTAGTCATGGGTTTATAGATATGGCTGTGGATCTATGGCGTTATGAAGATGAGCATTGGTCGAAGGTCATGTTGTTTCCGAAGATCAGTTATATTCCAACGCCAGTTTGGTGCTCAATTACACATGTTAGTTCAGAAGAAAAGTGTTTTGTGATGACAGATTGGGGTGAGGTTTATGAAATAGATTTGAACAAGAAGACGTGTGACCTTTTCATACCAAGCGATTGGAATCATGCTATACGGACAGCAATGTATGTGGAAACTATTGTGCCAGCAAGTCTTCAGTAATACATGTTGTTTGGTAATCCTTTTTTTTTTTTTTTGCTTCGAAATGTTTGTTGAATTTTGAAAAATTCCTTCATCGGATGTAATGTTCTTTTTTTAGTTAATGTATGCTTTTTTCTCTACTATGTGTTTGTGTATTATTTGTTTATAAAGAATTGCTTATATATTATGTTTAGATAAATATAAAATTATATTTTTTATTGTTATTGTATTCCATTGTCAGTACACATAAAAGTTTTTAATAAATATGTCTTCATTAGTGTAATTATCAAATATTTTGATATTTTTGTTGATACATTTACAGAAGTTCAGCTTTGTTTATAAAAAATTCAAATGAAAATTTAGCTGGTATATAAAACTTATAGGTTTAGTAACTGATTATGCAGTTATTTTAAATATATTTCAGTTTAGCCCACTTTCCCACTATCCCATTATTTATTAACTGTCTGAATTAATATTAACTTCCATGAGAAAAATTCGGATATTAGCTCTATATAATGTAGTTCTATGACCTTACAGTGTCTTTCTTTCTTCGAATTTTGTTTACCATAAAAATCATCATATTGAGTAGCTTTGGAGAGCCAGTTGGAGAATTAAGGTATGTTTTCCTAATCTTTTTAATTCATCTTTTTTCTACAAATCAAATTGATTGTGTGTTTGCTTTTTTAGTTTAAACAATAGAATCAAAACCATTTAGGTGTTTGCTATATGTTCAAATACATGTAGACCGATTTCTTATTAAATGTGAACATTCTACCAGTGTCAGATCAAAGCTAAGTACTCTCAAGTGTTATATCTAAAACGCAGTCTATAACTTATATGAAAAACATAAATTGTGCAAATTATACCTTTAAATTTAAACAATGTTTTATTAAAGCAAACACATAGGCATAATAAGAAGTATGAATCAGTGGTTAGAAAGACTTACAGTGCCATAATTTTTTATTAAGAGCATGGGTTGCAAGATTCACAATATGTCCGTAAGCTGATTCAAACTGTCAGGGATAAGCCTAGCTTCTGTCTTTCATATGATCCCTCCTGTTAGCCCATTAAAACAGAGAAACCCTTACTACTGATTCAATGATGTTGTCATAAGCATAACAAATAAAACTTTCAAAGTGTCTGCCAAGTTTTGGATCCAACCCAGCCCCCATTTGTTTATGTTCTAGAGCTTATCTATGCCATGTCTTTAACTCGGTTGTAACATATTGAGGACAACGAAAAATCCTAAGCCCATCAATCTACCGAAACACAGATCTGGCATGTTTGCATAACTGAAGGCCTAAATTCCGAATATCTCTAATCGAATATGAATAAGCATAATAATATCAATCCACAACCGTTAACCCTAAAATTGCCTTAATACAGTTCTGACATGTTTGAATAACTCAAACCCTAAAATCCGGAGGTTATTTATCAAATGAACATCCACATTCATTAACCCTAATCGATAATCAAAGAATGTATTAATCGAATATGAAGAACCCTAGTCGAACAAAATAGTATGATGTATAATATGCTAGGGTTTATAGAGGTAAATACCTTGAAATTTTGAATCGATTGAACTGCTGATACGTATGACGGAGAAGAATGGAGTGTACACAAGTATAACCATGGTGAATGGCCGTGCAATCTGTTGATGTCTCGATGAATACGGGATGCAGAGAGGAGCGACTTGGACCAGAAAGAGGGATGAATTCATCGCATATGTGGTTAGGGTTGAGTTAACTGCCGTTATGTAGTATCCGTTTCCTAATTTGGATTGTCCATATTCAGTATCCAAACCGGCCCGTCTCATGTTTACCTCATCCAGTTTGTTAACCTGGCCCAAAATGCTAATGTGATATATCTGGCCCATTTTGATACAAATTTATACTTTAGTTTGTAATAATTGTTTTATTGTTATTAGTTAACATATTTTTGTTGATTTTATTTTTATTTTTAATATTTTTATTATCCTATATTGTGATAATACATGTTTTTTTGTTAGTTATATTTTATATGAATATTCAAGACCTATTATTAGTATGTAGTTTATGCTTGAAACTTACGATGATTTAATTTATTTATTTTTTTGTAAATTGTGTTTTTAGATAAAAGCAGTATGTCGTGCCTTCCATTTTTAGTAGTAATGTTGGATATAATTGCAAGACTTCCACCAAAAAATGTTGCTCAATGTAAGCTTGTCTGCAAGGAGTGGTTAGATTTCATTTTAGATCGTAAGTTTGTAAGGGCTCATTGTCATTACATGCGTGCATCGGCTGATCAAAAATTGTTGATGGTTGGTTGGAAGACTATCGAAGTACATTCCTTAAATTATAAGTCCCCGGGATTTATTGTACCAAGAGGTGTTGCCCGCCCGTTCTATGCTCATCCTTCTAGAATGTTTTTTTTGGCAAGTTTGGATGGTATGTTGTGTGTTTGTCTGCAAAACACTTGTGAGTTGGTTGTTTGGAATCCATTGACGACTAAGTTCAAGAAGTTGGCAAATTCTAATTCGCAAGGTTTCTACAAAGTTGATAGAGATGCTCTAGGATTTTTTGTTGACTCTTCTGATGATTACAACATTTTACATATTAAACGTAGACGAGGTACAATGACCGTTTATATTTATTCGATGGAGTTGAATTCATGGAGTACTGTACGCTTCCTAAAACACCGTCCGTACCACCATTATACGTACCTTTGGTCGCCAGCAACTTTGTGTGGTGGTGGTTTGTATTTTGTCGTTACCCAATGTCGTGGTCGTTCAGATGGATTGTCGGTTATTCGTTTTGATGTGAATTCAAAGTCGTTTTCTGAATTGTGTTTCCCCAATGTATATGACGATGAAGTTAGTGGAAGTTTAGTTAACATAAACGAGGAGCTTCATATGTATGTTTGTATCGGAAACTATGACTATAGACGAGAAATTGTATTGTGGAGGCTTAAAAATAAAAGTTGGATGAAGGTTTTTGCATATCCTGATAAGTTGTGGATGCCATTATCAACTATGTGTTCTTTCACATATTACAATTTGCCAGGGACATGTCTTGTGATAACGAATTTTGGACAAGTGATTGAAATTGATTTGCAACGGGATCATCTAGGTTATTTCTGCCGTATGTTTTTCTATAGGCAAATGCATGGTGCGGTTTACACAGAGACCATAGCTTCCCCGAATTATTAGTTTGAGAAAGTTTTATCTTGTAATTTTCGTAACTTTGAGTTTAAGTGGTACCTTGTAGTTGTCATAATGTTACTTTTGTTGTTGCTTCTATTTTGGTAATTTGATGTTGCAATTTTTAAAGTTTTGGTTGTCCTTGAGATATTATATATGTTTCTAGCTTTTTATGTTTTGAGTGGCATTATAATTGACTCTTGTCATGCTTTTCTAAAGATATATGTATCTGAAGGTGTTGATATGAGTGCACCTATATCAAATGATTCCGATTCAATTTCTTCGGTCCCTTCGCATGAGACGTCAGCATCTACACGTGTTGAATGTCGTAGGGGCCGTGGACGTATGGGCCGTCCTCGATTGCGGGAGCGACTTCCTGTTGTGACGCCTGATGTTGCATCCTCTCAACGGTGTTCTTACGGTGTGGTTATCTATGTTCTTGTATTTCTTATGATTTTGTTCATATACTAATACCCCTTATTGTCCGTTTGTTATGGGGTTTGCATGTTTATATTTACCATGTAAACCCTTTAAACCTGTTAGTGCTACTGTTGCTGTGTATGCAGTTGGTAGTTCTAGCAGAAGTGTGGTACGCTATATGCGTATGTCAAATGAAAATGTGCAACCTTCTCCGATCCCTTCAGTTTCGGATTCATTTGCGGTTATACGTACCACTCAGGAAAATATATCTTCTAATGCAACGACTGAAGTAGGGCGTAGACGGACGGGCCAAATGGGTCGTCCTCGATTACGTGATCGCCCTTCTGATTTAACAAGTGAGGCTACAAGTACTCAAAGACGTTGCAATGGTACGCTTGATTGAGTTCTCGTGTTTGTTATGTGTTTTCACCCAATAGCACCCATGATTTTATATTATGTCGGTTAAGCCTTTTAAATTGAATAGGTTTATTGTTATCTTTGCTTTTTTTAGTTGATCGTATCAACAGAGGTGTTGTGCATTATACCAGTAGAACAAATGGAGCTGTGCAATCTTCATTAGGTTCAACGGTTTCACAAACATCTGGATGTCTACATTCGAATCAAGTTGAAGTACCTTCCCGTGCAAGTGTCTTTCAAGACGAAAATAGATATTGTAAACATCATATTTTTTTCTTGTGACACTTTGTATATATGAACACCTTATATGACATTGATAGTGTTTGCTTACACTTCACTTACCTTTTTTAGGGCGATGTCCGTCGTATTGGGATATCGGTGATGCAAACCATAGTTGTGTTCATTGTGGAGCTATGCTTTGGTATGAGGAACGAACTATAAAAAGTTTAACTCCTCGTGTTCCAAGTTTTTCATTATGTTGTAGTGAAGGAAAGGTTTGCTTGCCATTTCTTCGACATCCTCCTCAAACATTGGGTCGTCTTCTTGATTACAATGGGGAAACACGATCTCGCGTGTTTAGAGAAAACATAAAGCTTTTAAATGCGATGTTTGCATTTACCTCAACCGGTGGGAGAATATCTACGGATTTAAATGATGGTCGTGGGCCTTATACATTTCGTTTGAATGGCCACAACCATCATAATATTGGATCATTGTTGCCTATGCATCCTGATGGACGCCCTAGATTTGCTCAATTGTACGTTTATGACACGGAAAATGAGATTGATAATCGCTTTTATGCTTTGCGAAATTGTGTGTCACCAACGTCTGATCAAGTCATCCTGCGCACATTAGTGAATGACTTGCTGTTGATGCTTGATGCGAACAATGCATTAGTGCAGGCTTTTAGGATGGCACGTGAAAGGTTTAATGACAACTCAATGCAACGTCTTACGCTTCGCTTGCTTGGTACGCGAAATAGAAGAGAAGGACAATATTCTTTGCCTACTGTTCCTGAAGTGGCTGCACTGATTCCAGGTGATGGAAATCCTACGGACTCACGTGATATTATTATTGAAGAACGTGGTAGTCGTAGTGCAAAGCGTATATCTGAATTGCACCCAAGTTTTATGGCGTTGCAGTATCCTTTGTTGTTTCCGTATGGAGAAGATGGATTCCATCTTAATATTCCTCTATGTAATATATCTCCATCAAGTAGGCGGCAATCGGTTTCATTAAGAGAATATTATTCTTACCGTTTACAACTTAGGAGGAATGAAGGTAAGACATTACCCAAATCTGGCCGTTTATTTCAGACGTATGTTGTGGACTGTTATTCAGCTATCCTTGAACATGAGATGAATTGGTATAAACAAAACCAAAACACTATTCGTTCGGATTTGTATAATGGTTTATGTGATCGTATCGCTGATGGTGAAACAAGTTGTGAAGCAGTTGGTCGACGTGTTATCCTGCCAGCTACATTTGCCGGTGGGCCAAGACATATGATTCAACAGTATCAGGATGCAATGGCTATTTGTCGTTGGGCTGGGGCTCCGGACCTTTTTATTACTATGACATGCAATTCAAAATGGCCGGAAATTACCCGACACATTCAAGCAACAACCCCTGGTATGAGTGCGTCCGACCGCCCTGACATTGTTGCCCGTGTTTTCAAAATTAAACTTGATGAACTTATCAAAGACATAAGGAAAAGGAATATTTTTGGACACACGAAAGCAGGTTTGTTACTAGCATTTCCATTGTCTAAATATTATACGATTGTTTTTTATTCTATAGCTATGTGTAATATTTGTTTTGGTCATTTTTTTAGTTATCTATACAATCGAGTTTCAGAAACGAGGACTTCCACACTCTCATATTCTGCTTTTTTTACAACCTGAAGATAAGATAAATACGGTTGACAATATCGATAAATATATATCTGCGGAGCTTCCTTCGGAGGTGGAAGACCCTATAGCTTTCGCTATTGTTCGTTCACAAATGATGCATGGTCCATGTGGTTTGCTCAACCCTTCAAGCCCTTGTATGCATAATGGTGTATGTAGTAAAGGGTACCCAAAGAATTATTGTGAGGAGACATTCATCCGAAATGATGGTTGGCCGTGTTATAAGAGGCCCAATAATTCAAGAGTTGTTAAAGTTGGTTCTCAAGATATTAAGCTTGATAATCGGTATGTTGTTCCGTATAACCGTGAATTGTTGGTGAAATATGGTTGTCACATTAATGTGGAGTGGTGCAACCAAGGGATGTTAGTCAAGTATCTTTTTACTTATATAAACAAAGGTCCAGATCGTGCAACTGTGGTTTTGGAAGGTGCTCAAAATAGGACAACGTTTGCGTCCTTATTACATAATGAAAATGAAATTGAGGAATATTTAAATTGTCGGTATATATCTTCTATTGAGGCATGTTGGAAGATTTTTGAATTTGAAATGAAGTACCGTGATGTTGCTGTTAAGCGGTTACCTTTTCATGAGGAAGGGTGTAATAGAGTGTATTTTCATGATAATGATGAGGTTGAGGAAGTTGCCCAACGTGCTACGGCTAGCATGTCAAAATTTACTGAATGGTTTCGTGCAAATGAAAGGTTTCCGCATGGTCGTTCTTTGACATATGTAGAATTTCCAACAAAGTTCACTTGGCATGAAAAGGAGAAGGAGTGGTTGCCACGACATAGGGTGACTTCTATTGGCCGCATTTATTATGTGAGCCCATCAATGGGTGAAAAGTATTACCTCCGTATGTTATTAAATGTTCAACGTGGGCCATTAAGCTTTAAAGACATTCGTACGGTTGATGGTGTTGAGCATCCAACTTATATGTCTGCTTGCAATGCGTTGGGTTTGTTAGGAGATGATGTTGAGTGGGTAGATTCAATACGTGAAGCTTCTCAATGGCAGTTGGGGAATCAACTTCGTGATTTATTTGTTTGCATTCTATTGTTTTGTACGGTTAGCAATCAACGGCGGTTATTTTTTGATTGTCTACCTTACTTATCAGATGATATTGCTTACAATCGACGCACAATGCTGCAGAATGATGATGTGGTATTCACAGATGAAGAGATTCTCAATTATACATTGATTGAGATTGAAAGAGTTTTAATTGGTCATGGTAAAAGTTTATTAGATTTTCCTAATTTGCCTCAAATTGATCGTCAATTGGTTGATACTATGGAAAATCGGTTGATTATGGCTGAGCGCACCTTCAATATTGAAGAAGAAATGACGCTTTTTCATGATTTATTTCGTGGATTGAATGTTGAACAAAGGGAGGTGTTTGATTATGTATGTGATTGTGTTGATAGACGGACGGGTGGTGCTGTTTTTGTTTTTGGTAGTGGAGGGACGGGAAAAACGTATTTATGGAAGACTCTCATTTCCTGTTTTCGTTCACGTGGCCAAATCGTCTTGTCTGTTGCTTCTTCTGGGATTGCCTCTCTTCTACTACCTGGTGGTCGTACAGCGCATTCGCGTTTTAAGATTCCCTTTGAACTTGATAAGGATTCTTGCTGCTCGATTGATGTTGGGACGGATCTTGCTGGGCTGATTAATGATGCCGCGCTTATAATATGGGATGAGGCACCGTTGCAACATCGTTATGCATTTGAAGCGGTTGACCGTACTTTTAGAGATATTTGTCGAAATAATATACCTGGTGCATACCGTCGAGTATTTGGAGGGAAATGTGTCGCTCTTGGAGGAGACTTTCGGCAAATTCTTCCTGTTATTCCGCTTGCTCCGCGTAGTGAGATTGTTGCTTCGGTTGTGAATAAGTCATCGACTATATGGGGTTCGTGTAAGGTGTTTTCTTTAACGATTAATATGCGGTTGAATAGTTCAAGTGTTAATGACGATGTTGTAATACAACATCGAGATTTCAATAAGTGGATTTTAGATATGGGGTCTGGTCGTCTTCCTGCAATTTCGCTAGACGGGGAAGATGAGAGAACTTGGATTAATATACCTCGCGATCTATTGATTCCTGTTTCAGATAATCCTATTGAATCAGTTGTTTCAGATACATTTCCTAATATAGAAGAACGATTCACTGATGTTTCTTACCTACAGGAGCGCTGTATTTTATCATCGACTAACAATGAGGTTGATACGATTAATCTACATGTTCTTGATAAGTTGCCAGGTGACAATCATGAGTTATTTAGTCTCGATTCCATTTGTGCAAGTACAAATAATATTGAAGAAATGCAGGCTATGTATCCTACGGAGTTTCTTAATACTTTACATTTTTCTGGCTTACCGAATCACATATTAAAGTTAAAGGTTGGGGCACCGATCATACTGCTACGTAACTTGAATCTCAAGAAAGGATTGTGTAATGGGACCCGTTTAGTGGTTACTCAAATAAGTCGTCGTGTTATTGAGGGCGTTATTATTACGGGTACGCATGTTGGAGAAAGAGCTTTTATTTCAAGAATCGATATGACTCCAACTTCTACATGTTGGCCTTTCCACTTTAAGAGAAGACAGTTTCCCGTGAAACTATGTTTTGCTATGACAATTAATAAAAGTCAGGGCCAAACATTTAAACATGTTTGTGGTTACTTGGTAAAGCCTGTTTTTTCACATGGTCAACTTTATGTGATTGCCTCCCGTGTTACATCTCGATCTGGTCTACGATTTTATGTTGATAATGATGGCAAGTGTTCTAACGAATTAACAAGAAATGTTGTTTATAAGGAAGTTTTTTATAACTTACCTTTGATGTCAAGTGATGCATTGGTCTGAGTGTTTTGTATGTTGTTATTGAGAAGTGGAATTGCTACCGTGTATGCTTCTATAAAGGTAGCATATTATGTCTCTCTTATTTGAACACTTGTATTTAATGTTTATTTACTTTATATATTGGTTTGGTTGACTAAATATGCCATTTGTAATTACGTTGTTTTGCATGTGGTTTTTATATGTTTGGTTGTTATATATAGATATATATTTCCTTTATGTATATTTTGTTATTAATATAAGCTTTCCATAACATTTTTTTTGTTTCCATGTTTTAGGTTCTCATAATATAGAATGGGACATCGGTACATTTCAGACTTGATGCCTGGTATTACTGACCAATGGCAAGTCACTGTAATGGTCACACGTTCTTGGACAACATACATTCCTAGCTCAAATCGTATATTGTCATTTGATGTCATCCTTTCAGATGAACGCGTAAGGCATTTTTTTAGTTAATTAAAAAAACTATAATATATATGTTTTGTAATGTTGCATGTTTTCCTTGCAGGATTGTTCAATTCATGCAAAAATTCCTTTTCATTTGATGCATCTTTTTACTAATCGTTTGGAGGATGGTTGCGTGTATAGGCTATATGGTTTTGAGGTTCTTGTATACGATTCATGGTATCGTCCGTTGAAACGTGATTGCTATGTTAAGTTTATGCGATCTACGTCAATTAGTCCATCAAGAGTTCAACCGAGCTTATTTAGACGTCATGTTTTTGAGCCGATGCCTTTTAACATGCTTGGATCACGCTTGAAGAATGACATATATCTAACAGGTTTAGTTGTTGTTTTTCTCTTGGCGTCTTCATGTCTATATATAATTATATTTTTTATGTAGATGTTGTGGGTGTTCTTCGTGTGTGGGGTTATCTTGATACTGATTTGCGGTCTTCACAATCAAATAATCGGGAAGTACGACGAATTGTTTTATCCGATGAAGTGTAAGTTTTTTAGATTGTTTTTGTGGCGCATTCTATATTTTTTATTTTTTTTGTTTTTGCTTATTTTGGAATGGTTGTGTTTTTATTAAATATAGTGGTAATAATCTCAATGCTTCTTTATGGGGCAAACTTGCACTTAAGTATACTGATGAGGACATGAGGCGCCATGCCACTAATGCAGTTGTTGTTGTATTAACATCTTGCAAGGTTCGATTGTTTGAAGGTATGTGTAATGTAATAGATGAAATATTTGTATGCATATTTTTTAATATATATACTTGATCCATTGGTGTTTTTTTTTGTTAGGTGCTCCTTGTGTGATGTCAACAGTTGCATCTCAATTATATATTAACTTGTCATCATCAGCTTGTGATGTCTTCAAGACAATGTATATTATTCCTTGTATTAAAGGTTATTTATGTTTCAAAGCGTTGTATGTTTTAATGCAACTTATTTTATGTCCTTTGAAGGTTACCGGTGCCTGTTTTATTTAAAGCTAACACACCCCAAAATGAAGACTCGCAAGTTGTTAGTATTGCTGATGTTTATCGATTTATTCAGGCAGGAGTTTATAAGGTATTGGCTTTTAACCTATCTTATATCTTTTGTTTTTGGTGTAGATCAATTATTTTAATAACGTTTAACTTGCTTTTTCAATGTTTTTAATTGATACCATATATTTTTTGCTTTGCAGGGGACATTTTATAACATCTTTGGTACTATAGTTGATATTGATTTGTTTGATGATTGGAAGTATGTTAAATGTTCTAAATGTCGAAAGAAGGTGCGGTTCATGGATGCTACCTATTATTGTGTATCATGTCAACAAAATGTTCTCAATCCTCAGATAGCGTAAGTCTTTATATATTGTTGTGTTTTTATATTGTTTTCTTAATTATAAGATTTTGACAGTTTCAAGTTGGTTGTCCGCGTGGTTGATAATGATGTTGAGATGACGTGCGTTCTTTTTGATGATGTTGTGATTGCACTTATTGGGATTACTGCGGAGGAGTTGCTTTCTAAAAGTTTGTCTGAGGTATAAACCAAATATTTCGTTAACATGTTTTTTTATACGAATAAATGATTTGCTTTATGTGCTAATGTTTATATATGTCAATAATAATGTTATTCTATTTCTGCAGGGTGTTAATGATCCTTTATGGGCTCAGACATATTTGGTTGATTCTTTATGTGCTAGGAGTGTTGCATTTCGGATTAAGATTGATGAATATAACTTGGCACCTCACTATTCTTATCGCTTTACTGTGTCAAAGTTCATTAAGGATTATATCGAATCGCCCGCGAATAACATTAGTTTATCTACGGTTAGTACTTGCACGGATGATATAGATCATGTTTTTGAAGGCAATGAAGATGAATGCACAGAGTTTTTTTCAAGAGTCTCAACTGAAGAAATGGATATGGCTGATGAATTGTTATGGGGTCCAATCATTTCATCAGTCTCGTCTAATGAGACACCAATGGTATGTTATTGTTTTTTATTTTTGCACCTATTGCATTGATTGTACTTTGCTTTATTGTATTGAATATTTTTTCTTAGCAGGTACAGTCGTTTGATTGTGAAGCGGATAATGGTTCTATCATTAATTCAAGAAAGTCGAATACTAGGGATGTTACAACTGCTTCCACATCTGTTGTTGAGTGTTCTAATGAGTGTGATCAAGAAGTGAGGCCTAAACGAGCAAGACGAAAGCCAAAGAAATATACTGATTAGATAATATGTGCTTTTTTGAATCATTATGCATGTTTTTTTTGTTACTTTTTGTGATAAGACTTTTGTTGCTTTCTATGTTACTTATGTGAACCAGTTGCAATCTAATAAACGTGATGTAGTGTTTTTTTGCACTTATTTTCATGGTGTTTGAACTCAACATAAAATATTGATTTTATAAGCATATATGTATTTTTGATTTGTTGTTGATATTGTTAATTTTAAGTTGTACGTTTGGTTAAGAAATTGAGTTATTAGATAGAGAAGATGTTTGAAATTGATAAGTTATTTGCGTATGTCATTTTTTGTTTGTAAATTATTACTCATATTGATTTAACTATAGAAAATAAGGTAACCTAAACTCCCGCTAAATATACATGTCCGATGTTGCATAGATGGGTCATAAGCCTGCCTTTTTGATAAACAATAAATACATTTTGCAGCCAATATTGATTAATTTTAACATTATTTGGCAGGTCTGGCCCAAATCATATATCAATTTATGCAACCTTTTATTAAAAGCTGCTGGCCAAAGCCGAAGCCTCAAAATGATTGGGCTTGGGCTGGCCCTGTTTGTATCATAGCCCAAGACAATTGGGCTTGGGCTGGCCCTGTTTGTATCATAGCCCAAGACAATTGACATAGATATTTAAGTTATATAATTTAGACATCCCGAACCAAAATTACGATAACATCGTAATGGGATGTGACTGTTAAAGTTCTACATGCAGTTAGAAAAGAAAAGTTGTCCATCAAACATAACAAAAACATAAACCAGTGAATTTGAAACAGTTCTTCGAATTGATATCTAACAAACTTCGAAGTAGACCGTATCACCTGCGACACTTTTTTCTCCCACCAGCTCAAACCTCATCACTTTGTCCTTAGTCATCCCCGCTTCGTCCAGGATATGCTGCCAGTCCGCATACATTATGACATGGTTTTCATCATCCACTCTTCTTGGATCTGTCCTTACACGTAGCGGTACCAGAAACTTAACATGGCCAAATGACAGCATGGCATTACAGTAGTTATTGATTTGGTGATCCCGAACAAAGTTCTTCGGTATCGTCTGTAAAAATAAATTTTTGGTTTTGTTATTCAATCTCCAACATTATAATGAAAATAAAGTATATTAATAGTTAGTTTTTAATTACCAGCATGTGTGTTTCTATGGCATGGTGTTCAAATTGTTTCTGGTAGTTGGGGCGGCTGTTGTGGTGGCGGTGCTTGGTGCGGTTGCATAGATGTGTAGTGGCTGCGTGAAGTCCGATGCCATCTTTGTTAAATATCAGGACATTGAAGTTAAAGTGCTCTTGTGGAGTGCTTCCCATCCATTGGAAGAGAAGTTGGTAGTCCTCTTCAATGTCATTTTCAACACAAAAGGTGGTCCAACCTGACCCCATGAAACCGACAGCTAATCCTTTTTCATTTCCGGGAGGGAAAGCATAACACACATCGACCTTGCAACTTTGCTTAGGGCCGTGTACTTTAGCAAACAAGTTGTCGATTTTTAAGCGTCTCTCGGATAGCAGCCACAGCAAACCGTGCGGTAAATCCTATAGTTCTCACATTCAGAAATGTGAGATTAGATTTTATTCAAAACAGAAAATATAAATTATTAGTTTCTCTTTCAGAAAATAGAGACAATAGTATATAAAACAAGGTGGCAAAGTTCTACCTGATGATGGTAGGTTTCTGCTTTAGCTTGTACCAAACAGCCATGAATGTAATCTCTTCCTGAGGAATGCTTTCTGATTTCCAAACCGTCAGTGTTTAAAAGAAGTATCTCAAATTTAAGTTCTTTCAATCTTTTGAAACATAGTTTGTCTATATTCTTATGTTTTATAGACTGAAAAAACCTCATCCATTCGGGCCCATGTAGTGTTTTTCTTCTTCGACCCAAGCTTTCGACTTCAACCTTGTATTTCATTCCCGTATAATCAACAAGTTTGATTATTTCACAGTTTTTGGGAAGCTGGTTGCTCAATATTTTTGGGAGTTCCTACATATGCAATATTTTTTATTTAAAACCCAGATGTTAGGATAAAGTCAAATATTTAAACGAGATGAAATCAGATATGTATCAGGATGTATCTTACCAGTCGGTATTGCAGGTCGTTGCAATCAGCTACTTTGATTAGTATTGTAAACTCCATCTGAATGTTTTCAAAAAATAACAATATCATACTTATAATAGTCGAAATCAGATTTGGGTCAGGTTGGTAAGGATGAGTTTGGGTAAAGATGATATTAGAATTTTTTTAAAAATGAGCAACACACATCAGCCCGATTGTACAAAGTTCTTGAACAAAATTCAAATCATGAACTAATGACAACTAATGTTCGAATCATATACATTCAAGCCCTCAAAACTGTTTGAAAAGTTTCTGTTTTCAGTTGTTTTAATCATGGGTTCAAATCATGAGTCAGGTGGGTTTTGGGTCAAAGTGATCTGTTATTTCATTTTCTTATTTTTATTTTAACCATCTAGACTTATGTGTTTGGGCCAAGATGCCAGGAACCAGTCCTAAATATATTTTTGGAAAAAACCGAAATCTTTAAAACTATAAAAACAATCGAAATTCATTTGAACATATATAGGTGATAACTGGCAGCCCCAGCCGTAAATATATTTTTGGAAAAAACCGTAAACTTTAAAACTGATAAAAACAATCGAAATGCAGTTGAACATATATGTGATAACTGCCAGCCGGTTTTGGTAACTGTCTAGCGGTTATGGGAAGTTTGTATTTCTGAATTTAAAACAAAAAGAATAGAAACCAAAACAGTTTTGGAGGGAATACTTGAAATTAAATGAAATCAAGATATCAAAGTAAACATAGTAAAACCTAAGTGTAAATTATAGAAGAAAACAAAAAAAATACCTGATTAGGCTTGAAAGTTTGATCGGCAAGATGAGTGTAGAAGAAGGTGAATAGTATCACCGTAAATGAGAGAGATAGAAATGAGTAGATATGTATATTATTAGGGTTTTTGATTTCTTTATTGGGGTAATGTGACTGATTGATGTTTAATATAATATTAATATAATAGATGTTTTTATTTAATTGAAAAATTTATATGGTTTTGCATTAAAATTATTAAATAAAGTAATAGATATTAGTTTTGTTAAAACAAATAGTTTTAATAGATTTATAGATAAACCTATTAACAAAAGTTATAGATAAAATTTTGTTAAACAAATAGTTTTTAATATTTTTATAGGTAACATATGTTAACAATATTTATTGTATTATATTTTAAATAATAAAGGTAGAATAAGTAACTAAATAACTAAACTTTCTAAATATGTTTATAATTTTGATTCTATTCTATTTTAAATAATAAAGGTATACTAACTAATAGAAAAAAAAATAATCTTCTAAATATTAACATATAATAGGTGTGATTATTATAATTAATCCGTAAAGGTACAATAAGTAACAAAAACTTACCAATGATTGGATTAAATAAAAGCCAAATTAACTGTCCTCTTCGGAATCAAATATTCCTTGGTTTTTAAATGAATCCTTTAACGTATTGTTAAGAAAAATTGTCCTTTATACTGAATAAATCTTATCTCATGGAGTTAAAACTGTTGCATCATCTTGATCGGTCATTGAAATATTGGAGCATCCTTTGCTTCCTTCTATCTGTAATGACAATAAGATTGAAGTTAAAATAACATGTCTAAGTTACAAGTATTGGCTGATGAAATATGTAAAAGAGTTTTTGTGATTACCTTACAGATATGAATGCATTCTTGATTTGATTCAGCTTATAATTCCAGTTAGTTCCCATCTCCATTCAAATATTAGTGTGATGAATTCATGATACAACAGTTAGCAAGAAAAAAAATATTAAAATATTATGTCCTAAATCTAATGATCAAAACTGTGAAAAAGAATAAAAACTGTATATGGCAAGGTGTAAAAGTTTGTAAATTGAACCCATTTTTTGTTTCCCTCCAAGTAATTTGAAAGCCAAAAACTTCCTAAA